>NW_004443945.1:7090691-7110119 GCF_000243295.1 Trichechus manatus latirostris
AAAAAAAAAACTGAGCCAAAAAAAAAAACAAGTTGGTTCCAACTCATAACGACACTACGTATGACAGAACTAAACACTTCCTGGTCCTGTGCCATCCTAACAATTATTGCTTCCTCTGAGCCCATTGTAGCATATCAGTCCATCTCATTGAATTGAATTGTCTCCTCGAGCTGCCTTTTGAAGTCTTTGAAATCTTCTGTTCAGTTCTTTTACTTCACTGTTTCTTCTGTTCACTTTAGCTACTCTACATTCAATAGCAAGTTTCAGAGATTCTTCTGACATCTATTTTCATCTTTTCTTTCTTTCCTGTCTTTTTAATAATCTTTTACCTTTTCATGTATAATGCCATTGATGTCATCCTACAGCTCTTCTGTTCTTTAGCCATTAGTATTCTGTCAGTTTTTCATATTGTAGTGGCTTGAGTGTTGCTCTGATGCTGGTAGCTATGCCATGGTATTTCAAATACAAGCAGGTTCACCCATGGTAGACAGGTTTCAGCGGAACTTCCAGACTAAGACAGAGTAGGAAGGAGGACCTGGTGATCTACTTCTGAAAATAAATTAGATAGGCAAAACCTTACAGATAGCAGCAGAATGTTGTCTGATATAGTGCTGGAAGATGAGCCCCTCAGGTTGGAGGGCACTCAAAATACATCTGGGAAAGAAGTGTCTCCTCAAAGTAGAGTCAACCTTAGTGATGTGGATGGAGTAAAGCTTTCAGTACCTGCGTTTGCTAATGTGGTACAATGAGAATAAACAGCTGCAAGCATTCATTATTAATCAGAATGTGGAATATATGGAGTAGTTGTAGTAATAATAACAGTAATAATAATAAAAGTAAAAAATTATTTTCTAGCTTAATTTAAGATTACTTTGAAATTTTTCCTTCTGGTAAATTTTATTTTATGTCTAATTGTATTATTAAGGTATTCATTATCTCAAAACAAATATGGGATATATGATAAAATTTTGTTGAGCAATACATATTCTTAGAAATATTCAAATATCCATCTACTTGTCGTTTACAAGTGCATGTCATATAAGAAGCTCGAAATAAATACATCTCAAAGAAAACTCTTAATTTTATGCCTAATGCATACTGTCAGTCAAATTAATAGCCAATCTTTTCCATATCTGTAAATGTAACCATCGTTCAACAAATTACTGAATGCTAAAACTCGGGAAACCTAATTAAAACTTCTCCCTCTTTTGAAATTTAGCTTACTGTACAATTTTGTCATGGGAGACCAGATGAAGCAAGAAAATAATACTAATTTTTTTTGCTGATAAAATAATGAAGATAGTGGCATAATCATGAGTATAGACAAATAAACCTGTCTATAGAAAACCATAAAGAATGAGATTGTTGTTGTTAGGTGCCATCAAGTATATTCCAACTCATAGAGACCCTATGTACAACAGAATGAAATGCTGCCTGGTCCTGCACCATCCTCACAATCTTTGCTGTTTTTGAGATCATTGTTGCAGCCATTGTGTAAATCCATCTTGTTGAGGGTCTTCTACTTTTTCACTGACCCTCTACTTTACCAAGAATGATGTCCTTCTCCAGGGACTGGTCCCTCATAATAACGTGTCCAAAGTACATGAGACGAAGTCACACCATCCTTGCTCCTAAGGAGCATTCTGGCTGTATTTCCTTCAAGACAGATTTGTTCATTCTTTAGGCAGTCCATGGTACATTCATTATTGCTTGCCAACATCATAATTCAAATGGATCAATTCTTCTTTGGTCTTCCTTACTCATTGTCCAGCTTTCATATGCATATGAGGTAACTGAAAGTATTATGGCTTGGGTCAGGTGCACCTTGGTTTTCAAAGTGGCATCATTGCTTATTAACACTTTAAAGAGGTCTTTTGCAGCAGATTTAGCCAATGCAATAAGTCATTTGATTTCTTGACTGCAGCTTCCATGGGCTTTGATTGTGTATCCAAGACTTGGATTCCAAGAAAAATGAAATCCTCAACAACTTCAGTATTTTCTTGGTTTTTCATGTTGTTGCTTATTGGTCCTGTTGTAAGAATTTTTGTCTTCTTTATGCTGAGGTGTAATCCATACGGAAGGCTGTAGTCTTTATCTTCATAATTAGAAGTGTAGAAAGGAGAATCCTACACTTTTGTATACTACTCAGATTATTCAGAGGCTGGCGTTCTGAACTGTTTGGATAATTTTCTGCTGCCTGAATTGGAGAGAAAATGGTATCTTAAATCTGATTCATATTCTTCACTAAAACAGTTTTAAGAGGTATAGAGTTAATGTGGGAAAAACTCCTAGAGGAATGACTAATGAGAAAGATTTTGAGTAACCATTTTCTTGCTATGTTTATGATGCATTACCCAATCTGGATGTAGACAAATTGTCTGGTAGTAGTTTTTTGCTTTAGAAAACCAGTTCTTCAAATGCATAAAAATTTTAGGAGAGAATTAATAACATTTAAAAATAGATTGATCCAATAGCAGAAAGAGTTAAAATTCCGGAATCCATTGCATTCACTTTAAAAGTCTTGACAGACTATCAACTTGGACAGTAGAATATTCTGGGAAAGAGGCCAAGAAGGAGAAGAGAGAGAGCACTAGAATAAAGAGCTGTAAATCTTATGACTTTCTCCCTGATGCTAAAGGACCACCTCACTTATCCTGCTCTTTTTAAATTTAAGAATATTTGCCTTATAAAGTCTGAAGCAGATGTTGAGGACTTATGAAGAGGAAGGACAACAAGTCTTAATTTTCTTCCTCCCTGGATCCATTAAAATACCAGAACTTTCTGGAAAGACGGTAAGCTGTGTGCCAGAATTGAGGTATTTGGGATGAGATAGTTTTTTAAAAATGGTGCGATTTCAATAAAAGAGACAGACTAATTTTTAGAGGAAATTGGACAAGATAAATCTGACATTGCTAGGTTGAGGTCCTTTGGAATGTTTTCATGTTTCCCTGGGTGTGTTTTTGTAATTAATTTATGCAGATGTTGCAAACAGACCACATTCTTGACTAAATAGAGACATACAGTATAGGCTGCTGATATCTGTACATTCTAAATATGACATCTTGAAGAACTTAACCTTCACCAAGATTGTAAAAGGGAAACAATAGTGAGTACTAGGGTCAGTGAGTCAAATTACAATTGTTATAGAGAATTTGGAGAAACATGGACTGATCTAATTCACTACTGGCCATTTAATTGTTTGGATGATACCTGTAAATTAACTCTGAGTTCTAAAAAATTAAATGAGGATGTGCCATCTATGGATAACTGGAACCTGATATAACTTTCATATTGAAAAAAAAATCTCTACATTTCAATTTCTTATATAGGAAGTCACAAATCAGGGAGATGCATTAACTTCAAAGAGTACATCTACAATAGACTGTCTTGACATATATTCATTCATTCATTTATTTATTTTATCCTGAGAAAAACCTGAGGAGCCCAGATCAGAAATCAGACTTATTGTTACTTATAGCAATAGCAGTGTCATTTCCCTTTGCGCCACCCTGCTGGACAAGTGCAGTGAGGGCAGATGTCAGCCTCACGTACAGGTGGCCTGTACTGCAGAACCCCATTGCCCTCAAGTCAGTTCCAACTCATGGCGACCTCAATTGTTACATAGTAAAACTATGCTCCATAGATTTTCCTTGGCTGTAATTTTTATGGAAGCAGTTTGCCAGGCTTTTCTTCCACAGATCCACTGGGTGGGTTCAAACTGCCAAGCTTCAGGTTAGCAGCCAAATACAAACCATTTGCACCACCCTGACTCCTATTGTGGAAGAAGAGCCCTGAAATGATGAGTCTTATAGAGAAACTGCTACACTGCTTCCTCCCCTTATCCCCCGCTCCAGAGAGAAGGAGAGAAATTTTATTTCCCTAATGTAAACAAATCTGGAAGAGGTCCCTAGGTTTTTACAGTTCTTTCGAATGTAAACTAACGGCTTAGGGTTTTATCTTTCTTTGAAATGTAAACACATAGCTCAGAAAAGGTAAACTATAAATCTCTCAGAGGTATTTTACTATCTTACGGTTGTTATTCAACTTTACTTTTACCTAGATTGCCAGTAATTTTTACTGAGAAATCCCTGAACATGTGAAAATATCTTCTCTACAATATCACAATTCCTCGTGCGGCACAAATACAATTTTCCACATATATTTGGGAAGAAACTCCTATATAGCTCCCATGGGCTTCTCTTCCTCAGTTGAAATTTAGAAAAGGGAGGTTATTGACATGCAGGTTCATCTCTGCAGTTGGTTTTAAGAACATAAATGGTATCCATCGTTTTCCTCTTCCATTATTTATCATAAATTGTCACACTCAGATACTTTTCAGGTTTTGATAGCTTATATGGTGATCAAATTCTCATTTCTGAATGATCTGAGCTTTTATGAGTGTGGACCCTAAATACAATCACACGTATCCCTATAAGAGCAAGGCAGAGGGAGATTTGATACAGACAGTAGAGAAGAAGGTGATGTGATCACAGAGGCAGAGATGGGAATAATGCAAGAATGACTAGCCTAGGAATGCCAGCCGTCACCAGGAACTGGGAGAGTTAAGGAATGGATGCACGTATGAGCAAATTCTTCCAGAGAATATTGGAAGGTGCAGCTTATGGGATGGAGACACATTTATTAGAAAATGCTGAAAAATTTTCAAAAACGAATCTTCCAATTAAACCTCCCACCAGCAGAGTATGAAGATTGTAATTACTCTGCTTATTGAACACACACACACACAAACACTTGTAATCATCAATCCTTTCTATTTTAACTTTAGCCATTCTAAGTTGTGTAGCAGTATGATTCTGTGGATTAATTTTAATTTCCTTGATGATTTATGAATTTGAGTACATTATCATATATCTACTGGCTGTTTAGATATTTGCTTTTCTGCACGTCCTATTACAGTGTCTAATCCATTTTTGTATTACAGACTTTCTTTTTAACTTATTTGAGTAAGTCTTTGAAAGTATGTGCCCACGTACATATAATGTGGGGAGAAGACTGGAGTAAGGAGGGGAATGGTAAATGGGTTGGTAGCTCCTTCACCGCAAGCTTGCTTGGGACAGTTACTTCTATAGTGATAACATGAGAGCTCGAAATCTCTTTACAGCCATTTTGGATGCATAGACTTGGTGCCTCCCACACACCTGAAAGTGAAAGCAAACTATGTACAGGGATACCTTGGAGATATTGTGGGTTCAGGTCCAGACCACCGCAATGAAGCGAATATCGGAATTAAGTGAGTCACACGAATTTTTTGGTTTCCCAGTGCATATAAAAGTTATGTTTACACTATACTTAGTCTATTAAGTGTGCAACAGTATTATGTCTAAAAAAAAACAATGTATATACCTTAATTAAAAAATACTTTATTGCTAAAAAATGCTGACCAGCATCTGAGCCTTCAGCAAGTCATAATCTTTTTGCTGGTGGAGGGTCTTGCCTTGATGTTGATGGCTGCTGACTGATTAGGGCAGTGGTTGCTTAAGGCTGGGGTGACTGTGGCAATTTCTTAAAATAAGACAAAAATGAAATTTGCTGTGTCAATTGACTCTTTCTTTCACAAAAGATTTCTCTGTAGTATGAGATGCTGTTTGATAGCATTTTACCCACAGTAGAATTTCTTTCAAATTTTGAGTCAATTCTCTCAAACTCTGATGATGCTTTATCAACGAAGCCTATGTAATATTCTAAATCCTTTGTTGTCATTTCAACAGTGCTTATGACATCTTCACCAGGAGCAGATTGCATCTCAAGAAAACACTTTCTTTGCTCATCCATAAGAAACAACTCTTCATCCATTAGTTTTACCATGAGATTGCAGCAGTTCAGACACATCTTCAGGCTCCACTTCTAATTCTAGTTCTCTTGCTATTTCTACCATATCTGCAGTTACTTCCTCCACTGAAGTCTTGAACCCCTCAAAGTCATCCATAAGGGTTGGAATCAACTTCTTCCAAACTCCTGTTAATGTTGATATTTTGACCTCCTCCCTTGAATCACGAATGTTCTTAATGACATCTAGAATGGTGAATCCTTTCCAGAAGATTTTCAATTTACTTTGCCCAAATCCATCAGAGCAATCATTATCTATGACAGCTATAGCCTTATGAAATATATTTATTAAATAATTAGACTTGCAAGTCAAAATTATTCCTTAAACCATAGGCTGCAGAATAGATGTATTAGCAGGCATGAAAACAACATTAATCTCCTTGTACATCTCCATTAGAGCTCTTTGGTGACCAGGTGCTTTGTCAATGAGCAGTAATATTTTGAAAGGAATATTTTTTTCTGAGCAGTAGTCTCAACAGTGGGTTTAAAATATTCAGTAAACCATGTTGTAAATAGATGGGCTATCATCCAGGCTTTGTTGTTCTATTTATAGAACACAGGCAGAGTAGATTTAGCATAATTCTTAAGAGTCTTAGAATTTTCAGAATGATAAGTGAGCATTGGCTTCAACTTAAAGTCATCAGCTGCATTAGCTCCTAATAAGACAGTCAGCCTGTCCTTTGAAGCTTTGAAGCCAGGCATTGACTTCTTTCTAGCTATGAAATTCCTAGATGGCATCTTCTTCCAATATAAGGCTGTTTCGTCTACATTGAAAATCTGTTGTTTAGTGTAGCCACCTTCATCAATTATCTTAGCTAGATCTTCTGGATAACTTGCTGCTGCTTCTACATCAGCACCTGCTGCTTCATCTTGCACTTTTATGTTATGGATATGGCTTCTGAAACTTTGTGAGCCAACCTCTCCTACCTTCAAACTTTTCTTCTGCAGCTTCCTCACTTCTCTTCATAGAATTGAATTTCTTCATAGAATTGAAGAGAGTTAGGGCCTTGCTCTGGACTAGGCTTTGGTTTAAGGAAATGTTGTGACTGGTTTGATCTTCTTTCCAGACCACTAAAACTTTCTCCATATCAGCAATAAGGCGGTTTCGCTTTCTTATCATTCATATGTTCACTGGAGTAGCACTTTTAATTTCCTTCAAGACCTTTTTCCCTTGCATTCACAACTTGGTTAACTGTTGGGCACGAGAAGGATAGCTTTCAGCCTATCTTGGCTTTCGACATGACTTCCTCACTAAGCTTAATCATTTCTAGCTTTTGATTTAAACTGGAGACATGCGACTCCTCCTTTCGCTTGAACACTGAGGGGCCATTGTGGGGTTATTAATTGGTGTAATTACAATGTTGGTGTGTCTCAGGGAATAGGGAGGCTTGAGGAGAGGGAGGGAGATTGGGGAATGGCCAGTCAGCGGAGCAGTCAGAAAACACACACGTATCGATTAAGTCCAATGTCTTAAATCGGCGCGGTTCATGGCACCGCAAAACAATTACAATAGCACCGTCAAAGATCACTGATCACAGATCACCGTAACAGATATAATGATAATGAAAAAGTTTGAAATATTGGGAAAATTACCAAAACGTGACACAGAGACATGAAGTGAGCACATGCTGTTGGAAAAATGGTGCCCAGAGACTTGCTGGACACAGCGTTGCCACAAAACTCCAATTTTAAAGAAATGCAATAAAGCGAAGCACAATAAAATGAGGTAGGCCTGCATTCAAGATGAAGAAATTTGTCTGAGAAACAAACATACTTTCCTCTGATGGTGGTAATGATGAAAAGATGGCCAGCACTTCAAGAGTTCATTGTCTGATGAGTCCATGAAACATCTCATAACATGGATGAATCTGGAGGACATTATGCTGAATGAAATAGGTCAATCACAAAAGATACTTATTGTGTGGTCACAATATTATTAAAAATCAAGAATAAATATATACACAGAAAGCAAAGTTCTTTGATTTTTACCAAGGATGAGAAGGAGAGGGAGGGGGAATCACCTTCTAAACAGTAGATACTTGCTGTTTTTGGTGATGGGAAAGACAAGACCAAATATGAGTGAAGTCAGCACAACTCAACCAAGGTAAATAAAGACACTAAGAAGTACATAAGACAAAGGGATAATTTTGGTAAATCCTATAGCATATACAATTTTTCAGCAACAGGAAAAACAACCAAAAAATATGTGTGTGGTTACATGGGTAGACATGGATGCATATATGTGTATAGAAAGATGTCCACGAGTAAATGTATAGGTGTATCTGTAGGCATATCTATATACAAGTCTGTGTGAGCTGTATGTATATCCACATATACAACAAACCACATGGGGGCACAGTTACAGAAGCTTACTAGAAATGCCCAAACAACTCGTAGTATTAGTTTATTGAGTTAGAAGCCTTGGGACCATAGTCTCCGGGGAAAACTTAGTCAATTAGCATAAAATAGTTCACAAAAATAATGTTCTACATCCTAGATTAGTGAGTAGCGTCTGGGGTCTTAAAAGCTTACGAGCAGCCATCTAAGATACAACTATTGGTCTCTACTCATGTGGAGCAAAAGAGAATGAAAGTAATCAAAGGCTCAAAGAAGAAATAAGTCCATGGGCCTAATAGCCCACACTAATCACAGCCTTCTCTAACCTGAGACCAGAAAAACTAGATGGTGCTTGGCTACCACTACCAACCATTCTAACCAGGGACATAATAGAAAGTCCCAGATAAAATGAAAGAAAAATGTAGAACAAAACTCAAATTCCTAAAACAAGGCCAGACTTACTGGACCGGTAGAGACTGGAGGAACCCTTGAGACTATCGCTGTAAGATAACCTTTGAACTTGGATTTGAAGCTGTTTCTGTAGGTCATCTTTCAGTCAGATAATAGATTGGCTTATAACATAAACAATATCACCCATGAGTAATGTGTTCCCTTAAACAATTAACTATATGAGACCCAGTCGTCAACATTTACCCAAAAGCAAAGATGAGACGGCAAGGAGGGGAAGGGAAGATACATCAATGGAAACAGAACAAACAGAATGGAAATAATGAGAATGCTGACACGTTGTAAAAATTATAACCAATGGCAGGAACAAGTAGTATAAAAATTGTTAAAGGGAAACCTAATTTGCTGTGTAAATTTTCACCTAAAACATAATATTATTTAAAAAAATTTGTTGTCACAATGCTAAGTGTGTTAAAAATATTTTATTTTTTCTAACATCTATATTTTATATGCTATACCATAATGCTGAAAATTGAAGTTATAGGTTCCTTTATAAAGGTATTTGCAACTAATCTGTAGTTTGAAAGTCCTCAAATTCTTTCAGATTGAATATATTTTATCTTTTTTTAAACCAAAAGTTTTACCTAAAATATCATTTAATGTAGTCCTCCTCCCTTATTGTCAGCATTTTGCTTTGGGAAACAGGCATAGAATTTAGGAAACTGGGGAAAAATAAAAACAATAAACATTGCATTTTTCAAAGCTTAAGAAATCTTACAAAATGATTTATTCAAGGTGTCTAACTTATAACTCCTGATTTTTTTGCAGATATTTTACCTAGTGAATTGAAATTATTAACAGAAAGACTTTGAACAACGTAAAGATGTCTCCAAAATGTATATATTTACTGGCCTATTTTATAATTAATATATCAGGAATTTTTTTCTCAGTAACAGGGATGATAGATAAGCAATTATAGCCAATTAGAAGTAAACTCCTCTTTTAAAATTGAATTGTGGAGATTAATCCTTTTGTCATCTCCTGTTTGGTTTGTGGCCTAGTTGCACAAACATTTTAAAAGAAATAAAATATTGATTCAATTAAATATTTTCTGTGTCTTTGAATACTTCTACAGGATAATGTAATTTGTAATAACAGTTGAATATCAAATGCATATCATCACTGAATGATTTGATTTGATTAATACATATTGTTGTTGTTAGGTGCTGTCAAGTTGGTTCCTACTCATAGCAAACCTATGTACAACAGAACAAAACACTGCCTCATGATCATTGTTATACTTGAGCCCACTGTTGCAGCCACTGTGTCGACCCATCTCATTGAGGGGCTTCACTGACCCTGTACTTAACCAAGCATGATGCCCCTCTCCAGGGAATGGTCCCTCCTGATAACATTTCCAAAGTACAAGAGGTGAAGTCTTGCCATTCTTGCTTCTAAGAAGCATTCTGGCTGTATGTTTTTCAAAACAGATTTGGTTGTTCTTTTGGCAGTCCATGGTATATTCAGTATTCTTCACTAATGCCATAATTCAAAGGCATTAATTCTTCTTCGGTCTTCCTCATTCTTGTCTAGATTTCGCATCCATATGAGGGAATTATAAGCACATGGCTTTGGTCAGGTGCACCTTAGTTCATTAAGTGACATCTTTGCTTTTTAATACTTTAAAGAGGACTTACCTCAGATTTGCCCAATGCCATGAGTCCTTTGATTCCTGACTGCTGCTTCCATGCCTACTGTCTGTGGATCCAAGTAAAATGAAATCCTTGACAACCTCAATCTTTTCTCTGTTTATCATGATGTTGCTTACTGGTCCAGTTGTGAAGGTTTTTGTTTTCTTTATGTTGAGGTGTAATCCATACTGAAGGCTATGCTCTTTGATCTTCATCAGTAAGTGCTTCAAGTCCTGCTCACTTTCAGCAAGCAAGGTTGTGTTATCTGGGTAACACAGGTAGCTAATGAGTCTTCCTCCAATCTTGATGCCCCATTCTTCTTCATATAGTCCAGCTTCTCAGGTTATTTGCTTAGCATACAGATTAAGTATGGTGAAAGGATACAACCCTGATGCACACATTTCCTGACTTTAAACCATGCAGTATCCCCTTGTTCCATTTGAATGACTGCCTCTTGTTCTATGATCCACACTGCTGAATGCCTTTGTATAGTCAACAAAACACAAGTAAGTAAACATCTTTGTGGTAAATTATGACAGCAATGATACTTAACCCAATAGTATTTAACAGCTCATTTATTTTTTACTCATTTTGTGATATGAATTGAAAACTGTTGTAATAGTAAAAATTGCCTTTCAAACCAAGATTTCATGAGCTTTTATTAGAAGCCCTTGGATAATAAGCGGTATCCAAAATGATATATGTTTCCTTTATTTTAGAGATATTAAGGAAAGTCCCTTAGATGATACTAAAACATCTGTAGAAAAAATTGTGAAAATGGTGAACGTACATCTAATGCTTTTATTGTTACCTGAAGCTATTCTCTGAATATATAAATTGTCATTCTTCACTGTTCTGTGACTAGAGAATAAATAATCACTAAGGAATAAAAGCTGCATATTGAAATTCTGGTGGCATAGTGGTTAAGTGCTCTATGGCTGCTAACCAAAAAGTCAGCAGTTCGAATCCACCAGGCGCTCCTTGGAAACTTTATGGGGCAGTTCTACTTTGTTCTATAGGGTCGCTATGAGTTGGAATCGACTCGACAGCAACGGGTTTGGTTTTTGGTTTATTATTTCATAATATCTAGTTGCCAATGACACATATTGAGAAAAAAGGATCAAGATAACCTGAAATGAATTATAATTTTTCTATAGTGAGGAATTCTATCTCTTTATTCCCTATAGTTTATTGTAAAAATAGATTTCAGCCTTCAGGAGTATCAATTCTTAAAGTTACTCAAATGATACTATGTATAGGTAATTCTTAAAGTCACATTTGCACTAATCATACTTGGAGATAATTATATTAATATTGCCAGTACCAATTAAAGCATCACATATCACAAAACTGAGCATGATTTTAGTTTTAAAACTAAAGATATAATTTAAGAATTAAATTATTTAATGGGTTAACCAGAACAATTCCTTAAACAGCATGCTTACCAGTGTTTGAAGGTCATAAGAAAGAACATTCATTTTAAATTGTTCCTTATTCTATTCTATATTTGTGTAACTGTTAGAAAGAGGATAACGCAAATCTTTAATATAAATGCATATTTGGAGCCTGTTGTAGTTCACTCTAGTGCAGTTCATCGTATCAGTAAGACTGTGTTGGGTAGAATCTGTTGTTCTCTTAATAAAGAGAATTTTGTATGATCCAAGATACACATCTAAACAGAGATATATTGATCTTATCAACAGAAAATTATATGATCATATTTCTGATTATCTAGCTTTGAAAAATAAGGAAACGAGAATAAATATCTAGGGCTTTCATTTGCTTGTTTGTTGACTTTTCCGTAGCTGATGTGAATTCTCAAAATTGACCACTTAAACAACAGTTTTATTATATATGCAATTAATAAGATTATATAATTAAATCAGAAACCAGGAATGAATGAAAACAGTAATTCTTTAAGAGATATAGAAGTCAAAAAAGGGGAAAATTTTAATTGTCAAATACAAGTAAAGTGCTATAAATGAGTCAAGTGGAAGTGATGAATACTAAATATAGGCAATGAAATTCCAAGTTAATAGAAATTTCTGCAAGAGAAAATCAAGCAAAGGACAGAATGTGTAGTGAAATTTATTATTCAGAAAAAACTTATTTAAATTAAAAAAAGAAAAAGAAAAGTTACATCCTGAAAGAACGATGTGTTTGAGATGATAATGACCTAGATGACAGAGACATATTCTAACAAAACTACCAAACTTTAAGAAAAATAATTAAATCCTTTGGGCATTTAGGTAAAGAAAAAGAAAAGGATTAAAAAAAAGAGAGAGAGAAACAAAACACATGGTATATAAGGAAAAACTTGTAATGTGTTTGACAGCATTAATTTATGACAGAAGAATATGTCAAGATAACATTTTTCAAATTCTTCAGGAAAGAATATGTAAACTTCTACTTCAACCATTTCTGACCAGAGGGATATTTCAGTTCCTAGAGATGATACCGCTTTCTTCACTAGGAAAGAGAACAAATGAGTCAAATTTGCTTTTACCTTGAAATAACTATTTTTTAGAGGTAAATAATATTATGAAGAATAAGCTTCTTTTCTGAAGCAAATACTTTAGAAGATAGGGCCAGCAAGGAGCACTATTTGCTCATGATTAAAGGCCTGGTAATAAAAATCAGCCAATGAAAACCCTATGGGTCACAATGATCCAATCTGCAAGGGATCATGGGGATAGCCCAGCACCAGGCAGCATTTCATCTCACTGTGGGTAGAGTTGTCACGAGGTGGGGCCAAGTGGACAGCAGGTGACATCGACAGCAAAATAAGATAGTTGTAATATTTGAATTTCATCTTTGAATAGTATTTTGATAACTGAACGGAACTGTGGGCCTCCTACCAATGAATAAACTGCTGAAGTAGAAGACTAAACTGCGGATTATCAGTTATCCCTGCCAGCCGTTGAGAGTCAACACCATCAGGAAGTATAATGTCTAACCACAAAGATAATCATGTTTGGGACATAGGATGGAAATCTAGGAGAGCATGGAGTTTTCCAGTTCTTTATCCTTGTTCCATTGCTGGTTTTCATCAAATTAATGAATTACCATTGGAAAATCATACGTGAGTTCCACTGTTTTAATTTAAAAGAAAAATCACTTCCACTGATATTTTTATTTATCAGAACAAATCACTTTACCTCAAACTTACTTCCACGGATCTAGGGAATGAGGAGGGAGTCAGTGAGCATCATGACATCCACACAATTAAATATTATTATTACATTCTTTTCTTTTCTTTTTTTCAGGTAAAGAAACAGAAGTTCAGAGAAATGAACTCACTGGCTAAGGTTACAAAAGTATTGTGTGGCAGAGAAAAAAATCAACCGAAAGCAGTTTAACTCAAGAACTCATGTGTTAAACCATTAAGATATGGGACCTCTCTTTGCATTCCACAAGTTGTACTGTTGAATCCCTTTAATTTATATTTATATGTTTTAATGCAGCATCATCTTGCCTTCTGCTGAGCATTTCTTCAGGAAGCCTTACATTTTCTATATTTCCAAATATAGAGCCACATCTGGCTACCATGGCATAGCGGCCCTATTCTTAGATTCAGAGAGCAACTGCAATGAACTTCCTCCCTGATAATTCAGATGCAGCTCAGTGCTGAGTAGGAATCAAAGCATCAAGGGTCCTCTGATTACTTCAGTTTCTTGGCAATTTACCTGGGAATTTGCTATAACCATGTGTCCCTAAGAAATAGTAAGAATTACATATAATAAATTTCAATATGAAGGGATCAATTGATTTATATACTAATATGGCCTAAATGTTGTATTAGGGTTCTCCAGAGAAATAGAACCAATATGATTATATACAGATTAATAGAGAGAGAGAGAAAGAGACAGAGAGAGATAAAGATACAGATATAGACATAGATATTGATTTATTTTAAGGAGTAGGCTCACATGATCGTAGGAATTAACAAGTCCATAATCTGTACATCAGGCACTAGGCTGGAAACTCCTCTAGAATGTCATATTAATGGTCTTGAGGCAGAATTTTTCTTCCTTGGGAAATCTCAGTTTTCTTTTTTTTTCTTAAGGCCTTCAGCTGATAGTATGAAGGTCACCCAAGTTTTTAAAAAATGCCATTGAGTCGATTCCAACTCATGGCAACCCAATGTATTACAGAGTACAATTACTCAGTAAGGTTTTCTTGGCTGTAATCTTTAAGGAATCTTTAAGATTGCCAGGCTTGTCTTCTGTGGTGCCACTAGGTGGGTTCAAACCTTTAGCCAACCTATAGGTTAGTAGCTGATGGCAAACCATTTGCGCCACTCAGGGACCTTCCCACCCACATTATGGAGGGTAATCTGTTTTACTTAAGGTCAACTGATTTAAATGTTGATCACATGTAAATACCTTTATAGCAACGTATAGGCTAGTGTTTGACCAAACAACTGGGCACCATAGCCTAGGTAAGTTGATGCATAAAATTAACCATCACACATGCGTTCAGCAAATATGCTCACAGAAAGTTCTGCTGAGTTGAATTAATAACAATCTTATCAGCTTGCCAGTTTACTCATTTGGTAGATACACATGAGTTATTGTGATAGAATCAAATATATTCTGCATCTGTAACGTGGATAATTACAAGGAACATCATAACAAACTGCAGAACATATGACTCTGAGTATTATAATTGGCAGTATTGAGATTTCCTGCCATTTCATTATGTCAATCCTAAACTTTTCAGTGAGAGGACTAAGAAGACTAAGTAAAATAATTTGTACATAGTTTTCCTGTATAGTGTTAAATAGACTATGTACCTACCTACATTTGAAATACATGCACTTCAAGAACAAAAAAATAAGTGGTGTTGACCTATCATCTCTGTACATCAGAAGGGAAACCCTAAAATAATATAGATAATAGCAAAAAAAAATGTTATTTTACACGTATCAGAAATCTTGAGCTGTTCAGGTTAACAGAGTGTATAATTTGTTTTAGATCACACCACTACTTAGTGGCAGAGTGACTATCTGAACCTACCTTATTTCTAAAGCCCAGGTATTTAATATTCTGTTATGTTATGTTTTGCATATGACAAAAATAAACGAAACTCCTGCTGACTGAATGCAAGCCAATATATTTACTGCATATATAAAAGTTAACAGTCACTGCAGCCTGAGATACTGTATGTTAATTTATATTTCTTCAGCATTTATTATCAAATACCCAGGGAGAAACCAAACATTCCCCCTAATCTTTCTTCCTCAAATGAGAAACATCAACTTTTGGTTTCATAAGAAAGGGTAAGATTTAAAAATTTTTTTTTTTCATAAGAAAGTTGAAGATCTACCAAATAGTTAAGATAATTTTAACAACCTTAATTTTAATTTTGACATGTAAACATCAAGTAAAGGGATTCATTGTGAAATGATACTGAGTCAGTAGTACCATGTATTAAGAATCACAAAAAATTATCTTATCTCATTCATAAAATATATAAATGTGAAGACTATTGTATACTATTCCAAATAAGTCTAGATTGAAACAGTATTAATCTAACCTATTCTTGCAAAATATTGCACACATGAAGTTTGTTTAGGGAAAGAAAGTTAAAGATCATACAGGTGAGCATTGTGCTAAAGGTAAAATTTATGAACTTTCAAATATATTTTTATTTGCTGAAATCACCAAGGGTCCATTTGCAGTGGTAATGTTTTGTTTAGACAATTATACAAATAGCTGAGAAGACAGAAGCCAAGTTTTACATTTATTTGATAAGCTTCACTGTATTTTATGCTGAAAGAGATAAAGGAGCTATTTCACCACTTGGCATACACTTTTTCTCTGTGTTCATGGCTGTTTGATAAAAATTTTTGTCCATAAAGTTGTCTATCTTCTCAAACATTTGCTTTTTTATCTAGACTTTAATATGTACCTTAGACATGAAAAGAAATAAAAAATGTATTGGATTTCTAAACTTATGTCTGTAGTTAGTCACAAACTAAGGTTTAGACTAGGCTTTCCAAAATACAAAATTCATGGTTAATTTCACCATAATTTCCTAGATAAAGATCAGCATAATTTTAATTGAAAATATTATTAAAACAGCATAGCCAAAAAATAATTTCAGAACATTCTCAAGAAAAACCTCTATGTTGGAAACATTATTATTAATAAAGGGTACATTTGGATGGTGGCTGAATGCATTAGGGATGTTTGCAGAAAAAATGGCTGATTGTGATAGTTAAGAATGTACCCCATGTATTTGTAAATACTTCATTTAAAATTATCAGCATTGCCATTTATTAGAAATAAAGATTTTGAAAATTTCAGTCTATTAATTCAATTAGTATAAAAGCTTTTTATGGCGTTTACTGCATTTATGGATTTAGTGAAATTACAAAAATATCTGAGACATTGCATAATAAAGTAAAACAAGTGCCATTACTTCCGTTAGAGAGAAGAGTTAATTAATGTCTTGAATGACAGATAGCAAGTTGTATTAGAAGTACTACATCAATGAAGTAAAAATTGCCACAGTATTAGTTTGATGAACTAAGCAAACATAGAAGTTCTAAGAAAACGTATAACAGAACAATATACAACCAATACTGACTGGTGTATGGAAAACAAAAGTACAGGTTGCAATAGAAATACTTCAGATATCTCCTGAAAAACAAGTCTAGTAATGTAGAATAACTAAAACACATTGCCGACACTAAACTAATTCTGTACTAAGAAATAAGGAATGGGGAAGCACATTTTAGCAAGAATTCAGACTGGTTTTAGAGTAAAGTCAGGGAAGGGTGCCAAAATTAGTTGTTGAGTTTACAAATTAAAAGGCAGAGGATTATGCAGTCTTATGCTCAATGTTTGCCACTCACCATTATTTTTATCAAGAAGAATTAATGTTAATTAATATTTTGAAAAAAGCTCATTGTATCAGTCAGATCATATTGTTGAAGATTGAGTTCACTTGTATACTAGAGAAAATGCTTAATAGCAGTGAATTAATCAAAACAGAACTTTTTTATTTATCTCATGTAAGAAAAATCTGGATGCAAGCAATCCAGAGTTGGGTATCTCTATGGAGTTTTTTATATAAAACACCATTATCCTTGCATGTAGTTTCTATCTTCAGTTCAACTAATATTTCCTTTTGACTTCTGGATCTCCATGACAAGTAGGCAAGTATACAAAGGACACGGATAAGGCCAGTGTTGCTGAATCAGCTCTGTTAAAGTAGTGCTGACTACCTCACCCAACCCTTGCACTTAGTAGTCACTAGCCAGAACTCAGTGATGCGGCAAAAAGCTGGTTGCAATTGAAATTTGAAAATATATTCCTTTTTTCTAGGTAGTATTTTGCTCAGATAAAAACGAAGTTGTGTTTCTAAAGCATAGTAACCTGGATGGTATAATCTCTCCTGGAAAGCCTAAATAAGAAAATGACCCACTTGTAAACTAACAAGTTGCATAAATTTAAAACTCAAATTCTTCAGATTTTCAATTATGTAGACAGGCTGAGTTAAGACCATAGGGTCAAATCACATTTCCAAAATTACACACTACTTAATGGAAACACAAGAACTTGAATCCACTTCTCCTGGCCACTAGTTCAAGGTTGATTTGATTATAATAGGCCACCTTGAAATTTAATTGTTTCCCGCCAAAAATAAAAACTAAAATTAGAGCTAAAATAAATATATAAATAAAAAGTGACCCTTTTTAGTTAATTAAATAAAATGAAGCATAACACATAGTTCTAAGTGCCCGAGTGGTAAGTACTCATCTCAATAAATTATTAAAAAGTGAACACATCTGTAACCACCAGGTAAAAAATAAATAACACCCTCATTGCCACCAACCTGCCACCTCTAAATTCCAAATTCCTTACTCAGCCCAAAGCTAAGTACCAGACTAATTTTTAACACCACAAATCATCAAATAAAAATCTAATTTATTCAAAGGAAAAGAAAAAATAAAAAAGAATAAAAAAATATATATCCTTTGGGTGGGTAGTACTACCTCATTTTGATTTTCTTAACTATTTTTCCTAATTATAAATTTCAGCATCTTTTCGTGTATTAATTGGCCGTTTGGATATTCTCTTTTTTAAAGTGGCTCCCTCAGGCTGTTACCTATCATTTTTAGCAAAATTTCTCCATCATGGTACTGAATTCCTTAAATATTTTAGGGAAGTTTTTTTTTTTTTTTAAAATACTTAACTGAAATTTCCAAATGATGTTTTTTTGTGGATCTTTTTATTGTCTTTTTTTTCTTTTCTTAGATTTTAAGTCTCAATTATTTTAATTTATATTTGCATATATTTGATCGACTGCCAGACATTATGTTTGATAAAGTGTAAACATAATTTGAGACTCTAGAAAAATAGTATCTTTCCTTAAAAGACATGATTACTCTGGCAGGCAGATGGAGTAGGGCAAACAACTTTAATCCAGTTAAGGATTGAGATTTCTTGAAATTTGCTGTTGAGTCAGTTTCTCTATCCCCCAACTCTTGCTTTCAGTAGTAGCAATCACTCTGAGGGGGAAACAGGAATAAACACCTGGTTTATATCTTTTGCTTTTCCTCCTGTTCTAAGTATTGACTGACAATTCTCAGACATTGCTCTCCAATGCCTTCCAAACAAGTTTTTTTGTTTTAATATTTTGAAGATCATTTCTAGTTTTCCACAACAGGAGTTAATCATAAACAATGGTGCCTGACATTTCTAGAAGCCAATATCTCAGTCCTTTATACAAAACCAAACCTGTTACAATTGCCCCATAGGATTTCCAAGGAGCTGCTTGTGGATTTGGACTGCTGACCTTTTGCTTAGCAGCCACATGCTTAACCACTGCACCACCAGGGCCTCCTCTTCTTTATAGCTCATTTTTTCTCATATATTTTTTTCTTTTATTCTTCATTTACCTATTCACAAAGAGAGTCAGTTTGGGACCTTTAAAATTATTCATAGGCAAGTCTAGTATCTAGTATTTTCACTGACAATTACGAGAAATTATCTAAGAACACTGTTTGCATATTGTCATGGTTTGAATTATGTTCCCCAAAAAATGTGTGTATCAGTTTGGCTAGGCCATGATTCCTGGTACTGTGTGATTTTCCTGTATGTTGTAAACCTGCCTCTATGATGTTAATGAGGGA
>NW_004443945.1:7119204-7140698 GCF_000243295.1 Trichechus manatus latirostris
CTTTGCAGCAAATTAAACTTTTCTGTCTTCTATACTCTTCATCATTTATAAGTTTCTTTCAAAGTGTTACGGTGTAAAGGAGGGTTTATAAAGTCTGGATTAGTGAGAAGAATAACTTAGAGAGTCAACCCAAATTTAAATACCTTTTCTGACAAAAATTGTGGGGAAAATGATATTTCTAAGTAACACTTGAAATAACAGTAGATCTTAAAAAGATTAGTTCTTTGTCATCTAAAAAAAGCTTATTTCAAAAGATATTTGGATACGAATTCATACATTAAAAGAGCAAGTATACTTATTAATTTATTAAGCAATTTTTAAACCACCATGTGCTAAACATTTTGCTAGACACTGATGAGTTAAAAAGAAGAAGACACATATTTTATTCTCCCTTACTGAGCTTAGAATATATTGGGGACACATATACAGGTACCTATATTTTAAACAAAATTTTACGAATTTTATAGTGGAATTTCATTTACCATTTAGCTATAATAAATTGAGTTTCCTGAGATGAAGACTCTGGGATAGAGTTTGGTGTGTAGATGTTTACTGTGGTACTTATGATCAGCCTCTGTAGAAAGAAAAGAAAGGAAGCCAGACTGGGCAGAGGGAGAGGCTGGAATGAGATTCAGTCTCAACAAAGGTGTAATCCCACCTCACAGGGAGCTCTGATGCTACACAAGCTCTTCACAGTTGTGCTGTGTTACAGAAAGCAGCTGGGCCTTTATATTTCTACATCGGTCATTCCTTGGGTGATGCAACACTTTCTATCTCAGGACAATTTTTGAAGAAGGTTGGCACCAGAGTGGCTAGAAGCACTCACATCAGCTGGAGGAATAGGGCAGTAGCACAGGAGGACATGTCTGATATGTCTCAGCATTACACTAGCTCAGCTCACAATCATGGAGTAGTGATAGTTTTAGGAATATAGTAATTGAATGCTTAAAATACTTGAGCTGTTTGGTGATAAATTCCTTTTCCCTTCACCAACAATATTGACTTCATGATGTATACTACTGTTCTTCTGAAAAGGCTTATGGACATTACCATAGCCATTACTTTGGATCTTTGAAAGAATGCAGTTGTTTTTAATGTATCTTGATCTGATCTTTTAAATTTTAATTCAAAATCAAGTCAGAGTTTTAATAATTAGAAATAACTTTAACTTAAAAAGTGATTCAAGTCATTGCTAATGTAAAATCAATTTGGTGTAACACTCTTAAATCATTGAAAAGGAGCTAGTTAACACTGTTATTGCTCTGAGTTGTGATTAGACACATGTTTTATGTGGGACTTTATTTGATCGTGATGTCTTTTCCAATGCCTACACACACACTACTGCTAAATTTGCTCTAAAAAATGCTATGTGGTAGTAGTAAAGGTATTGTTTAACACATTTTATCTCAGTATTTGGGTTGTTAATATATCCTTCTATTCATCTTATATTTGTCTTTTTATTTTTGAACATATAAATTAAGCATATACCATTTAGGTGACTTTCTTTTTAAAGAGTTGTATAATACACTAACAGAATTAACAGAAGAAAACAACATACCCCAGGTGGTAAATTTTTCAAACACTGACATTGTTATTATCAGAGATAATAACCCTAACACTAATCTTAATACATCTTCCATAAAAAAATAGCCATTGGGGCCACTACCTTGTTTTATTGATCTGTTCATTTTCTATGAGAATTTAAAAAATTGCATTTTCTTCTACTGAGGAGTTTCTTTTCATTTGTTTCATTTAAAATTTCTCCCATTTTTGTGACTCTGATAATAACAATGTCAATATTTGAAAAATGTACTGCCTGAGATATGTTGTTTTCTTCTGTTAATTCTGTTTTTGGTATTTTATGATACAACTCTTTAAAAAGAAAATTATCTAAATGGTATATGCTTAATTTAGATGTTCAAAAATAAAAAGACCTATACAGGTGGAATCTCACAATGGAGTACTGAAAACTTGCATAGCAAAATCTTATAAAAACAATCCTTTACTCACAATCTCCACCTATTACTATTCTATCCATCATTGAAGAATCATGTCAAATACCAACATTTCAAGAAATGATTCTCGAATCATTCAAATGGATGGTTTCATTCCTTCCTCTGTATGTCTCTTGTGTTTCTAATCGCATTATATGTTTACACACTCATCTGGGGACATTTCTTAGTACAGATGAAAATGTTTGAGTTTAGAACCTTTAGCATAGTGTACAAAAGAACTTCTTGAAAATCCCTTCACGTTCAATTGGTATATAACATTTATAAATGAAAAATTTTTATAAGGTCTGTCTCTGATCACTTATAGTATAACATTAATTGTTTCAAATTATCAACCTATCTTAAAATCAGGAGTTACAATGAGTATGAATGTGTTTCAGTTGTTTTGATCATATCCTGTAAAAATATATATCCATTATATGCACAAAGGTTTAAAAATAGTATTTTCAATATTGGGATAAATAAATAATCTGCAGAAGTGATAGAGTACTCTACTCATTTTGTTGGATAGAAATGGCTTTAGTGTAAGTGTATTCATATGTAAATATATAATTTTGGTTATATTTTTATTGTATATATTTGTGTGTATGTGTGTATGTGCATCCACACATGTGTGAAGTTTCATTCTTGTTTTCCAAATGAGAAAACAAGTCCAGAGGACTTCAAGTGATTTAGCCAAAATCACAGATACACTAAATACAAATAAGGGCACTGACACTCAGCTGTTCTTGGTACCTATATTGTTGCTTCTCTGGTGTTTTCTCATAATTCCTTACTATTACCACTAAATATTTTCTGTCTTTGTTTTTATTCATTGTGATATGTGGATAAATATTTTTTCTATGATAGTAATCTCTTGTAATTTTATGTTGCTAACTACCATCTTATTTATTACTAATAAATGTTTAATGTATTTATAGACAATCAATAGTAAAATTTAATAAGCCCATGTTTCCAATATATCTCAGAGGATTTCTAACCCAGAACCTGGGTCGTTATTATTATCTGCTTCAACCATTTCATTGCAAAGACATTATAATAACCATGAGTTTGATGACTACTCAGTATTGGCAAATAGTTATAAAAGGTTTTTGGGGTGACAAAATTTCAGTTGCTCTCTTTTACCCTGAGAAGTATATTGAAAGAACACAGTTGAGTGTATAGAGTTTAATATGGAGATTTTCCGGTAAACTAAAAAAAAATCAGTGTGCAGTTTTTAATTAATTGTGTGCTTTAGATTTATACTTTTGATGTATTTTGGAACTATTATTGTATACAACACCTTCAGTGGTTGGTCTTTAACACGGTCAGGTAATAATTGTTGTTGTTAGGCGCTGTAATAATTAACATTATGATTATATACATTCATCAAGCAACGGCACTTGGAAAAAAACTGTATTTTGGCGGGGAGAGAAAGATCTGGATGACTCTGTAGATTCTTGTCCTCTGGCACTTCAGGAATTCCATGGAGAGCTGGCCCTGCTGGGCTGAGTCAGCTCACAGGAGAGGAGGCTCATAGGAGCTGCTGAGTTTGGGAAGCTCTCACTTTGTACCTGGGCCTCTTCCTCAACCAGGAGGAGATGTCTTTTCTATAGTCCCTGGGAGGGGAAAAAGTTAAGTGACTGGCTACTAGCTGAAAGTCTGGTGATTAAAACCCATGCAGAGATAGGTGCCTCTGAAGAAAGGCCTAGTGAGCTGCTTCCAAAAGGTCACAGGTGTAAAAATCCTACGGAGTGCAGTTCTACTCGACAACTCAAGGGGTGGCCATGAGACAAAATCTACTGGACGTCAACTGTATTTTTAGTTTCACTTGGAAGTTCCCTGATTCACTGACCCTACAATGCATAAAGCATTCAAGGGGTCAAGGCACTCTGTACTGGAAGTGACCATTATGTGTGCAGTTGAGTGCTGCTTGCTGAGAACAGTTCTCTATGAGAGGATGAGAGCCTGAGGATCTTCTGTGCTGTAAACTTTCTTCTCCCCCACAAAACCTATATTTTATAGTTATACTACATGGCACTAGTAATCTATGTACCCTTGCCCCTTTGCAATAAGTTGTAAATAAACAGATGGGTGGTGAACAAATGTAAGCCTTCTCATGTAACTATTTTAAAATACATTCAAAGATAAAGAAAAGTTAGTCAATTTCTTGAGAATTCTTATAGCTTTTTGCTTATATTTTCTTCAATAAGTAATTGTTGATCACTAAAAATATGACCTTTTTAAAGAACAATAGTATACAAAATAAAAATATAAGTACAACTCGAGGTGATCTCTCTGAAGCCAAATAACAATTTTTAGAAACTATTCAGGCAAAACAAGAAAAGCTCATTAATCTCACCTAACCTATTTGGAAAGAAGACAAAAGGGCTCCAAAATGTAAGGATTACAATTCTTCAGAAGCCTCCATCTGGAAAAAACACTAATATTCTTATATTCACACTGACATAATTCTGTTTTTAAGCACTATATGGTGTAAAAACATATATATTTATATGTGCGTGTATATATATATATATATGAATGTATGTATGTCTAATGCTTAGAATACTGTTTTGATAATGTAGCATGGAAAATATGAGGCTATCTTTTATTTACAAATTCAAATTTGAGTTAGAGTTTATACTAGATATAAATGTGGGTTCTTTCCATTTATAAGCAAAAATGCAATTTCACTCATTCTCCAGATTTTATGGTCTTCTATATTAATAAATAATCCCCAAACCAAAAACCAAACCTGTTGCCATTGAGTCAATTCCAACTCATAACAACCCTATAGAACAGAGTAGTACTGCCCCATAGGGTTTCCAAGGAGCAGCTGGTAGATTCAAACTGCCAACCTTTTGGTTAGCAGCTGAGCTCCTAACCACTGTACCACCAGGGTTCCATGTTAATAAATAAAAGAAAAATACATGTTGGTTTTTTAGTTTTTAGTTTTACCTCAGAGGAAAAGGAAGAGTAATCACTAATTTTTCAGAAAATAAAATGCTCAAATGATTTAATTTAAAATAATAATAATAATAAAACTTTTACCTTAAACTCCAAATTAATTTGCTAGGAATAGGAGCTGTATCATTTTAGTGAATTAAAAAAATAAATATATATACCTGTTTTCAATTTTCTGTTTGTTTTTCAAAACTGTTCTGCAGACAATGGGATAAAACTTACTATCTGTTGAGTGTTTGCCACTCCAAGTGTAGTTCATGGACCAGCAGCATCAACATCACCTGGGAGTTTTATTTAATTTTTTTTTAATAAATGCAGAGTCTGAGAAACCTTCCCAAAACTACACAGAGTCTAGATTTTAACAAGAGCATCAGTCGACCAGTTTCCACAATGAAGTTTGAGAACCCTTGCTCGGGCCACTAATACTTGGATTCGGCTATGTATTGGAATCACCTTAGAAAATATTAAAAACACTGTCCCTGAAACCCTTCCCAATATATTCTTATTTAATTAACATGAGTGTGGCTGGACACTGGGTTTATAAAGTCTTCCCCTGTTACTCCAATATAGTGTCAAGTTGAGAACTTGTTTTCTGAGCTCTTTACATGTACTTTACCTCATGCAATTCTAAAAGTAATCTTGCAATGAATACATTATTGTTGTTGTTAGGTGCTGTCAACAACTGACTGATAGCCACCCCATGTACAACAGAACGAAACACTGCCCAGTCCTGGCCATCTTTACAATTGTTGCTATGTTTAAGGCCATTGTTGAAACTACTGTGTCATTTCATCTCCTTAAGGGTCTTCCTCTTTTTTCCAAGACCCTGTACATTACCAAGCATGATGTCCTTCTCCAGGGACTGGTCCCTCCTGATAGTATGTTCAAAGTACATGAGATGAAGTCTTGCCATCCTTGTTTCTGAGGAGGATTCTGTCTATACTTCTTCTAAGACTGATTTGTTCCTTCTTCTGACAGTCCATGGTATATTCAATATTCTTCCCCAACGTCATAATTCAAAGGCATCAATTCTTCTTTGGTCTTTTGCATGCATATGAAGCGATTGAAAATACCACAGCTTGGGCCAGGCACACGTTAGCCCTCATAGTGACATCTTTGCTTTTTAACACTTTAAAGAGGTCTTTTGCAGCAGATTTGCCAAATGCAATATGTAGTTTGATTTCTTAACTGTTGCTTCCATGGATGATGATTGTGGATACAAGCAAAATGAAATCTTGACAACTTCAATCTTTTCTCCGTTTATCATGATGTTCTTTATTGGTCCGGTTGTGAGGATTTTTGTTTTCTTTACGTTGAGGTGTAATCCATACTGAAGTCCGTAGTCTTTGATCTTCATCAGTAAGTGCTTCAACTCTTCACTTTTAGCAAGCAAAGTTGTGTCATCTGCATAACACAGGCTGTTAATGAGTCTTCCTCCAAACCTGATGCCGTGTTCTTCTTCATATAGTCCAGCTTCTTGGAATATTTGTTCAGCATAGAGATTGAATAAGTGTGGTGAAAGGATACAACCATGACACACACCTTTCCTGACTTTAAACCACACAGTCTCCCCTTGTTCTGTTTGAATGACTGCCTCTTGGTCCATGTACAGGTTCTGCATGAGCATAATTAAGTGTTCTTGAATTCCCATTCTTTGAAATGTTATCCATAATTTGTTATGATCCAACCATAACAAATGCCTTTGCATAGTCAATAAAACACAGGTTAAACTCTTTCTGGTATCCTTTTCTTTCAGCCATGATCCCGACATCAGCAATGATGTCCCTTGTTCTAAATCCAGCTTGAATATTAATACAATAATTGATGAGCCTTGAAAAAAGTTTATCATTGTCTAATATCTTGGGTAATGGATTAAAGAAATGAAACAGTTTTTTATTGTATGATTTCTTCATGTTTTAAATAAAACTAATATGTTTTCTAAAACTTCAAGGAGATGCTTAAGGTCTAGCTGTTAATGAATCTTTTTTTTCTTTAACTATAAAGCATTTTTTTTTTTTTTAAGTCCTACTAGTTTGTAAATGCTAGGATTTCAGAGGGCACAGTCTGGTAAATGTGCTAGATAATTATATATTTTAATTTTCCATTTCAATAAATATATTTTCTATTGTATATTCCACTTTAAAAATAAAATTAGATGAATCTATTCCATGTGTTTTTATAATCAATGTTTAAGAACAAAGAAATAATAATTAGCTGAAAAGGTAGGAAATTATTGATTTCTTATATTTATTTTAAACTGACTGAACAGTTCAATCTCTTTTTATTTTATCAAATTACTTTTGAAAGCTTCAGGTCTTTTCATAAAATCCTAATTTATTAAAAAAAAGTTGCTGTCAGGTTGATTCTGACTTGTGGAGACTCATTGTGTGTTAGAGTAGAATTATGGTTCATAGTGTTTTCAGCGGCACAACCAGCTAAGCAATGCTCAATTACTAACTGGAAGGTTGGTGATTTGAATGCACCAAGAGGCACCTGGAAGAAAGACCTGTTGATCTGCTTCCATGGTGCTCACCACCATGAAAATCTTATGAAGCACAGTTCTTCTCTGCAACACATGGGGTCACCATGAGTCAGAATTGACTTGATGATAGCTGGTTATATCTAAAATCTCATATCTCTGAACCAAATAAATATGAAAAAGGGAAGAAAAATATAAAGAAACCAATACTGGTTAAATTAGTAATAGCCATCTGTATAACAAAGTGTATCCCATACCATGTTCCTCAATGGTTTTGTCAGTTTTAATTGAGATTTAAATTATATTGGCAACAATTTTAGTGTTTTTCATATCTTGTCAAATGCACTGTCCACTATCAGAGGCAAAATCTCTTTAAGTTAATGTTTCTAGTACTACATTTAGGACTTTGTTTCAAAAGCATATAAGGCAGCTGCTATATATACTTATATATAGCAATGTTTCTTTTTCATGGTAAAAAATAAAAATCTTACAAATCTTATCATTACTATATCTATATATAAACGGTCAATATTATTTATAAAACCTCAGTAGAATGTGTTTTATTACCTTGTACATTGCCATTCTAAAATCTTGAGAGAAAAATAAGAACCATATTATTAATGATCTTTAGTGAAAGAAAAAAAGAGCTTTTTTTTTTCCCATTCAAATTAAAATTCCAGATAATTAAGTTTGCGTGTTTAATTGGACCTTCTTATTTTCTGACTTTAGTATAATGCCATTACACATGTGATTCAAAAACAAAGGAAGAAAACATAAAGAAAAATTATATAGGACAAGGAAAATGCATGGGCAAGTATATTCTGTTGAGAAATACGACAAAGTGAAAGCAAACTGATCCTGTGTAGTGTATGTGAGTCAGGAGTAATTGAACAGAGTTGGCATCAAGAGAAAAAAAAATGTGTCTGCTATTCAATTTTCCAGTAAATGTTCTGAAATGGCTGTGGTATTGACTGCTGTCTTCAGGCCACATCTGTTCTCAGGAGCGCTGCAATAACCAGGATGGTTGTAAAGACAACTTTTTATTAGTCAGGACATTCCACAATAGCCAGTGTATTCTTACTTGGGATTTGCAGTGGGGAAGAAGTAGCTTGAAAGGAGACACAGAGTCAGACATCGTTTGACAGTCTTAGCAATATTGTGTTTCACCACCACCAACAAAGAAAGTATAAAAGTATTTTATGATTATAAAAGTCACTGCATTCACAGTTTACTACTCCATATTGTACATAAATTTTATAAAGAACTCAGTGTTGACAGTGTCAAAGATTCTCCAAGCATATTATAATATTTGATTTTCTTAAGAGTAAATGTTTAAAAGGCAAGATAGTTGCCCTTATGGTATCGAACACTGATATCTATTTCCCTAGATTCTATGAATTAAACTTTAAAAAACATTTTAGTTTAATTTGGTCAAAGCCTGGAAGAGAATAAGTAAAGTTTTATATATCTCTTGTCTGATGAAAGAAAACATAAACTGTATGACCTACAAAAGACATAGTATGTTTAGTGAAGGTAAATATGTTTAAAATGAGCAAACACATGTTAAAAAACTTATCTCAGCCTATGATAATTAGATCATTATCCTTATCAACATTTTATCAAATGCACTTTCTAATTGCTGATTATATAATCATTGCTTAACCAAAAGATAGGATTTTTTACAGTTTATCTTTTCAGCGCTGTTAAAAAAAAAAAAAAAAAAAACTGATTCAGATGTGTGTGTGTAGAAAACTAATTAAATTTTATCATATATTTGGTACTACATTCCGAATTAACTCCATATCACTTTTGTTTGCATTCATTTGTATTATTCTTTTACATTTCTTGCCACTCATTTGTATATTAAGAAATTTTAATTGTAGTTTCTTCAACAAAGAAATAGAAAAAAATGTACTTGAATTACTTTGGGTTAAAGCATATATAATATTCAAAATTTTCTAACCTATAACACTAAACATTATCTTCGAGAAAAACAAAATCTGCTACACTGGTATCTTAGTTACCTAGTGCTGCTAGAGCAGAAATACCAAAACTGGATGGCTTTAACGAAGAGAAATTTATTCTCTCACAGTCTAGGAGGCTAGAAGTCCAAATTCAGGGTGCCAGCTCCAGGGGAAGGCTTTCTTTTTCTGTCATCTCTGGGGGAAGGTTCTTGCTGTCATTCTTCCCCTGGTCTAGGAGCTTTTCAGCACAGGGACACTGGGTCCAAAGGACACACTCCCCTCCTTGGTGGTAAGAGATCCCCATATTCTCTGCTGGATTCTCTCTTTTATATCTCAAAAGAGATTGACTCAACATACAACATAATCCTGTAGATTGAGTCCTGCCTCATTAACATAATGGTGGCTAAACCTGTCTTATTCACATCATAGAGGTAGGATTTACAACACATAGGAAAATCCCATCAGATGACAAAATGGTAGAGAATCACACAATACTGGAAATCATGGCCTGGCCAAGTTGACACACATTTTTAGGGGACACAATTCAATCCATAACAACTGGTTTTCCCATTTTCTTTCACTATCAAAATAAAATAACTATCAGTATTTTAAATTTAAAATTATTATGAGTACTGAAAAATAATTTATTGAAGAATTATGTGCACGCAATTGCTAAGTACTAGAGAAAAATGGTAATTTTTGCTAGGCTTATGTCTTCAAATAGCTAACTATTGCATAAACAGACTTTTAAACAAACAGCTACAAAAATATTGTCATTAAAGACAAGACAGATAAGTTATTATTATTATATAAAATAATTAATAAAAGAAGAAATGGGGAAGGTAGAGAAGGTTTTATAGAGCAAGAAATAGTTGAGGGAAAAAACTAAGAAGTTTTTAGACATGGGAGCATTGTATACCTTAGAGGTCAGGAATGCAGAGTGGGGCTGTAAACAAGAATTGGTAAAATATTTATGAAGAGCAGTAAATATCTAGATCCCCTTCCCTACACCACACAGAATGTGATTGACTCTTCTGTACTATGACAGATGATGGGAGATGGGAGCAGGGTTGCTTTTTGCTTTCTGGAAATGTTTGCACACTTAAGGAAAGGAGAAAATGACATTTTAAAAGTAAGAGGATTAAATGAAACTGCACCATAAACAATGAGAACCTCAGCTACCTTCTCTTGATAGGGTCCTAAAATGCTGGCAGCCAGTCTTATAGCCTCTAAGTAGAAGATTAGAGCATTTCTCTATATGTAACTGACCAACACAAGAAAAAGAACTATCAATAATAAAATTTAAGAAACCCCCAATGATTTTTTGTCTTATCACCAAATTTGTGAAGATTACAAGGCAACACATGTCAGCCACAAAGATAGTTTCCAATCATATTTTCATTAAGTTCCAAAAAAATATTGTTTCAATTACACAGGGAAATGGACAGTCAAGAATCAGGAGAAGAAAAAAAAAAACCTCTAAAATGAAAGAGGAAAAATTAAAATAAAAAACTGAGAAAAAAGGGAGACATTACAATGACCAGAAAAAGTAAGTATTTACACCAAAAACTATAACTGATATAAGAATATTACTATGACAATAATAATAATAATAAACTTACAGGGATAAAAAAGTATATAGCAGAAATAAAAAGCAACTGGGAAACTTGGAAGATATAATTGATGAAATGTCCAAGAGACTAGTACTAAAAATAAAGAGATATAAAATGGGAGAAAATAAGATAAAGTTAGGAACCAGACCACAGGAGCAATATATTCCCCTGAAAGACAAGATAGAAAAAGAGCAGGGGAGGAGATGAGAATCAACAAACAAATAGTTCAGTAAAATTTCCCATGATTAAAAAAGAAAGAAACCAGAGCTTTCATAGTGAAAGGACCCAATCAGCAAGATGAAAATTCACAATAATGTAAATCATAATAAATTAGGAAAAGAATAGAGATAAGTTGAAGAACATAAAGGTCCCAGAGAGAAAGTAATTAAAAACCAACAAATAAGAAAAATTACATCATCTATAAAGTATCAGGAGTGAAAATGGCGCCGGGCATCTCAATAGCAACGCTAGAAAAAAACATGTAGTAAATACTTTAAAATCATGAAAGAGATTTATTTCCTGCCTAGAATTCTACCTACGACCAAACTTTGAGTCAAATGTGAGAGTAGAATAAACACATATTCAGATATGTAACATCAAACTAAACTGATACTTGACCTTTTTATATCAGAAAGCCACTGGGAAATGTTGTTTTTGTTAGGTGGCAGCAAGTCGATTCCGACTCATAGCAACCCCATGTACAACAGAAGGAAACACTGCAAGGTCCTGCGCCATCCTCAAAATCATTGTTATGCTTGAGCCCATTGTTGCAGCCACTGTGTCAATCCATCTCGTTGAGGGTCTTCCTCTTTCTCGATGACCCACTACTTTTCGAAGCATTATGTCCTTTTTCAGGGAAATGTGGTGCATACCAAATAAGCCACAGTAAACTAAGAAAAAAAGAAGTCATAAATTTTAAGAAATAATAGAAATATGTGAGAGACAGATAACACTTCAAGAAGAGAGTTTAAATAATATGTATTGTATATCTCAAAGTGGCACTCAGTAAATACTCCCCCTCTCCAGTAAAGATTTTGAAAAAAGAATTGGAGAAATAGAGAAAAGAGAGGCAAATTAAAGTGTACTTGTGATTGAGTCTTATGTGGAGGTTACTCTTATGTTTGTCAACCAAATTGATCTACCAGCTGAATGCCTGAATCAAACAGATTACTTGGTAGTTTTAAAGAACAGCCTTTACCCCCTGTAAGATAAGAGCTCAACACTGAGCACAGCTCACACTCAAGGGGAAGAAGGGCAGAATAAAGTATAGCTTGTTATTGTTTCCCAAGCTCACCCGTAAGCTAAGTCGTTGCATTTTTCCCTATAATTAAATAATTAGATAAAGGGGGATGAAGTGAAAAGGGTTATCTAAGAAATTTTAGTACTTAGAAAGCACCATCAGGTAGAGAGAACAAGGAATGTTCCCTACGATCATTCTCTGACTGGTATTCCTTAACCCATTGGGTTTCATCATTAAAACCATGATCTATCAAAGATTAGTCTATCCTCTTTACAATAGGTGATTAACAATCTGACTGTCTCTTAGGGCAAGCCCATTTTTACCTACTGAGACTTCTCCTCCCAAACCAACTTCGCCTCATTTGAGACCACGGCAGAATTGTTAATATTTTGTTGTCTGGGGCTCTGAAACTGATCTTAATAATATACTAATTAAATTTCTTGGCAAACTTACTCTGCTCCAAGGCTGAAAATTCATTCTCTATTTCTATTTTCCATCCCAAATTAGATTTAACAAGATTGTACAACAGAGCCTATCAGGAGTTCATCAATGAGTTTAAATGATATAGTTAAGAAACTCAATAATAAAATTCATAAAGGCATTTGATAAATAAAATGTCAACATCATAGAAATGCCATAAATTTTAGTAGAAGCCCCTTAGTGGTATGAACTTTCCAAGGAGATATTAAAGTTCAAGGATTAAATCCCTCACTAGTTAAATTTCAAAGGAATTCAGGACTGAAATCAAAATACCCTGCCTTAGTATGTTAAAAGTCCAAAGGAATTAAAATCTACTCCAATTTCTTATTGTGCTTTTTCTTAGCCAAAATGGTTCTTCAAACTCAGGTGATATTAAGTTACTGTCAGCAGCTCAAACACGAGATTTTTTCACTGGAATGACTGTAGTTCTTTCAGGTACCCAAAAGTGGAACTAGCTTAATGCAAAGTATTGACATACTTCACATTTAAATTCACTATGACAAAAAAAACTGCCACTAACCTCACAACCACCAAAGTTATAAATAAGCTCTTCCCTAACACTAGAGGAATCAAGTCTAAGCAAAACTATGTTTCCAGAATCAATTCTTAGTGATTTTCCCAAATTATACCATAACCAAAAAACCAAACCCGTTGCTGTCAAGTCAATTCTGACTCATAGTGACACTGTAGGACAGACTAGAACTGCCCCATAGGGTTTCCAAGGCTTTAAATCTTTACAGAAGCAGACTGCCACATCTTTCTCCCCTGGAGCAGCTGGTGGGGTTGAACTATGGACCTTTTGGGCAGCAGCGAGCACTTATAACCATTGTGCCATCAGGGCTCCTCTCAATCATACCATAGATTTCACTGATATTTGAGGAATGAAGCGTTATTGAAGATATCATTGTTTTCAACCACATCTGCTTATCAATCAGTTAATGAGTCAATGCCTATAGTCCAGCATGAACGATGCATGAACTTAAATCAACTAGGAGTAATATCCTATCCTAAATAGACTTTTTAAAATAATTTATTTTATTTTTGTTGTTGTTGAGAATATACACAGCAGAACATACACCAATTTAACAATTTGTACATGCACAATTCAGTGACATTGATTACATTCTTTGAGTTGTACAACCATTCTCACACTCCTTTTTCTGAGTTGTTTCTCCCCTATTAACATAAAGGCAGTGTTCCTTAAGTTTCTTATCTAATCTTTTGAGTTACTGTTGTCAATTTGATCGCATATAGAAAGAACTTAAAAAAGCACAATGCTCATGACAGAAATTATATAATAGTAAAGATAAAATATTGTTTGGTTTTAAGAAGACTTCAGGGGATATTTTTGGTTTAAAGTTTAATGACTATTTCAGAACAATAGTTTCAGGGGTTCTTCCAGCCTCTATGGCTCCAGAAAATCTAGATACTATGAAAATTTAAAACTCTTTTCTGCATTTTCCCCATTTATTCAGAATTTTTCTATAGAATCTTTGATCAAAATATTCAGTAATGGTAGCTGGGACATCATGCAGTTAATCTAATCTCATGGCAAAGGAGACAATTAGCCACACATTCCATTTCCTCCCTCTATTACTGACTCATCTTCTTCCTCTGTTGCTCCAGGTGAATAGAGACGAGTTGTTGTACCTTGGATGGCCCTGTGTAAGCTATTAAGACCCCAGACACTGCACAATGAACTGAGAGGTAGAACAGTAGTGCTAAACATGCTATTAGACCAATTAACTGGGATGTCCTGTGAAACCATGTCCCTAAACCTCCAAAGCAAGCAACCAAGTCCCATGAGGTGTTAGTACATAACCAGGCTCAGAAGCTCCTTTTTTTTTTTTTTTTTGGTTGTTGTTGTAAATACATCCATCACACAACTTTTGCCAATTCAACTTTTTATAGGTGTAAAACTTATTGACAGCAATTATGTTAATCAGCTGTACAACACTACCCCATGTGTGCAGGGTTTTTAAACCTGTGATATTTTGGAAGCGGATCTCCAGGCCTGTCTTCCGAGACACCTCTGGGTGACTTTGAACCCCAACTTTTCCACTAGTAGTCCTAGTGGAGCATTTAATATCCTATTGTATTCAAAGTGATTCATCAGCAGACAATCCCTCTATAACCTCTAGTCAATTAACAAGGTCAAATACCATGTGGCTTTTAAGTCAGAAAAGTTTAAAGTTCTCTTACTACCAAAACAACTCATCCAAACCTAATATAAACAAACAAAAAAACCCAGAGCCATCGAGTGAATTCTGACTCATAGCCACCCCATAGGACATAGTAGAACTGCCCCATAGCATTTCCAAGGAGTGGCTGGTGGATTCGAACTGTCAACTTTATGTAATTAAATACATAACCCAAAGACAAGGTAGTTAGCCTAACTAGTAGAAAAGTTCACTTAGATGATTGGCTATTGGAGTTGAAGAGCACTTCATAACTTACCCAGTCTTATCCTCTTAATGCGCATATATGAGTTAAATTCCACAGCAAAGTACATGGCAATAATGAGATGATACTGAGTTCGTCTGACTTCTGTTTCAGTACCATTTATCCATACCATATTGCCCCTCACTTTTGTACTACTAGTGGCACATTCAAATGTTTTCAGTGTGCTCTGGGCAAATCATATTAAATAATATGTTTCTGCATACTGATATCCTCAAATAGACTTAGCCTAGGGATAATTCTCCAGACTTCAGGAGTATTAGGAGTATGACCTACAGCAAACCCTACCCTACTCTTCAATTACAAGAAGTGCACTGAACTTTGTTATCTTTAAGTCATGCAACTCAGAGAACGTGGTATCTTGAGCCTATCTGTAAGCTAGCATTAACTCAATACAGGTGTCATTAGTGTTGTCTTTGGAGAAAGGAAAAGACTGCGATTAAGTCAAGTTTATTGACACAAAAAATGTTTTTCATGAAATGATAGGCTATGTATGTTGATAGAAAATAAGAACAATTTCTATTCATTTAATATATTATAGAAGGTTGGAAGTTAACAAAATAGAAACAAACAAGATAAGCCTGTTATGCGTAGTGTAGAAAGTTTCCTATATTAAGTAACTTTAGGAGTGCCAGGAAATCTCCTTTCCTTAAAATATCTTCCCATGAGAATGTACCTAACATTTAAAATGTTACTATTATACATTTTTGCTTTAGTTTTAAGTTACATCTCTGTGTTGAAATAGAACTGTATCTTTACAAGATGGCTACTGAATAACTTAGAAGAGGATGAAAAAGTCTGGGAGTAAGGAGGGGCAGCTTAATGCCAAACCCTCTAACTCACATAGAGGGCCTCTGCAAGAAGGCACACATTTTAGAAAGTAGGAAATCTATTTAGTAATGGGAGACTGGACAAAAATAAAGCAGAAAAACAAACTTCACTGTGTCCCTAATGCCCTCAGTTAGCCTCGCAAGCTATTAATCCTCTGCTTGGATTGAAGTGGCTGGTGATGGAATGATTGTGGCCACTCTTCTTGAAACATGGCTTTGCTGCTACTAAGTTAACAGTTCTTTTTATTTTTGTAATACTTAAGAGATCCAGACAAGTCTCAGTGTATCATACGGTCATGCAGAATTTGCACAATAATAGCTCTGGTCTGGGACTGGGGATTAATCTTCTTATCTCTTTCTCTCATTTCTGTCATCAGCATCAAAGGCTGATATGCCTCTGCATCATCACTCCAAAATTAATATTAGGAAGAAAGTCTTAGTTCTATGTCTCCTTCCCTTTAAAGATTACCACATTTAAATAGGACTTCTTTTTCATTAGGATAACAACCTCAGGAACAAGAACGCATTATGTGTAGTAATATGTAACTTCTGCTTTCTTTATTAATTCATTTAGTCGATAAATATTCATTGAGTAATGTATCAATCAGGATCCTGCAAGGAAATAAGAAACCCTCCGGACATTTTCTACAGAGATAATTTTATACAGGGAATTGTGTAGGTAATGGAAGAGCTGAGGAGACATAGAGGAAATGGTGAAATGACATAAAGAATAGCAACTGGGAGAACTGGTATCACCCCTCGATAAGACAAGCACACGGAGGACGAAATGCTACTAGATTCAGAAGCCAGTGACTTCTATAATGAAATGGGGGATCCCAAGAGGGAGCCAAGACCACAGGCGTGACTACATGATAGGGAGCTAAAACCACAGGGGAGAGGCAGCCACTGTGGAAAAATCCACTTGAGACAGAACTAGACAGGAAGTAATACCCTAGCTCCTTCCCTCTTCCCTCTTTCCAGTCTTTTACCAGTGCTTCCTGTTGACTGAACCTACCTATAGCCATTTGGCAAAGAGACCAAGAAAATACAGTTTTCAGGAGGACAGCAAGGGATGAATTGGAATGCTAACAATGAAAACCAGTAAGTACAAACTATGTGCCAGGCACTCTTCTAGGTAATAGGAATTCATCAATGAACAAAACTTACCCAAATTTCTATCCTCAGGGAGCTTAACATGTAGTGTTAAATATGTCTCAGTTACTCTTAGAATTACTTTAAATATACCAGTATATTTTAATTACACTACGTAAGCCCTCATAAAAACTCTATGGGGTGAGCACTATTGTAATCTCTCCTATTGAGATGAGAAATTGAAGGACAGCTAGATGTCTTAGGTCACAGAGCCTGCAAGTGATAGAGCCAGGATTCAAAACAAGCAGTCTCTTTCAGACAGAGTATGTTCTGAGACAGAACATACCATTGAGCCTTCTTATGTCTTATACTTTCAACAATAATAAATATACTATTGAGAAATTAAAAAAAAATTAAAGTGTTTACATACTAATACTGAAAATGTTCTATCTCTTAGAAGAAATTAGTTTGCTATCTCAGATAATATATTAAAAAAATCTGTTCTCCGCCTCCTGGATAATTTAAGCATAAGTAGATGGTCATTCATTATTGATGTTGCACAAAAGCACGCTGAATTTTGTGAGAGAAACAAGGAGATTTCTATAGAATGTTTCTATACTTCAAAATTTAGAATTCTCAGAAGATGAGATTGGAGAATCAGAACCATAAAATAATATTGTAATTAAATTTCACATGGAGCTAAGGGACAACATAAGAACAGAGGGCACCTCTAAATACAGAACATGAACTTAGCCTACTTCACGATTTCCCCATGGCCACACAATATCACAAAAGCTAACAGAGTGATTTTCTAAATAAATGAATGTAGCATGGCCAATGCTTACTACAAGTCATCAGATCTTGAGTTATTTTTCAGTTATTTTTCCTGAGTCTATACTATAATTTCTTATATAAACGTGTAAATGTGAAAGCATAAAATAGGTTTTAACTCTTTCCCCCTTGTATATTCAGTAAACTTGAGATAACAATTGTGGAGGCATCATTTATTGTGTGGTACTTATTTCACATAGAACAATAAAATAAAAATATCTCCTCATAAAAGACTGAGGTACTGTGATAGTAGTTTTTCTTCTGTAACTATGCTTCTTGAAAGAAAATTTAGTGAATCATGCCTCCAGTGAATGGCATATTTCCTGGTTTGAAATTATATGAGTGCAGGTCGTAACACCTGACTACATGATTTTTTATTCTTTTTAACTTCAAAACAACTCCTAGAGCTTAAAACAGTTGAGAGGTGAACTAAGGACCCTGTGATCCCCGATGCCCTCTGTGAGTGATGGATGAAATAAAAGTCTCTGACCAGTGCGTAGACTACGGAAATCATGTAATTACACCTATGTTAGGCAACAGTCAAGGTAGTCAGAATGTCATCAGAAAAACCATACCTTTTCCAGAAGTAACCAGTCTACATGAATAATTGCACAAGATGGCAGACTGAGGTTTGCATTTTGAACTTTTATTTTCATATTCCCATTTCTCAGCTGGAACACCTTTAAAAAAATCATTCACATCTCAAATTCTTTCTTATCCTAATTTTGAACTAGTTATTAAAGTCTAATTTCTTGAAAATATGTCTCCCTAATATATGGAACTCTTTTTTGGTTAACATTAAGAGAAAGTTGAGAGTAAAAAAAAAGGATAGAGGATTGATCACATAGAGCTTAAAATGAACATAGGGCTGTATCGCCTTCTAAAGGCAAATAGGTAAGTTTGGTTGGTGTCTTAGTTATCTAGTGCTGCTTTAAGTGGATGGCTTTGCCAAAGAGAAATTTATTTTCTCACTGTCTAGTAGCCTACAAGTCCAAACTCAGGGCATTAGCTCCAGGGGAAGGCTTTTTCCCTCTGTCGGCTCTGGAGGAAGGTCTTGATCATCATCATTTTCCCCCCTGGACTAGGAGTTTCTCTGCGGAGGAACCTCAGGTCCAAAGGACACGCTCTGCTCCCAACACTGCTTTCTTGTTGGTATGAGGTCCCTGTCTCTGCTCACTTCTCTTTTATATCTCAAGAGATTGCCTCAGGACACAATCCAATCTTGTAGACTGAGTCCTGCTTCACTAATACAACTGTCACCCATCCTCCCTCATTAACATTATAGAGGCAGGATTTACAACATATAAGAAAATCACACAATACCAGGAATCAAGGCCCAGCCAAAATGATACACACATTTTTGGGGGACATAATTCAATCCATGATGGCTATCCATAATCAATAATTATTTATTATAAAAACTCTATAAATGCAATTTTAAGCATATGAGCATATCTAATTATGCTTCTAAATAATTTTATGTGCACATAAAATCATTCTTATAATTGTATAGAATAATTAAGTTCTTTATATTAACAAGTGTGATAATATGTTGTATAATTGTAAAGTAATAATACTGATAAGGAAAAAAAATGCTCATTATACCTTAAGTACCCAAATATATATTATCTTAATAAGTGGCCATGCTTGGAGGCTATGCATTTATTAAAATAATGTGATCTCTGTATTTAATATTGATATTGTCTTGAGAAACTGTAAGATTAATATAGAACTTAATGAATTTTAAAACAAAATAATACAATTTTTAAAATATAATTTGATGTTTAGTTCAGGGTTACTAAACTTTGTAAACATTACAAAAGGTAACATCAGTTAAATGTCTTTTATTTCCTTTAAGGTTTCATGATGTCAATTAATTTATAACATGTTTTCCTCTTTATTATATACTGATGAAGATCAAAGACTACAGCCTGCAGTATAGATTACACTTCAACATAAAGAAGACAAAAATCCTCACAACTGGACCAATAAGCAACATCATGATAAACCGAGAAAAGATTGAAGTTGTCAAGGATTTCATTTTACTTGGATCCACAATCAAGGCCATGGAAGCAGCAGTCAAGAAATCAAATGCAATATTACACTGAGCAAATCTGCTGAAAAAAACCTCTTTAAAATTTTGAAAAGCAAAGATGTCACTTTGAGGACTAATGTGCACCTGACACAAGACATAGCATTTTCAATTGCCTCCTATGCATGCAAAAGCTGGACAATGAAAAAGGAAGTCCAAACAATTGACACATTTGAATTATGGTGTTGGCGAAGAATATTGAATATACAATGGACTGCCAGAACAAACAAATCTGCCGTGGAAGAAGTACAGCCAGAATGACTCGTAGAAGCCAGGATGGTGAGATATTGTCTCACTTACATTGGACAAGTTATTAGGAGGGATCAGTCCCTGGAGAAGGACACTATGCTTTGTAGAGTGTCAGCAAAAACAGGAAGACCCTCAACAAGATGGATTGACACAGTGGCTGCAACAATGGGGTCAAACATACCTACTATGGAGGCGGAGATGGCACAGGACTGGGCAGCATTTCATTCTCTTATACATGGAGTAGTCATGAGTCAGAACCAACTAGACCTCATCTAACAACAACAAGGTATGTTGTTGGGGTGTGCCATTGAGTTGATGCCAACTGACAGTGACCCTATATGACAGGGTAGAATTGCCCCCTAGGGAGAGTAGAACTGCCCCATAGGATTTCCAAAGAGTGGCTGGTGGATTCGAACTGCTAACTTTTTGGTTAGCAGTTGAATGCTTAACCACTGTACCACCAGGGCTCCATAGGGTTTCCTAGGCTGTAATGTTTACAGGAGTAGATTGCCAGGTCTTTTCTTTTGTGGAGCAGGTGGTGGGTTTGAACCACTGACCTTTTGGTTAGCAGTCGAGCACTTAGCCATTGCGCCACAGGGCTCCTTATACTATGATATAGGACTGTATGTTTCTCTTATTTTTTACATGCAGAGGATTGTGCTGTGGATGTTGTGCTCAGATTCAAACCTGCCTCTGTCAGAGAGGATCTGTGGTTTATAATGTTGAGGTGGGGATTTTACAAACCACATTTCTGCTCTGCCAGCTGGCTCAACATTGTTAGGCTCAACAATAGAGCCCAAGAGGTAGAATATAAGGTAGAAGAACTGCTCTTTTCTGTTTTCTTCCTATTGACGTTTCTTTTTCTTCCTATTTGCTTCCTATTTGATTTACCAAACTAGTGGCAACTTGTTCCATTAACAGCGTTGGATTCCTTTTTTTTAAAATTGCAACACTCTTAGAACCATCCTTATCATGTGATCCATCCACCTCAGATGTAAAGCATTTATGAAAGATTCAGTGAGGCTAACTAGAGTTAACAACTAACGCTTTAAATATGTGGTCTCAACTAGCACAACCTGTACAAGCAAAGGTCATGGAAGCCCCATAGACACATCCAAACTCCCTGAGGGACTGAATTGCTGGGCGGAGGGCTCTGAGGACCATGGTCTCCGGGAACATCTAGCTCAATTGGCATGACACAGCTTA
>NW_004443945.1:7141488-7171887 GCF_000243295.1 Trichechus manatus latirostris
GTGGGGTTGTTAACCAATGTCATAAAACAACATGTGTACTACTGTTTCATGAGAAACTATTTGTTCTGTAAGCCTTCACCTGAAGTACAATAAAATATAAAAAAAAAAAAAAATGTGGTCTCAGCCCACTGGTCCCTCTGCCGAGCACAGAGACACCAGCCCCAGTTGAGCAGTGCCTTCTTCTCAGGGGTCTGAGTTGCGGCCTCGTGTGTTTTCTTCTCCAAACTTTCAAATTTTAATAATCCTAATTCCTTCTCTTTGTTCTGTCAGCTCTAGGTTGGTAGCTGCCTCCTGCAACTGCACCTCCATATGCCTTAGCATTCTTTTCATGCCTTGTCTTCAAAGACCACTATTAAATCTTTCCCCATTCTTGTACATTTTTGTAACTCCTCCAAGCAAGCAGAGTTTATTTCTCTTTCCCTTGAATCTAAGTTGGCAGGGTAACTTGCTTTGACCAATAACATGGGGTAGAGTGATGCCTAAAAATTTTATATTTTCTCTCTTGGAGTTCTGGGCCACTGTGTAAAAAGTCCAACTACTTTGATAGAAGTCTAGTGAGACCCAACATTTCAGCTACTCTACTTGAGGGGACAGACATATGAGTGAACTCTTTGGATTTTCCAGCTTCTGTTGAATGCAGCTGCATGATTTACTGCTTGGACCACATGGATTGGAAGGACTGCCCAGCCAATTCCAGCCAAACCATAGATAGGTAAGAAATAATAAACCATGATTGCCTTACACTCTAAGAAAAGGGGTAGTTGGTTACATACCAGTTGCTGTGGAGTCGATTCCAATTCATGGCAACCACATGTGTGTCAGAGTAGAACTGTGCCGATTTCAGTGGCTGATTTTTCAGAAGTAGATCACCAGGCCTTTCTTCTGAGGTACCTCTGGATGGACTGAAACTGTCAACTTTTTGGTTAATGGCCTAGCACATTAACCGTTTGCGCTGCCCTGGAACTCTTATTTGGTTACTTGCAGTTGATAACTGAGACAGCCTTTTAGTTGTACAAGAGCTAGCTGAAACTCATAGTAAATATTCTGTGTTATATAACTGGTATGTGGTTTGTATCTCCTGAATGGACTCTCACAGATCCAAACATAATTGCTGAAGCCAATAAAACCATTTGGTTGAAATGAGCATACATGTATTGCCAGTGTTTTCCTCATGCTAAGCTGGCTAACATGTTTTAATAATAACCTTAATTTCAAGATATAAAGAAAATAACTATAACAAAAGTCTGATTATCAGAGAAAGTTAAACAATTCACCAAACAAGGAAGCCTAATAGTTACTATGGAAGAGGCAGAAAATTTTATTGAAGGGAATGCTTAGTATCTAACTGCACAACTACTAGCTATCCTCTTAATTCCATTATACAGGTCATTGATAATAATATTAACTAGAATCAGATTCAAGCCATTTTATATATTGTTGTAATATAAAGAAAATGTAGTTAATATTATGCTACTGATGAAAGTAATCATTATAGGTTAGTAATAGCATTTGTAGTTGTAAGGTAAAATACTAATTAAGTCAACATGTGGTGTCATGAATAGATAATAGTTATGATAGTGAATATAATGTTGTTGTTGTTAGGTACCATTAAGTAGGTTTCGACTCCTGGTGACCCTGTGTACAATAGAACAAAATATTGCACCATCCTCACAAGTGAATGTAATAGCTATGAGTTAATGGATAAATTGTAACCATAATGAGTTTTTAAAAGTGAGTTTGTAATTTGGTTTATGTGAAATGAGAAATGATACTGGAGATTCTGTAATTGTAAGGAGGCATGCATATGTAGCAGACCATAACACTGGGCCAGCCAAAGCAGATCAGCAGAACAGTTTATGATATTTCAGGAGATTGTCTTCCTCAGACAGGCCTGAGAAGGATTTAGCATAATGTCCCTGGGATCAGGTACTTCCAAAGCCAGTAAGACATAGACAGAAAAGATGATCCCAGGAGTCATATAAAATCAATTTATATGATAGCAGGATATTCAATCAAGGCATCCTGATATATGTCAAGATGGCTAAAAGACTATCAAAGGAAAAGATAAGGAATAAGGAACGTGCAAAAATGCACATGGAATGCATTCCTGAATTCTATCCTCATGGGTCTTTAATAATAATCAATTCAAGGAGAGCACAAGCCCTGTGATAGCAGTGGTGCAATCAATTGCTTTCCTTACTTTTCCTTTCAGTGAGCCTCCCCTAGTAACCTCAGTTGAAATAGTTGAAATAACTCCTTACTGCTGTGAGCTTAGGCTGTGCATCATATCTTATAGAAAACCAATATAAACTCTTGTTTAAATAGACGATATTGCTTCCAATGAAGTTTCATGCCTATTTATCTTTGCAACACCCTAAAACTAAGAGTACTGTGATTTTGCTTCGATAAATACATACTGAATTTCTGAAGATCATGGTCAGGGCGTGAGTTAGAAAAGGATAGATGGTAAAACAGAGGAAGGAAGTAATTTCCATTTCTGCTAAGTAAAATAACATTGCTGAAAAGAAATGTGTATTTGGGTAGGCAATTAGACAAAGCACTCAGTTGCTGTTGAGTCGATTCCAATTTATGGTGATCCCAGGTGTGACAGAGTAGAACTGTGCTCTTTTCCATGGCTCATTTTTCAGAAGTAGATCCCCAGGTCTTTCTTCCAGGGTGCCTCTGTGTGGACTTGAACCTCCAACCTTTCAATAAGCAGCCAAGCACATTAACTGTTTGTACTATCCACGGATTCCATATATCAGAGATATATATTCCACTGCCATTAAGTCGATTCTGACTCATGGCAACCCCACGTGTTACAGAGTTGAACAGCTCCATAGGGTTTTCTTTTTGTAATCTTTATGAAAGTAGATCAGTAGACCTTTCTTCTGTGGCACCACTGCATGGGATTGAACCACCAACCTTTGGGTTAGTGGTCAAGCACAAACTCTTTGCGTTACCCAGCAACAGCTATAGATCTATATCTGTATCTGCATCAATATCTATATATCATAGTTTTCTATATGGCAATCGGACTGAAACTTTCACACCTGAGATAAACATTACCAAACAATGGAGTCCTTTTTTGAAATTCACTTAGTGATACTAGTTGACTTTTATATTGTGCCTACTCTTTTCCAGCAATTGTTCTAAATTTTTTACATGTATCAAATGATTCTGTCTTCAGGACAACCTTATTACTTAACTACGATTATTACCGCCATTGTACAGATGAAAAAACTGAAATAGTAGGTAACTTCTCCAAGATCATACAGATCGTATAAGGTTGAGGCAGGACTAAAAACCAGGTTAATATTTTCATAAAAAATATGTGATTGAGAAAGATTTGCAGCTAAAATAATAAATCAAATTACAGAGAAAAGAAAATATTCTATGTTTGATTAATTTGTATAATGAACTAATAAATATGTATTTGCTTGAGTTATTTGTAAAAGACTTAGAAGAATCCTGACCACCAGAAAAATGAAGAATTGTCTTTTTCTTGCTTATTTAAAGAATATACACAAACATTTAAATAAAATAGAAAATAAACAATTTACGGTGAACGCATTATTATTTGTGTACAATATGTTAGGGAATCCTCTCTATAATTTGATAAATTCCTACAACATGATTCCAGGTTCCCAAGGATAAAAACCAGCCAATAAACATTTTCAGACTCCCTTGTTGCTGGTGTGCATGCATGTTTCCTAGGTGCTGTCAGTTTGATGCAACCCCATGAGACTTTAAATAAAAAGTGGACAGCAAAGACCTTCCGTGATTGGTTTTCTGGGTTTGAAATCTTAAGACCACAGTCTCATGGAACAACTCTATCAATTGGTATAACATAGTTCACAAAATTCGTGATCTACATCCTGGTGAATTGAGTAGCTTTCATGGTCTTAAAAGCTTGTGAGCTGCCATCCAAGATACATCTACTAGTCTCTACTCACCAGAAGCAAAACGGTGAGAAGGTAACCAAAAGCTCAGAGAAGAAACAAGTCTACATGAGCCACACCTTCATCTGCCCTGAGACCAGAACTAGATCGTGCCTGGCTACCACCACTGACCATTCTGAGTGGGGTCACGATAGTTGGTCGCAGATAGAACGGGAGCAAAATATGGAGCAGAACTCAAAGGCTTATTATTAAAAAAAAAAAAAAAAGCCAGAAAAATTGGAACAGTAGAAAACAGAGGACTCCCTGTGACTGTTAACCTGAGATACTCTTTAAACCTAGAACTGAGACTATCCCCTGAGATCACGTTTTAGCAAAATAGCAGAGTGGCACACAAATTAAAGGATGTTATCCATAAGATCAGTGTCCTACTTAAAAACCATCTGTATGAGACCAAATTTCAACAATTACTCAAAGGCACAGATGAGAAGATAAGGGGGCAGGGAAACTAGAGTACTAGAAAGGGAAGAAACAGAACACAATTAAAGAGAATGTCGACCTTCTGTGATAAATGTAACTAATGTCACTGAACAATTTGTGTGAAAATTGTCAAATGTGAACTTGACTTGCTGTGTAAACTTTCACCAAAAACTCAATAGGAAAAAAAGCAGGTGCCATGAGGTTGTGGAGGAAATAATATTCTGGCAAGCATTTTGGTAGAGGTGTCACATTCTTTGATGGTGACAGAGCCATCTGATTTATTAACCATTTCATTATAGTTTAGAATTTAAGTTGTGTCTGAATGTTTGGCTTTTATAAATGACTTTGTGTATAAAAATTTGGCTAACATATTTTTAATCTTTGTCCCATAAAATACATTCTTAGTGATGTAGTAATTATTATGGACATATTAATATACATGGAGCCCTAGTGGCATAGTGGTTAAGAGTTCAGCTGCTAACCAACAGGTCGACAGTTCAAATCCACCAGCTGCTCGTTGGAAACCATATGGGGAAGTTATACTCTGACCTATAGAGTTGCTATGAGTTAGAACCTACTGGATGGCACCTAAACAACAACAACAATATACATGGACTATTTAAATATTTTCCATAAATGTTTTATAAACTTCTACAACTTCTGACGAGATCTATATCTGCCTTGAACTTTGTCTTACCCTCAAATGTATTGAATATTATCATTACAAAAATAATGTCAATTTGATGGTTGAAAGTGGTATCTGATATTTAATGTTATTGATTTCTCAATTCATATTTTATTTGCCACATTTCATATTTTATTAGTCATGTGTATTTTATGTTTACAATTCTCTGTTACATATTTTATGCATTTCTTATTGAGGTTCTGTTTTTTGTCTTCTCAATTTGCAAGCCAGAAATATATTGATGACATTAAATCTTGTTTCATATTTGTTAAAAATATTACTCAAATTTAATTTAAATTTTATTTTTGTTTGTTTTCAGAGATAAAGAAATTTTAATTAGGGGTTTTTATAATACTAATAATAATACTGATTATTGTTGTGTTTTTCATACACAACATCCTCTGAAAAGTGGAAAGATGGCTCTGGTTGTGTCCTGTTTTTAAATCACTGATTTTTAAAAAGTGCTTATTTGTTGAAACCATAACAATGCCTTTAGAATGCAAATAAAGTAAGGCTAAAATATGCAAAAAATAAATTAGATATTGTAAGCTTATTCTTAAGGAGCCCTGGTGGCTGTTGGTCCAACAGTTAAGTGCGAAGCTGCTAACCTCACTTAGAGGAAGTATTGAATTCCAACTTATAAAACATAATTGTCCCAGCACACTCTGATTCCATCTGGGATGGCATTAATATGCAAGGACTCAATTAAACTAGACAGATACCTGATGGTGTATATTTCCTGGGTAAACATTTATCAGCATCAGAAGGATGTCTGAGAAATACCACAATGAAACCTGTCAAAAGTGATGCCAAACTACGTAGCTCCCCCAGGGTATAAAAACTTAATTTCTATAGCTTTGGACAGAACCGAACAATACAAAATGGAAGCTCACATAGAATCCAAATTATGTGTTGTATTCTGTCTTAGGCTGGGTTCTCTAGAGAAGCAAAACCAGTGAAGTGTATAAATATGTATATATAGAGAGATTTATATCAAGGAAACAGCTCACGCGATTGTAAAGGCTAGAACGTCCCAAGTCCGTGGATCAGGGTAGAGGCTTCTCCCAAGTCACGCAGCCGCAGAAGCTGGCAAGCCCAAGATCGGCAGGACAGAGAGCAGGGCTTCCGCTCACAGGCTGTGCAGATTGACGAATCCCATATCAGGCAGATAAACTGGCAGCTCAAGTCCCAAGAACTGGAGATGAGGCGACAGGAGGCAGCCGCAGGATCCAGAGAAAGCAAAAAGCCAGAACGTCTGCTTATATTCAGATGCGGGCCACACCCCCAAGGAGACTCCCTTTCATCTGATTGGCTACTCACAGTATATTCAATCATGGGAATGATTACATTAAAATACTGAGAATCATGGCCCAGCCAAGTTGACACACAATCTTAACCATCACATATTCCAAAGCAACCACAGGATGATTTCTGGATTGATCTTCCTCTTGCTTCAGTAGAGCATGCGCATGGATGGTTGAACTCCTTAAATATACTACCCACTTTGGTCATTGTCCTCTGCTAGTATAACAGAGAAGTTATGTTCAGAGGGGAGGTGGGGCAGCGGCAGTGTCAGGACTTGGAATTTCTGTGCTATGTGACACAAGATACAAGTAACAATCTTGAAGTCCTAACTTACACTATTCTAGAAAATATAGTGGTGATTTGCATGCAAAGATTTGAAATTTTAACAGAAAAGTACCAAGCTCCTGAAATTTAATAAAATATTTTTATTAATTAAAAAAAAAAAAAAGCAATGCAAGAAATCTTGGTGACTAAGGAGTCCTGGTGGTGCAAAGGCTACTAACCAAAAGGTTGGCGATTAGAAGCCACCCAGCAGCTCCGCGAAAGAAAAGACTTGACAATTTTCTCCTGTAAAGATTACAGCCTAGAAAACTTTATGGGGCAGTTCTACTCTGTCACATGGGGTCACAGTGATTCAAAAATCAATTCCACAGTACCCAACAACAGCAAAAGATAGTCAGTGGAATCCGTCCCCCTTACTGTTTTCCTCAGGACTAAGATAAACTAGTTTTCTATCTTGGTTATAAAAACTCAAATTTTACTAGTTAAAACATATGACGTAAAAACAATTAAGGCCGAAGCTTCAAATAAGGTAGAAGTTATGACATAAAGTGGAGTGGGGAAGAACTTAGTGGTTACTAAGTAGTTTTACTCTAAGTCCAAGAAGGTATGTATGTATGCGTTTTTTGTTTGTTTGCTTTTTAAATAAGAGTAATAAACTTCCAATTCTTTATGCTTCTATTCGTCTATACAAACCAGGAGAGGACATTACCTTCAACTTCTTATTTAAAGATACTACTGTGAGTATAAATTTGATAGTGGATAGACAGGTGATTTGAAGTGTTTAGTGAATTTTCATGAAAATCTTAAGGTCTGTATGGTTATCCTACTCAGATATTTTAAATACGTGTAAACTTTGACATTGGAAATTTAGGAAAAGAATCATCTAAAATTTGGAGTGATTTATCAGGAGAGAGACAATTGAAATTGATGTTATAGAAGCATAGCCATGCAAACTAATAACCAATAATATTGCAGAGAAAAGCAGTTGGTACATTAAATGTTTGTTTATTTATCAAAAGGGAATGAAATAGCCTCCTTAATGATTATTTAAGAATGAGACATTAAAAAACAATTTAAATAAAGACTTCTGAGTTGAGTTTTGTTTACTTATGCATGGACTTAATACACATCAGTATAAAGACAATATAGAAACAATCATTGTAACTCTGAACTTTGCTTACACTACAGATATTTTAAATTTGTTGTACATCCCTCTTGAAACCAAACATCCATATTTTCATTTTTTATTAGTAAATATTTGAATTAAGATTGAATATATATATTTTCATATTACTAGAAATTTGGAAATATAGAGCAGATTACAAATTTTATTTTTTTAGTGTTTATATCTATGCCAAAGAAAACACATAAAGAAGAAAAATAACAAATCAACTTTTAAAAGTTTAACAGTGAGTATACTTCTAAATTCCCATCATAACATTAATTTGACAAGTAATTATGTTTCACCTTATTTGCAATCAATTTGCAAATATTCTGAGTAGTTACTTGCTAGGAGAGTGGTATGCCTTTATGATTCTCATCCAGGCTGCCTAAGCTGAGGCCTTGGGCTCAGAGACTTCTGTAATAGGGAGGCTGGGAACTGGATTTCTCTCTCCCTGTCCACTCTGCTTAAAAGAGAAATCTTTCTCCATGTTCTGAACCCACAGTCTCTTGACTATCTATGACTACTTAATTGTGCTAGAGTAATTAATCTTGGAGCTAGCGGTGTGAGAAATGTTCTTTCTGGTCCTGCTCCCATGGTCACAGGACTGCCATGCTGTTTGAATTTAAACAAAGCTTGGCAACAAGATTGTCAGGGCAGGAGCAGCTGAACAAAGGCTTTTCCTTTTACTCTTTTAGCTTGTTCCCAAGCACTCTGAGGTTTAAAACCACTAGATACCTTTGCCTCTGGGCCTTTTGCCTGCGATATAAACTTGGACCCTTACCTATGCAGAAAAGATTTCATGTGTCAACTCACACTTGGATGGGAGTCTGAGTAAGGCTAGTCCCATTTTGAAAGTTACCCCATTCATCTGCACCCTAACTGCTACATAAGTAAATAAAAGCCTGTAAAATTCCACTGGGCAATGTCAGTTAATTGCTGAGAGCTACAACCATCTGATGAAGTAAAAGAACTGAAAAAGACATTTCAAAGGGCGGCTTAACAAAATAAAGTATTATAATGAAATGTGCAAAGACCTGGAGATAGAAAACCAAAACGCAAGAACAAGCTCAGCATTTCTCAAGCTGAAAGAACTGAAGAAAAATTCAAGCCTTAAGTTGCATTACTGAAAGATTCATGGGCCAAATATTGAATGACTCAGAAAGCATCAAAAGAAAATGGAAGGAATACAGAGTCACTGTACCAAAAATAATCGGTCCACGTTCAACCATTTGAGGAGGTAGCATATGATCAAGAGCCAATGATATTGAAGAAGTATAAGCTGCACTGAAGGCACTGGCAAAAAAAACAAGGCTCAAGGAACTGACAGAATTCCAATTGAGACGTTTCAACAAATGGATGCAATGCTGGAAGTGCTCACTGATTTAGGTCAAGAAATTTGGAAGACAACCACCTGGCCAACCAGTTGGAAAAGATCCATATTTGTCCCATTCCAAAGAAAGATGATCCAACAGAAGGTGGAAATTATTCAAACAGTATCATTAAATATCCCATGCAAGTAAAATTTTGCTGAAGATAATATAAAAACTGTTGCATCAGTACAGCCACAGGGAACTTCCAGAAATTCAAGCTGAATTCAAGAGTATGTGGAATGAGAGCTATCATTGTTGAAGTCAGATGGATCTTGGCTGAAAGTAGAGAGTAACTGAAACATGTTTACCTGTGTTTTATTGACTATAAAAATGCAGTCTACTGTGTGTATCATAATCAATGACAGATAACATTGCAAAGAATGGAAATTCCAGAACACTTAATAGTGCTCATGTGGAACTGGTCCATAAATCAAGAGGCAGTCACTCAAACAGAACAAGGGGATATTCCATGGTTTAAAATCAGGAAAAGTGTGCATCAGGTTCGTATGCTTTCACATACTTATTCAATCTGTATCCTGAGCAAATAATCTGAGAAGCTGGACTATATGAAGAAGAACGTGGCATCAGGATTGGAGGAAGACTCATTAACAACCTGTGATATGCAGATGACACAACCTTGATTGCTGAAAGTGAAGAGGACTTGAAACACTGATGAGGATCAAAGACTACAGCCTTCAGTATGGTTTACACCTCAACATAAAGGAAACAAAAATCCTCACAACTGGACCAATAAAAAATATCAGGATAAACAGAGGAAATATTAAAGTTGTCAAGTATTTCATTTTACTTGGATCCACAACCAACACCCATGGAAGCAGCAATCAGTCAAAAGACGTATTACATTGGGCAAATGGGCTGCAAAAGACCCCTTTAAAATGTTCAAAAGCAAAGATGTCACTCTGAGGACTAAGCTGCACCTGATTCAAGCCATGGTATTGTCAATCGCCTCATATGCACGCGAAAGCTGGTCAACGAATAAGGAGGACAGAAGAAGAGTTGATGCCTTTGAATTATGGTGTTGGCAAAGAATATTTAATATACCATGGACTGCCAGAAGAACAAACAAATCTGTCTTGGAAAAATTACAGTCAGAGTGCTCCTTAGAAGCAAGGATGATGAGACTTTGTCTCACTTACTTTGGGCATGTTGTCAGGAGGGTCCAGTCCCTGGAGAAGAACATCATGCTTGTTAAAGTAGAGGGTCAGTGAAAAAGAGGAAGACCCTTGATAAGATGGATTGACACAGTGGCTGCAACAATGGGCTCAAACATGGCAACAATTGTGAGAATGGTGCAGGATTGGGCAGTGTTTTGTTCTGTTGTACATAGCATCACTATGATTCACAACCGACTCAAGGCCAACAACATCAAAAACAGCTCTCTTTGAGCCCGTTTTTCATCAGGGTTCAGTGCATTACTCTATGAAAATGATTCTGTGAGTATAAAGATATATTCAAATATGTTACCTATTTTTCCACTTTAGGTTTGTACATCTCATCTCTTTAAAAAGATTACTTTCTCAATTAAAGTTTGTGCTATAAAGTTTTTCTCAATTCTTAATGCATGGCTTTAGATGTACCAGAATGTCACTTTCTCTGCATTCTATTTGTCAGAGTAGTCACAAATCTAGTCCGTGTTCAACGGGAGGGATATAGTTTCAGCTTTTAAAAGAAAAGACAAAAGTTTTCAGACTATGTACCCTACGGCCACAACAATTTATGTCCTCTATCATTGCTTCCAAATTGAGAAGTTCTTTTGTTTTTTGTTTTTTTTAGCTCAACCTACTCGTATACTTTATCATTAACGTATACGAGAAACCAGAGTTGTGTATGAACTCTCAACATTCTGTTTGTAAATCTCCTTAGTTAACAGCAACAAGTTCTGGGGTATGGTTTTAATCTTCCACAATACCTTGGGAGACTGTTTTATTAATTATTCTGCTTTTATATAATTTATGTCCATTTCTTTTCCTCTCAAATAATAATCTCACTTTCTCTCAACTCTTTCTTTTCAGCTCAAATAATGACTTCCTCACTGTCCTTTAAACTAACAGTCTTCTCAAGGCACTTCCAGCTTCCACAAAGTAAATGGTATATGTTTTATGTTTTCTGCTACATCAACACTCCACTTCTACATAACAAAGTCTGTTTCACCTCAATATTTTTGAATAAAAAATAATCCCAAAATTTGTTGCCTTAACACAACAACAATTTTAACATATGTCATAATTCTGTGGGTTGACCAGGTAGTAGTTTGCTTTATAATTTGCTTGAGATCTTTTTTGTGAGTACAGTCAAGTGAAGTGAAGGCTGAGCCTTCCAGTGGGATCTAGATGTCTGGTGTCTCTTTGCTTTTCCATGTGGCCTTTCTCTCTAGGTCATGTCTCATCCTCTAGACTTCTCTCAACAGTCTCTCCCTACAGCAGGAGAACACGAAGTTCTTACATGGCAGTTCATGCCTCTATGAAGGAGAGAATAGGCTGCCAGGTCTTCTTAATGCTGGGGCTCAGAGGCCTGCAAACTCCATTTTCTTCACATTCTACTAGTCAAAGCAGTGATAGGCCCAGCTCAAATTCAAGGGGAGGACTAGCTCCACTCTTGATGGGAGGTAGAACATGCACATATAGGGAGTGGTGAAATTGTTTTGCATTGTCTTTGGAAACTAGCTACACATATAATGTGTGTGAATGTTTGTTGTTTTCTATCTTTGAAGTAGAATAAAATTGTTGAAAAACAGGTTGTTAGTCTATTTTTTGTGTATTTTCTCCATTTTGAAGAACAAAACCAATGCTGATACACCAAAAAACAAAAAAACAAACCCATTGCCATCAAGTCGATTCTGTCTCATAGCGACCTCATGTGACACAGTAGAACTGATGTATAAGGATTTCTAGGATATAATTTTTATGGAAGCAGACTGCCACATCTTTCTCCTGCTGAATGGCTGGTGAGTTCAAACCACCCATCTTTTGGTTAACAACTGAGTTCTTAACCACTGTGCAACCAGGGCTCCACTGGTATCCATCCCCTCAAAAAAATGAAATGTCTATTACAGATAAAGGGAATATTTTTTGTCAATTTGCACCATTTTAGATAATCACTTTTACTAATCTATTGAGAATATTTAACTACAATTTTAAAATTTGTGACAGTTCTTTTTTTTATAAATGTCATACACTAGATTTTATAATAGTTTAAAATGTATTCTATCTCTGTTTTAGGGGAGAAATGTGGGTTCAATAAACAGCAGAATAAGTTTACTTTGAAAAGACGAAACCTAAGAAAGCTGAAAAACTAACAAGAGCACTCAATATTAATAACGATACAAGCATCAGAGCTGACATTTCTGGAAGAATTATTGCCCCAGAATCAGCAACATCTTGCTATGGGCAGCAAAAGATCCTGACTGCCACTCAGTATTCACACATATTGGACACTGAATATGTCCATTATACTACCAAACTTTTAACACGTGTAAGCAGGGAAGTACGAATCATATCGGCAATAATCACAGCTATCCTTTGTAACAAATTATAATTTGGTCAAGTACTCAGCCTAGACAAAAAACCTAGTAGCAAAAGTTAATGTTCACTTATTTCACCTCTTTTACTGATATTAAAACACCTGTCAGTGGAAACTTGTGTGTTGCTATGATGCTGAATGGATTTTAGCAGTTTCCAGTCTAAGACAGACTAGGAAGAAAGGTCTGGTGATTTACTTCCAAAAAATCAGCTAATAAAAACCCTATGGATCACAAAAGTTTGACCACATTGTGCATGGGGTCACCATGAGTTGGTTGCCAACTCAACCACAGCTAACAAGAATAACTAATATTGAAAACACTGCTTTTTTCTCTTTGAAATGTTTTATTTGTATTATTTTTATTGCTTTGAAAAAGAGTAGATGAATTGTTGTAAGAGCATATTTTTCTGTCTTTTAAGTGAAAGAAGTTCAGTTTCCCTTCCAATATTTTTAGCTGTGTTGATGTTTCACATACAAATGTTGCCCAAACCCAGTGCCATAGGTTGATTCTGACTCTTAGCAACCCATTAGGACAGAGCAGAATTGCCCCATAGGGTTTCCAAGGCTGTAATCTTTACTGAAGCAGACTGCCACATATTTCTCCCATGGAGTGGCTGATGGGTTTGAACCACTGACCTTTCAGTTAGCAGCCAAGTGTTTTAACCACTGTATAATCCGTTACTCAGATAATACTGCCATAAAACAAGAACAACTAAAAACCAAACCCACTGCCATCAAGTCGATTCCAACTCATAGCGACCCTACAGGACAGAGTAGGATTGCCCCATAGGGTTTCCAAGGAGTGGCTGGTGGATTTGAACTGCCAACCTTTGGATTAGCAGTCATAGCTCTTAAGCACTTAGCCACCAGGGCTCCAATATCATGCATTATTATTGAGGTGCTGGTTTCAATAGAGAATAAATTATAAACTCTCAGAATTTGAATTGATGCCCAGAATTAGAAATTTTATGCAATCATGTATGAAAATTATGCATGCAGACTGCCAAATGCAGGTTACAGTAACACCTCTTGAAACTTACTGAATTATTGAGTTGAATATTCTTTCAACATCCCCTCACTGTAATGAAAATACCTGCAAGATTACTTATACTTAAGTGAGATTGCACATACATTGTCATTTTTTAGGCAAAAAACTATGGATTTACTTTAGAAATTGAGCAAAATATCTATTCTAATATAATGTCTGCTTGGGTAATTATGAATAGTGCACACGTTTTTTAAGTTCTCCCTTAGTATGCTTGTATATTTGTGGAAATTCACTCATTAGAATGCCTGCAATCTGTCAGTGTTATTCTCATTATGTACAATTTATAGACTAGCATGGAGTGGATCCTTGAATATATTAAATATCTTTAGATGGGGCTAGATCCATCTTAGAACAGTACTTTCCAAACAGTCCTATTATAATGAATAGATAAATTAGTACTTCAGAGACATAATCTTTTGAACTCCATTGGGCCATAGTGCAGCCTCATATGAACCATGCAGAAACCATACTAGCAAATTGGCTTTGGAGCAACAATAGGGTAAATGATGATCTTTGCAATCAAAGGCTTTAAGCAGATTGTGAATAAATCGGAGAGAGACACTCAAAATATTCCAAACTTTGAAAATAGCAAGTATGTTGTTGTTCTGTGCCATCGAGTCAACTTAGACTCATAGTGACATTTTAAGACAAATTAGAACTGCCCCGAAGGTTTCCTAGGCTGAAATCTTTGCAAAAGCAGATCACCAGCTCTTTTCTCCTGCAGAGCTGCTGGTGGATTGGAACCAGTGACTTTTTGGTTTGCAGCTGAGCTCTTAACCATTGCTCCACCAGGGCTCCTTAATAGTATGTATAAATGTGGGGAAATAAGATTTTCACAAGCACAATATGGATGCGGATGTGGGTGGGGGATTGCTACACCAAAGTTAAAATAGCTTTGTATATGAACCAACCAACTGTAATTCAATCACTAAATTTGAATCACTAAAATAATGAGTGATTTAAATATCTCCTTAGTCTTGTGGGAAGGCCAGTATCTTTCACCATATGCTACAAATACCCATGGTTTATGATCTCATGTTTCCCTCTTGTTCCAATCCTATGGTTACCAATTCTCTCTCTTACTCATTGCTGCTATGTCTTAATTGTTTCCCCTCTCTAACATTAACTCAAATATGGGATAAAATACTTACCCTTGGTGCCCTTAAAACACCAATTACACAATATAAGTATATTTAGATAGAGGAAGATATTCAAAATGTACAAGAAACTGTAGTTATCATTGTAATACAAACACCAGATAAGGCTAAACATTTGACCTTTTTTAAATTTCTCTTCTTTACACACCTCCAAAAATTATTGTAGATCCCACTGTAATGTTTTATCTCTCTCTTATGAGACACACCATATTTATCCTTTCTTTATAAGTTTCCAATACTCAATATTCCTAAGTAACTTAAATATGTAAAAGGAGAGTGATAGCTTTAAAAATGGATATAAACATGCAAACTCTCTTTGCCTTTGGGCGAGAGTTGTGGTGCCATTCTTTGTTGCAATTAAAATGAATTGCTTTTATCTATTTAAAATATTTAATATAATAAAATTGAAAATGTGTATGTAAAGAGGATACTAAAACTTTTCACAATAATCCCACAATTGATAGATAATTACTGTTAAGCTTTCAGTATATTCTCTCCTAGTCATTTGATATATACTTTGTCACCTACCGAGAAGAGACGTCTGCAAATATTACACCATATTTATTTATAGTGAATTTTTTTGCATTTTGATAAGATTGAGGCTATGGAAAATACATTAATTTGTAAAGAGAATGACACTTATTGGACCTATATTTAGGAAGATATGAAAAGAGGTTTGGGGAAAGACGCAAGCTCACAATAGATGGTTTAATATTCAGAATCTTATTAAACACGAGTAGTCCCCTACTTACAAGAGGTTTCCATTCCAATGACTCTGTCATAAGTTGAATAATTCATTTTTTTCAGTTTTCATTATTATTTCCTTTTATTATCAGTATATTTACAAATCCAATCTTATTTTGTCTTTGGGGGTTATAAACATTATGTATAAAATTACAGATACATCTTAATACAAATATACATACATAAAAAATACACACACAAATCATAAAAATTTACTCCAGTGATGAAGAAGAGTTGGAGGACATTGGCATTATACCAGTTTCGGTAACAATTCCACTTGTGGAAGGTTTGGATCATCTGGATTATCCCTGGGAATGGGGGTGGCGTTTCTAGTCAGAAACTTAGTGAGAGTTAGCTAAATGGCCTTTTCTCTTTTTCTTCATGTATTTCACAGCAACATCTCACTGCTTCTGGAATCTACCCAGCCTATCCTGATTACATGTCCAAAGTATGTGAGATAAAGTCTCACCATGCTTACTTCTAAGGAGCATTTTGGCTATACTTCTTCCAAGACAAATTTGTTCATTCTTCTGTATAGTCAATATTCTTCACTAGCACCATAATTCAAAGGCATCAATTCTTCTTCAGTCTTCTTTATTCATCGTCCAGCTTTCACACACATATGAGGTGACTGAAAACACCATGGCTTGAGTCAGGTGCACCTTAGTCTTCAAGGTGACATCTTTGTTTTTTAATATTTTAAAGAGGTCTTTTACAGCAGATTTACCCAATGCAATACATTGTTTGATTTCTTGACTGCTGCTTCCATGGGCTTTGATTGTGGATCCAAGTAAAATTAAATCCTTGGCAACTTCAATCTTTTCTTCTTTTATCATGATGCTGCTTATTGGTCCAGTTGTGAGGATTTTTGTTTTCTTTATATTGATGTGTAATCCATACTGAAGGCTGTGATCTTTGATCTTCATCAGTAAGTGCTTCAAGTCCTCTTCACCTCCTGCAAGCAAAGTTGTGTCATCTGCATATTGCAGTTGTTAACAAGTCTTCCTCCAATCCTGATGACACGTTCTTCCTCATATAGTCCACCTTCTAGAATTATTTGCTCAGCACACAGATTGAATAAGTGTGGTAAAAGGCTACAACCCTGACGCACACCTTTCCTGACTTTAAACCACAAAGTATCCACTTGTTCTGTTTGAATGACTACTTCTTGGTCTAAGTACAGGTTCTTCATGACTACAATTAACTTCTGGAATTCCCATTATTCGCAATATTATCCATAATTTGTTATGATACAGAACAAATAATACACACAGTAAATTATTCATTTTAAAGTAGTTCAACCTATAATTATGTTTTTTTTTTTTTATTTCTACTTTTTTTACTTTGCAAACTTCACACTAACATTTTTAATGTACTCTGACAGTAAACAGAATAAATGTTTGGGAAAATGTGCTCTCTTAGAGAACTTTTTGCATAATATACATTTCTATATCTAGTGCATGTTAAACAAATTTATATGAACTTGAAAAGGCATTTGCTTTGAAGGCAAGGGAAGAGCAAATTGGAATAAATTATTTTACATACTTCAAAAAAGTTGTAGATTATGTTTGTTTAAGATCACTCAGTCATTCACAGCTTGTAAAATTTTTCTTAGTTCCTTTAAACTGTGCTTTGTGTTGATTTTATATTAAAGAATAAAATTTGAAAAAATGGAGATAGCTATTAATCATTTTCATAAGAATTTTAAAAATATCTTACCAACCACTTCTGGAACATTAATATGAACACGAGATTTGCTTACATATAGCTGTATAATGAATTTCTTAAAAATTGGCCAACAGGAAATTTGGTTATAAGATATTGGAAAGATTTTTATTAAGTATTCAACTTGGACAGCTTTATGTGAACCCCACAGATGGTGTATATCCCTTAAGTCCTCAAATGCTGCCATTGGCTTTGTCTGTTCCCTGTGACTGACATGTCAACTTCCATTTCTGAATCTCAAAATCCCTGGTGAATCTGTGTTCTTTATGATTCCTGAAGTCTCAATCTCACTCAGAGATGAAACAGAATATTTTGGTCAGCATTTGCCTCATTGAATTTTGTAGCTGGAAGGGATCAGTAAAACTTTCTTATTTCTAAACCTACAAAACCTATAGATGAGAAAAAAGCTCAGAGGTTTTACGTGGTTAAATTATTCCAAGATCAAATAGGCTTAAAAAAATTAGGATGTGTTTAACCACTAGCTTCTACTTGTGCATCACCCCCTCCCCTTTCTTTATTTTTACCTGAGAGCTGAGAAAAGAAGAAAAGCCAGTCAGGTGAACAGTGATATGTATTTTTAAATGCCACTACCTACACTTTTCTTTCCCTGTTCACTGACTTCTCTGCACTATTAGTACTGGAATTCAGCATCAAGAGTGAGGCCAAAAATAGTCTGGATGTAGAACAAGAGCCTTACTCTCTGCTGCCTCAGGAAAGTCGTTTCAGCAAAGCCAATAAATCTGCCATCAGGTGCTAAGTGTCTGTACCAAGGAAGCCAGTATGTGAAGCTATCCGGGATAAACAAAAAAGTATGAAGAGTCAGATCCTTGGCTTTGAAGAATTTATGTTTTGGCTATAAAAATAAAAAGAAACAACAAAAATCAAATAGACAAAGATACTTGGTTATGTGTATGTGTCCAAACAGTAAGGCAGTGCTTGAGAAATGGTACAGACATGTTAAAAGGATGTAGAAACTAACTTGTTTGGGATGTGCTGACTAAATATGGGACAATTTGAAAATCCGTATAAATAATCATAGTAACAGATTATAATCTCTTGAATAAAATAGGATTCATGAGTCTATACTGGTATAAATAAGTAAATATATGAATAAATATAGGAGAAGGGAAAGCTCTTTCTTACTGTAGAATGCCTGCTAGTAAAATATATAAAAATTGATGGAATTATAAAATTACCATTTGGCAACTACAGTCACTACAATTGAACCAGAAAAATAATCATCAATGAATGCAAAAATCACTGGGTGAACTGTAATAAGAAATAGGACTTAAGCCAGTATCATAGCATCTCCCCACAAGAGCCTTGGGATATAACCATGAAAAAGTAAATACAACTCCTTCCTTCATGGTACTTACATTGTATTTGGAAGAGAGAGTAAAAAAAAAAATATATATATATATATTCTACCTCAGTTTATAGTAGTATTTATAAGAAAAATAATACAGCCTAAAAGACACAGCAAGTGACCTCTAGGTCAGTTATTTTTGATGGTAGTAATAGCTTCTTTGATAAGGTTACATATGAGCAGGAATGAGGGTACAAGTCCTGTAGATAACTAGGGACGTAGGATTCCAAACAGAAGAAGTAGCGTATGCAAAAGTCCTAAGGTGAGAACATATTTATCATGATTGAACAAATACGAAGAAGCTGATGTGGCTGGAACGGAGTGAAGGATATCCAGAGCAGTAAGAGAGAAGATCAGAGAAGTTGTGGATGGGGTGCAAATCACACACAGCCTTGTAGGTGATAGTAAAGATTTGTAAGTTTATATTGACTGACCTCATATTCGTTATTAACAGGATTTTTTTTTTTTTAATCAGGATTCTTACATCCTTCAATCCTTAGTCCTTCAGTTATGTTCATGCTGCTGTTCCCATGTCTTGGTCGACTTCATATGTTTATTTTATGTTTTCTAACTTACTACTTGTGAAGTATAGCTAAGGGAAAATGGTCTGACTAAGCTCCCTGAAAATATTATGTATTCATACCATGTATATAAGCTCAGCTTTCAATGTCACTTAGAGGGCTTTTAATATTAAGGAAAAGTAAACAAAGTTAACTTCAATGTATTGTGGTAGCTTTTACAGAAAGTGGTTAGAGGAGATTTTTGGGACCACACATGAAAGGGAAAATATTAAAAGAGTCCCTGACTGAAAGCTAACTACAGGAAGTAATATCTGAACTGAAGATAGACTTTGAACTGAGTATAAATTAACCAGGTGGAAAATATAGAAAGGACATCCAAGAAAGAAGAGAGTAAAAAAAAAAAAAAAATGAGCAAAGGAATGAGGAAGGGGCACAAGATCACAGTAGTATATGAAGGAAATAGAAAACATGCTTTTATAATTTGAATAACAGGGTATTGTTAAGATGTCTCTGAAGAGGTAGGAAGAGTAATATGGTGGGAATTGAATTTTAGCCAAGTCATTATTGGAAAATACTTGTTAAAATGGGCAAGACTGGAGTCTGTGCAAATTGACTAGTGTAGTAACGTAAATGAGAGCTGAGAGCTGTAGGAAAGAGTCAACAGGGATAGAAACGTATAGAATAAAAGTGTATTTTAGAAAGTAAAATAAGAATATTTCTTTGATATGCTGAACTTTAGCTGTGAAGGTGAACAAATAAAGGGTGAGTGAAGTTTCTTATTTGGTTACGAGTAAAGACAATATCAGAGCCCTGGTGGTGCAGTGGTTAAAGTGCCTGGCTGCTAACCGAAAGCTCGGCAGTTAGAAATCACCAGCAGCTCCACTGGAGAAAGATGGGGCAGTCTGTTTCCATAAAGTTTTACAGCCTTGGAAGCCATATGGGGCAGTTTTACTCTGTCTTGTAGGGTCGCTATGAGTAGGAATCAACTTGATGGCAGTGGGTTTGATTTTTTTTGGAGGGACAATGTCACAGTTAATTTTCTGATCCAGCTTCTTCCATAACATTTCCAGGAAGGGATATCCACTGTATGTTTGAATTGCTTTACATCTCTTCAACTCATGATCTCCTAGTTAAAATATATATTCTTCGCATACTTTTTGCTCTTTGAAATTTCATCTCAAAGCAATTGATATTTCCTACTAATGATGGCCTTAGATAATCTTATTTTTCTTTCATGTGACAGTCCTCAAATATATTTTTATGTCTCTTCTGTCCCTTAATTCAGGATTTATAATATGACTGATAAATATGATAAATATGGCTGAGATTTCAAGTGCTGCATATATGATATATTTCCAAGTTCCTTAACTACCGTATTTGCTCCTCTCAATTTACCCAAACCTGCATGAATTGTCCAAATCTCACGAGCCAAATCTCCCTTTCATCTGTAGATATTGGATTGGCTTAATTTCTTTATAAACTGGTGGTTTCATGGTTATTCATTCTGTAACTCAAAACTTTTACATTAGTGTTTTTCTGAAATGTTTCAATCAAATTGAAGGGAGATACCAATTATCTTTTGATGAGCTACCAAAACCAACAGTCAAGAAAACAAAAGTGTAAATATAGAGAAAACAACAACATAAAGGGGGAACCCCATAATACTTTTAATGTTTTATGGCTGGTCTCCTTTTATTTAAAATTTAAAAGAGACTTTTGAGAAACTGTCAAATATATACCAAAGTATCCAGTATTTGTGGGACATAAAAGGATTTTAAATAGAAACTATATAGTGATGCTTCAATTACTGTGTCTTCTGAGGAAAATGCCTTTTCATAACAAGTTGGTTGAATTAAATAAAATAATCGTAATTTTAATAAAGCAGGCTTTCTGATTTGCAGCTGAATGAAGAAAAAAAGATTTAATCAGGAGCATCTGTTTGTCATGGGCCAACTGAAACAAGCAAAGCATAGACAACCCAAGGGAAATTTATGAAGTTCATTATCCATGTACAGTCTTCTCTTTTCTTTGCCACTGAGATTGCTCACCCCAATTTCAAAACTAATGTCCTGTACTTTCCTCATTTTACACTTCCTCCCTATCAATTTGGGGAAGATTCTGATAAGCAGTTATTTAAACATTATGATTGTGACACAGACGTTTAAACGTCTTCACACTTAATAAGTATTTGAATACTAAGCAACGTATGAATTAAAGAATTTGTTTTCCTTCCTCCCCTTGCCTCCTCCTCCCTTCATTCCATCTCCTCTTTCTCCCTCTCTTATTCCTCCTCCTGCTTTTTTTTAATCTTTCTTCTGCTTCTCCTCCTCTTCTCTCTTCTTCTAAGTACATGTACCATAATACTAGGAGATGAGATGATAGGATGCTGGAGAGAGAGAAACCCTGAAGTTGCAATTATCTTCCTAATAAAAAGGGTAAAACACACACACTGAAATAAAATAAAATGTTTATTTGCCTTGTGAAGTCAACCAGTTATTTGTGTGTGTGTGCACGCACACCAACAATTTAGTTCCATGTTTATATGCATGCATAAACATTTCCAAATACTTTTGTGCTAGTTTGTATTAGTTACCTGTTGCTACTATAACAAATGACTACAAAATTTGTAGCTTAAAGCAACACTAATTTATTTTTTACAGTTCTGGAAGTCAGAAGTCTTTTTTTTTTTTTCCCTTTTTCTTTTCTTTTTGGAGGCTCTAGGAAAGAATTCAGTCTGTTTCTTTACCTGTTCCAGCTTCTAGAGGTTGCCTATATTCCTTGGCTACTAACACTGCATCAGTCTGAACTCTGCTTCCACTATCACCTCTCCCTCTGCTTCCCTCTTCACATCATCTTCTCTAATTCTGACCTTGTTGCCTCTCTCTTATAAAGACACTTCTTATTACATTGACCATTCCTAGATAATCCAGAATAATCTCCAAATCTCAAGATCCTTATTTTAATTGCATCTTCAAAGTCTCTTTGCCATGTAACATAACATTCACAGATTACAGAGATTAGAATGTGGACATCTTTAAAGGGCCGTTAGTCATCCTACCACAGGTTTAAATACTTTAAATCATTTTACTTTTAAATAAAAATTAAAAATGATAATACAGCAAACATCCATGCGTGAACCAATAATGAAGATGCACTGATATTTTATCACAATATGTTCATGATATAAACAAATACGATCAAATATTATTGATAAAGACCCCTGGAGCACATTTTAAATTCTATTCCCCATCCTGTTCCCACTTATTCTTCAAACTGAATTTCACAAGTAAACTTCTAGTTTATAATTAATGTACCTTTTTTTCAGCATGATGTTGAGCTTTAATTTTTATTTATAGGTAATAATGCTGTGTAAAATTGAATATTTGAAGGTGTCTGCCAAAGACATTTAATTTTTCAGTAAAACTGAAATTGAACATTTTTTCCTGAAACTTATTAGACAATTATATCAGGTTAATATCATGTTATTACACTGAAAACAGTGTAAATTTAGAAAAAATAAAATATTTAAAAGCAAAATAAAAATAAAACTATTGGAACAGTAATATATTTAAAACAATTCTGCACACTCTCTCCTTTTATATACTTCAGTTTTACATATACCACTTTGTAGTTTATGAATAGCTGCTTTGTTCAAGATTATAACTGTCTTTTTAAGGCAAATTTTATATACTGATCAATATTCCAGATCATATGTTATACTTTATTTTTAATATCAAATAAAACTTTTTTCTTGTTGTTCATCTTTTCTTGTTTATGTTATGGTTTGTGTTTCATGATTTTTTTTCCCTTTTTTTACCACAGTCAAATATTAGAAGTATTTTTATTAGTTTCTAAAATATTAAAATATCCATTTGGTATTTACATTGGATAGCAGCCAAACAATATATTTTGAAGTACTGTTCTAATCACATTTCCAGACTTTGCTTTCAGGAAAACTTTGTTTCCTTCCATTCATTCAAAGGATCTCCCCATCAAAGAAGCCATGTTGTTGTTAGATCTCACTTGTTTTTTTTTTTCTTTGTTTGTTTTGTTTTTTAACTGATATATTAATAAGTTTTAAAGATATATTGGCAAAAAGAGACCCAACACACTCTTGATTGCATACGAAGATAATTACAATAATAGAAGAAAATATGGTTAACTTTTAATTTTCAAAAAAGCATAAAAATTTAATCTGCATATTCAAATATGACACTGTGATCCCAAGTAAATGACACAGTGGTTCACACTAAGAATTATGCTACTAAAGTTAGTCTTCAGTTGTCTTGATAGGACTCTATCCAAAGGAACTCCTGCCTTAGGAGGCTTCAGAAGAATATCACTAGGAACCAGAATTGAGAAGTGGCCACAAGAAGTCATCTGAAGGCTGCACTTGCTGTATCAGGGATTGGTACGGTGCAAAATGTGGAGTTGGGAGAAGGCTTTGAACACACTAATGCACCCATATGAGATGCTGGCATTTGAATGCTCAGACATGGCAATAACTTTTCAAAGGCCAAGCAAAAGGTGTAAAGAGCACCCTATAAGTAAATGAGGCTCTTTTCTCTTCTTGTATATTCAGTCCTCCCACTATCACTAAGTAAGAGCTAGAAACCAAGAGCACATGTAGATTATAGGTGGCTGAAGGGTAGGCACATCAATGATCTTCGAAGAGCAAAAAGAGAAAAAGGAGAGAGAGGAAGATTTGCATTGGATAAAAGTTTAGAGTTTTGATATTACTTTGGGTTAAATTTTTAATATCTGAAATTGTGGATGTTGTTCAATCACTAAAAGCTATTGGATCTGAAATGTTTCAAATGACTGGGAAAACAATTCTGACAGAGGTGCTACAGGAAGCTGTAAGTGGCCACTTCCCTATTGTGTCCTACCAAGTTTTGACTTGCTAGATAGAAATCATCAGTTTCAGTTTTTCCACAAATCTATTTTAGGGTAGATATCTTTTCTTCTAACATTGATATCGCCTTAATTACTTCTTAAAATGATTGAGACAATCATAATTAAATTATTTTTGTCCCCGTTTCCTATCTCAAGTATCCCAAATGAGAGTGTGTATTGAGATGTCTCTAATTCTGAAATAATTGATATAAGTAAGCTTTAGATAATTTTTAATTATCTTTCACATAATTTCCTCAGTATTATAAATATGAGACATCTTATTTTGAATTTTAACATTCATATGTCATTTGTAGCCACAAGTAACACGTTTTCGAGAAATCATATCACTACAGCACATTTTCCTTTATAAAAATATCAATATACTTTAAAATATAAGAATAAAATGGTTTCGTTTTAGAAACTAGCATTTCAAAATGACTTAAACAAGAGTCTTTCTAAGAAGCAATTGGTATGTGTGTTGCCTCAATTTTAAATATTTAAGATTAGACAGTCTATAATCCAGCTGTTTCTTTTTTAGAGTTCAAGAACAAAAGTTGTTCTCTTGAAAACTTCCTTCCAGATTAAAAAGTTTGTGACTCAAAAGTAGGGTAGAGGAAGAATATATAAATAAATACTGTTTTAAATTGTAAAGTGTTCATTTGGATTATTGTTATTATATATTATCCCTACTTTATGGATTCCAACTCTATATTATCTTCAGTTTTATATGAGAGAGGAAATTTTCCAAGTTCCCATTATTCAAACTCATTTAGATACTTACACTCATTTCAGTGATCCAACATAAATATTTTCTGTTTTATTTTCCAAGTAGATCATTTTGAACCATTTTATCTAGGTGAAAATATATACTAAAGTCGTAATCTTATGATAATCATTTTAGATTTGGCTGCATTATTTTTGACATAGCAATTCAGGGTCTTCAATCAAATTTCTACCATTATTTCATTGTGGGTGAAATTAATTTGTATTTTTTTCTTTGCAATGATTTTAAATTCTCTTTATTACAAATCAGAGTCTGAACTATTAAATATTTTTGTATTAGAAAAATTGTAGGTAGTTTAATCCTCTCAGTCCATTGCAATAACTTTCAGTTTTATATGTAATCATTTCTGATTAATGCACTACGTACCTGATATTTTTTGTAGTACTAATGACAGTAATTGAGAAGATGATGATGTTCAACATATTTCTATTACTATTTGACAATAAGTACTGTGCATCATTCACAGTGATGAAAATGTACTTTTATCTTACAACAACTAAGTCAAATGCTACTTTCAACTTACTAGTGAGAAAATTGAACATTAGAATGGCCAATGTACTTTATTAATGCCACATAGTTAGGAAATGTTAAAGACTGAGTAGAAGCATGAGACGTCTTCTTGTGTTCCACTGCTTCTCTTGTGCTGATGAGCTGAGCACAACCATCTCCATTACCTTTGTCTCCTCTCTATGAAAATATAAGATGAAAGCCCAATGTTAATAGTTCATCTTTTAGCTTTGAAAAAAAAAAAAAAATTAATTGACCCTTGTGGGAATTGAGTCCAGGATTTGTAACTATCTTCATGTTTTAATAATAATAATACAAAAAAAAGTTCTAAAATAAAGGCCGATTTTAAAAATAAGTCCAATTTTTATTAATTAGGACATATTCTGTGATTACCCAAAGATACACTCATAGCCAAAGTTTATCAAGATCTTTTTATTCATTGAGCCATGAGTACAATAAATAAATGAATAAATAAACCATACTTATTTATTATTTAAACTTTACCACTTGCACATACTGAAGTCCAAAGAAGAATACTGCTATGGGTGAGTAAAAAAGAATGGTTTCCTTTCTAAGTACATATCCATATCTTTCCATTATTTGCTTTATTCATAACATATACTTAATTCAATTTTACTTCTTTTCCAAATACTTGACATTCACTCTTGTGATGTTTTGGTACTTCATCTCCAAATGCAGGTGCTCATTAGTGCATAGTGATGAAATTCGGAATGAAATCCATGCGTGTGAAATCTGATGACCTTGATTACGTATTACAGGCATCTTGAAGAATATATGCAAGGATCACTAGCCTTTCCTAATGATTTCCAAAGCTATTGCAAATCTGTATGGAGGTCCCTTAATTTAACAGAAATAATGGAGCTACAAATGCAAAATTTGAGATCTCCAAACATATTACACAATTCAATAATTTTCTAAGCTGGCATTCTATTGAATATATAGTATATTTTTGTGCACATTCATGAATAATAAGCAAATATGTCCTCCTTTTCCATAAAACAAATTCTGAATTAAAATATGTCATTATTTTTACTTTGCCAACCATTATACTGTTTACTCCTTTACATATTCAGTAGTTTTGGGGTTATTAAAATATTTTAAAAAGTAGGGCAGGAGAGACACCTACTGGCTTTTGTAAACTATTGACTATTTTAAGTAGCTGTTAAAATTCTATACAAAGTGGCACATTTTTGAAATGTATTCAATTCATGTTTTCATTTGTCAAGCATTTTTATATAAAATATGAAACATTTATTTGATAAATACATACTCAGCATAATTTTACGTATAGCTAGCTCTTTTTTCTCCCCCCTATGAGCTTTCAGGACTTAATTACTGCTATTGCATTCATTATTAGACTTTAGAAGGTATTTATATAAGGTATAGGTTTAAAATTTTCTATCAAACCATACCCAAATTTGACGTCAACAGTATAAGGAGGTAGAACTACAATAAGTCCTTGGGTTAAGAACAGCTGACTTACGGAAAACTTGTACTTAAAAATGGACTTCCATAAAGCCTATTGTATTAAAATTTTGAGTTAAATACAATGATTTGTAATAACAAAAGCAAGCACTTCTTTGTGACACTCATGAAAACATTGCGCGGTTTTAGTTGTTGGTCAGCTGGAGGAAGGAGAATGCCATCTACATTTTAAGTCGGATCATGTTACTGTTAACACTATTGAGTGTGTAACTTTGTATTTGGCTTAAATTTACGTCTTATTTACCCAGGTAGCTATGCCTCCAAAGCATAAATCCAATGTAAGTGCTGGTGGTGTATCAAAGAAAAGAAAAACAATCATGACTGAAAATATAATGGAAATAATAAGGCGATCAAAAGAGATGAAACGCCATTGGTTATTGGAAAAGCGTTAGGCTGCAGTTGGTCAACGATTGGAACAATTTTAAAGTATAAAGTGAGATTAGTGGAGCGTGTGAAACGCTCGGTCCTGATGAAAGTTACAATTATTACTAAGCAATGCAGTGGTTTAATTCACTGATGCTACATAAGAACTGCATGTACCTGTTCCAACTTACCTACAAATTCAACTTAAAGACAGGATGGATCTTGTTTGTGACATGGGGACTACCTGTGCAGGTTTGAAATATTAGTAGTTTAAGCAAGCATTAATATGTAAAAAGATTAAAAAAAAAAAAAAACTATTTACACTCATAGAGTATGGCCTCAAAAATTGTGATTCTTTTGGAGTTCCGGCAAAATGACTCTCTAGGCAGAAGCAACACGTCGTCCCTCCACAGCAAAGATCCGAAAAACTAAGCCGAACAGAGAATACAACAATCCTGAAACCCTAAAACATCAAATGAAGAGATAAAGAATTCAGCCAAGCACCAAATGGAGTGAGAAAACTGACAGAGAATGGACAGCGAGGAGAGATTCATGCAGAGGTCCCCTACCAGCTAACGCAGCGCAGATCCGCCATCTTGGACTCTGTCGGAGACCAGCAAACGGGGGTACAAGAAAGCAGCCTCACAGAGCTTCCAGCGGGAGACAAAACAACTGGTAATTGGCGATATAGGCTTTCCCACCCCCCACCCTTCTTCACCCCGACTCAACCTCCTCTGCTTTCCTCGGCCACAGTCTCTTGACTGGGAAACAGCGGCTGCTTGGATTCCACACACCCGGAAGGTGGCTCTCTGAGTGCCATTTGTTGGCTGCTGGTGTTGCTTTTTTTCCGCTTCTTTTTATTTCTTCCTTGCCTCTCCCCACCTTCCCCTTCTTTTGCTCGAGTACCTCGCTCCATGCACCATCTTTGCTTCTTCCTGAGGGGCTGCAGAGCTCCGGTAATTTGTGATATATGCTTTCCCACTCTTTACCCTTCTTCACCCATACTTGGCCCCCTCTACTTCCCACGAACACAGTCTCTTGTCCGGAAACACCAGCCCGCACTAGCTGGCTCTCTGAGGGCCATTTGTTGGCTGCTAGTGTTGCTTTTTTTTTTTCCTACTTCTTTTGATTTCTTACTTGCCTCTCGCCACCTCCCCCTCCTTTCCCTCGAGTACCTGGCTCCGTGCACCATCTTTGCTTCTTCCTGAGGGCCTGTGGAGCTCCGTTCGAGTGTGGAGCTGCTTCCCAGTCTGGGCTGTCGTGTTGGTGAGATCCCAGGGCTTTTGTTTGTTTGTTTGTTTTGAATTGTTTGTTTGTTTTTTTTCCTTTTCTTGAGTTGGGAGCCTTTTCTGGCCAGGCGGAGCTGCACGGCAAGGAGACTCCCCTTCGGCTTCCACAGACTTGCAGAGGGATCCCTGAGGACATTTCTTTTTACGTTGGTTTTTTTTTTTTTTCCGTTTCTTTGGGGGACTTTCTTGTTTTTTTTTTTTTAAACTTGTTTTGTTCTCTTTTTCCCTTTTTGTCTTTCTTCATTGCTCAGTTTCTCATCTCTCTATATCTTCCTTCTCTTTCTATTCCCTGAATACCCGGCATTGTATACCTCCACGCCTTCTAGCCAGGCTGTACTGCAACACCTGAGAGCAACTTCCCCAGACTGCATAGCTGCACTGGTGGGATCCCTGGGAACGTTGCAGTTCTTTAAACTTTCTGATTCTTATTTATTAATTCTTTTGTTTTCTTCCTCCTCCTCTTTCTGTTTTTCTCCATTTCATAGTCTCTCATCTCTCCACTCCAACAGCAAGCTCCCCTAGCATTCTTTTTTGTTTGTTTGTGTGTGTTTGGCTCCTGTTCCTCTCTCCTCTCTCCCATAGCCATCTTAGCTCCATACATAACAATCTCCCCGCTGTAACCTGCCTACCTGCACCGTGCGATTGACATCACACCACCAAGCAGCACAGGCACGGCCTACTGGAACCTGCCCTGCACTGATTACTGACCCACTCTGGTGGATGTAGCAAGTGCCACAAACAACCCGTCCCAGTAACTCCTCTTCAGCTAGAACTGCCCTGCCATACCATATCTGAGTGGCTGACCCTGCCAGTTGAAGAAGAAGGCGAAAAGTATTGTGCCCACAGATGAGCAAACATCAAAGAACACACAGTCTACCTGCTCAGACATAGTCAAATTTTTTTTTAAAAAAGGAATGAAACAAACAAATCTATAATCAATAAACGAGAAAAATAACTACTGAATGCCCTGAAGACAGCAGACAATAACAAAACATTTACAAAAACAGGACAGGATGGTTCTAGTAGGCTTCCAAATTAAACACCAGAAGACTCTCCTGTGGAAGAAAATGCACTAGAAATACCTGATAGGGAATTCAAATCTGTAATACTCAGAATTCTCCAAGAACAGTGGCAAAAAGCTGACAAATGTGAGAAAAAAATAGACAAATTCATAGTAAATACAGACCAAAAATTGGAAGAATTCAAGAAAACAATGCAGGAACAAAATGCCAAAATAAATTCACAGCTAGAAATTATACAAAGACAGCAATTAGAAATACAAAAGATAAACAACAAGATTTCAGAAATGGACGATGTCACAGAAGGGCAGAGAAGCAAATCTGAAATGGTGGAAGACAGGATCAGTGGAATTGAAGACAAACAATTGGATACAACTCAGTTTGAGGAAAACTCAGAAAAAAGAACAAAGAAAAATGAAGAGACCCTGAGAGTTATGTGGGACACAATCAAAAGCAAAAATCTTCGAGTGATTGGAATTCCAGAACAGACAGAGAAAACAGAAAATACAGAGAGGATCATTGAGGAACTGCTAACAGAAAACTTCCCCAATATCATGAAAAATGAACAGCTGGCCATCCAAGAAGCTCAATGAACCCCATATAGAAGAGACCCCAAAAGAAAATCACCAAGGCATATCATATTCACACTCGCCAAAATCAAAGACAAACAAAGAATCCTGAGAGCAGCTCGTGAAAAACAAGAAGTCACATACAGAGGAGAAACAATAAGACTAAGCTCAGATTATTC
>NW_004443945.1:7177478-7223460 GCF_000243295.1 Trichechus manatus latirostris
TGGTTGAGATGTTAGAGGGTTGATATGTTGTGGGGTTGTTAACCAATGTCATAAAACAACATGTGTACTACTGTTTCATGAGAAACTATTTGTTCTGTAAACCTTCACCTGAAGTACAATAAAAAAAATAAATAAAAAGAAAAAAAGAATGTGATTCTTTGAGTGATAACCCCCATCTTTGTCTACTTCAGTAAGAAGAATAAAATGAAACCATCTGGCCTAAATTGTTTTTCACTCTTGACTTCTCTTATTTTTTCTCTGTGTTCTTTTTGCCCTCTTTCTTACTGTATCAGAAATAAGGTGTCCTTTTCCTTTTGCAAGACTGATATATGCTTTCTATCTTATGTATTATCATCAAAATAACAAATAGATTATTGCTATTATGTTCACTCAGTCCCTTAGTAGTGATTGCCTACAGTGCTGTATTGAGAAGAACTCTGTATTGGTTAGGATAATAATAGCTGTGTAACAAATCTCCAAATGTATAATGTCCCTAAAACAGGTAGAAGATTCTTTCTCATTAACCTAGAGACCCAAACAGGCATTTTCCTCCATTATCAGTTATTCATGAACCCATGCTAGTTGAAGCTAGTGGATCCACCATCATAACATTAGGCTCTTAGAGACATTCAAGTCACCAAATAGGAAAGAGCATGGAGAGGAGCATGTAGGAGATTTTTATAGGCCAATCCTGAAGTGAATCCTATCATTTCTGTTCATACTCTATTATTGCTGAACCTCAAGGCAAACAATAAGGGAGACTTGAAAAGTTAGTGCAGAAGAAATATAGAAGAAGGTTTGGGTTACCAGCTTGCTACTTACTGCCAGACTAAATCTGAGTTCAGCTGCAAACAGTGTTGTGATGTATTAGTAAATGACCATATGGCCTGGGTTGCCTGGACATTCCTGGTTTATACCTGTATCAGGACAATAATTAATAATCCCACTTTTACTCTCCAATGGCTACTGGTATAGAAAATACATAGCATGGTAGAATTATATATTATATATATATAATCCATGGGGAATATCTGTCTAAAGACTTCTCTGAGGCTTTAAAAATCCAACTCTATTCTTTTTTAGCTCATCAGTTTAGGACATTTATTTCTTCTGTTCTTCCTTCTTGGACCTCTACATTTCAATAGATTTTCTGTCTTGTTCTAAATGTAATGTTTAGACAAACAAAGGAATGGGAACTTGGAGCATAACTGAGCCAGTTACCGTTATTGAAAGCTGAAAGTATTTTAACTGAGAGAAATTAAAACAATAGTTAAGATAAATCCTAGATAAAATAGATACACATGACAAATAAACTACTAAACCAAAAGATGGAGCACAAAAATTCTCCAAGAATATAGTAAAAATATATAAAGTTTTGAAAAATATCACTATTTTACATACTATTTTGTTATTATAGTGAGAATTGGGGATGGGGGAGGTTTTAGTGATTATGCTACCATATTATGCAACATAACCCTGATCTTAATATATTAATATTTTATAAGCAAACATGATGTTTTGCAGGTATTTTACAATTGAGATAAACGACCCAACATCCATAAAAATATAGTTTATGGCAAAAATGTTTAATTTCTTCCAAAGTCCTAGTCTTTTTTATTTTATGCCTGTATTGAGTTGGTTTTGTCCATTTTAATTTCTGAGAGAAATAGTAGAGTTCTCTGAGTTTTACAGTCAACTATCATAAATTCAAATAAATATTCACTCTCTCTCTTCCTTGGAAAAATGCATTGCATATTATATTATATATAATACAATTTTGTTATTGAATCTGAACATTGTTTTGTAATTTCATATTTGTATACTATTTTTCCACTAGAATTTATGCCAATAAAACTATTCTATCGTAAGATCAATCAATATTGTGTTAGCCTCTTTCAAAAGTATTTTAAAAGTAAATGCTGTTCAAAATACTTTTGCTTCTTTGGAAATAAATATCATTGCACGTAAATTTCTTTGTTTCACTTACTAATTAAGAACAAAAGTTACTAGGTTTGTGTGTTTGTAATTTAGCTTAGCCAAATAAAAGTTTATTTGCTTGATCTTTGAATAGCGCGGTTGGTGTCATTTTCGTTTGTGTGCTTAAATTTGTGTTGGTTTAGATTCTATCTGTAGCTGTTGAATGTGTAAAAATCTATTACAAGTACTAACACACACAAACACAGACACCCACACATTCTCATAGAGACACAAATCTGTTAATTAATTCATTGATTGATTTGATTAATAAATAATGAAATTATAGAATGAATCTGTTGTTAAGAGCAATTTATATTATACTTTTTGAGATCTGGGTATATAGAAATTACTTAATATTTTGATTGCGATGATACATGATTCATATTTTTCCTTATTTCCTAAAAGTAATTAATGTTACAAAGAGCTCCTAATAATGCATTTTTAAATTAAATTTATTTGCCTTAGCCTATCATGTATTCTGTTAAGCATTATTTCCATAAATCTATTATTTTGGGAGGCCAAGAACAAAATCCTATTTTTCTCTGACTCAGTCACATGGCTGATGTTTAATTAAAAACAAAAACTGATTATAAACTAATTATTCAGAACCTCCCCCTCAGGGATCAGGGAGGAAAATCTGACATAATATGACAGATGCTTTCTTTCAACCGCTAGTTACTGGAAACGAATTCTAAACATGAAAAGTCAATTTATTTTCAGAGAACATATTATCAGGTTTAGTAAAAAAAGGAATAACAAATACTCTTTGAAAGAGGGATGCATCAGGGTTGTGAATAAGCAAATTAGTAGGAATGATCTGGGGAAAAAGTAAAAGAATAATATGCACATCATCTATTGTACATTTCTCATTGACAGTGAATTATGGCTGGAGAAAATCAGACTTTCATGTAATGGACTTACATATTTTTATAAGCCAAAAGGTAAGCAGCAAGCGTATTTGGCAGAGGTTCTTATTGGTTTTAGCCCACGAAATATACTTAATTTAAGCGTAGGTACTTGCAGTGCGGTAAGATAATTTAAAAGTAAAACTTCCACTTATATAACACATCCAAATTCTTCTGTATGTAATTAATTCACATTAAGTTTACGTGTAGGCCAGAAAGGCAAAAATGAGGGATAACTGAGTGAATAAATATTTTCATATCATCAAATGATAGGTTAGACTTTATGATAAATTAAGTCTTAATCATTGCATAGGAGAATATCATCTCTGCATACAGAGAAAAAAAGTATTCGAATCTATTCTAACATTTGGCATGCCAAAACACCATGCTGCTAATGAAGGACAAGCTGATGAAGACCGATGGAGATCAAACAAATCGCATAGTGTGTAGAGTGAGTCTTACGTGTGCTTTGCTGTTGATCCGCTGTGTAGAAATACATTTCTAGAGGATATAATTTGGAGAAAGATATTGTGTCAGATGCTGCTATTAGGCAATAATCCAACTCCTGGTCCAAATCCTTCTCTCTTGCCCCCTTCTAGCAAGAGATGGTTAAGTACAAGGATTCTGGCTGATACGAGTTCTGATCCAGTCCTCCTGAGAGCATTTTGTATTTCCTGACACTGCCAGCCCCTTTTCTCTTTTGCTTAAAATACAGACAATGTTAGCAGAGTTACGGGATCTATATTGAGTACATGTAATAGTAAGACTAAGAAAAAAGAGAATCACACATACGTAGGCCCTGAGATAGCTGATCCACTGAACTGACAGTCTTAACAATGCTTGTCATGGTCTTTTAGAGTCTCATCCCTTATATAGCTGTGGAGCCCTGGTGGTGTGCTAGTTAAGAGCTGGGCTGCTAACCAAAAGGTTGGCAGTTCGAATCCACCAGCCACGCCTTGGAAACCCTATGGGGCAGCTCTTCTCTGTCCTATACGGTTGCTATGAGCTGAAACTAACTTGATGGCACTTAACAACAACACTGTTTACTGCACTTATTAAACAACTCAAAATACTTCAGTGTGAACACCGATGACCATTGAGCCTGGATGCCAGAAGTTTTACCTCTGCTAGGCTTGATATGATGGACACATCCATGGCTGGAATAATCAGAAAATAATTTCCTCACAACAATCTCTTTCTTTTGCTCCCTTTTTGAATTGACAGCTCACACAAGTATATCAGATTGGGGTCTTTTCACTTTCCCCACTAAGAGATACTTTTCAGGTCTTCTGTACAATTTTCTTTTGAGGCTTTAGTTTGTATTAAATTGATTTACAGTAATTAACCTTTTGCCATAGGTATCTCAAATGTGTTTTTCTTGTTTGTATTCAATTTTTTGTTGTCATTTATGGTGTTTTTATCATTCAGAGATTTTATGTCACTTTTACTTTGAGGTTTATGTTTTTCTCAGAAATGCCTTTTCCTATCAAAACTGCACAGCTACAGCTGCTTTATATACATATAGTCAGCCATGTTTTATTTTGCTACTTTTAAGTTTTCCACATTTATTGTGAAATATCTGTTTTATATTCTTTCTATACATTTCAACGAGTTCTAAGTTGAAATACTCCTCAGTTTTTGATGCCCTCCTGAACTATCTAAAAATCTTTTCTGGCCTATATTAATTTTTATATGGTATTGAAGTCACTATAATACGTTTATAATTATTTCTACACAAGGAATTAAAGAAGTAAGAGAAGGGGAAAATACCTCACATTTTTGCTTACCTGCTATGGTCATGAAAAAACAAAGTCAGGTACTTGACAAGTAATTTCCTTTAAGTCCCACAGTATTGCTTATCAGAATTTTTTAAACTGTATGAGATCATGCTACACTGAACGTATTAAAGGATATGTCTTAGGCATCTGGTGCTGCTATAACAGAAATACCACAAGTGAATGGCTTTAGCAAAGAGAAGTTTATTCTCTCAAGTCCATTAGACTACAAGTCCAAATTCAGGGCATCAGCTCCAGGGGAAGGTTTTCTCTCTCTGTTGGCTCTGGAGGAAAGTCCTTGTAATGCATCAGTCTTTCCTTGGTCTGGGAGAGTCTCTGCGCAGGAACCTCAGGCCCAAAGGACGCGCTCTGCTCCCAGCACTGCTTTCTTGGTGGTTTGAGGTCCCCATGTGTCCCCGCTCACCTCTCTCTTCCATATCTCAAAAGAGATTGGCCCAAGACTCCATTCAATCCTGTACACCCCATCAGCACAACTGCCGCCAATCCATCCCACCAGATTACAGTGATTGAACCTACAACACACAAGGAAATCACATCAGACTACAAAATGGTACACAATTATACAAAACTGGGAATCATGATCCAGCCAGGTTGACAGATATTTTGAGGGGACACAACTCAATCCATGACAGTATGCATTCAAAATGCTGCTAAAAGTGCATTTTTTGACCTTTTGATTCATAAACTACTTTTCAATAATATATACATAGCTATATACATACATATATTTCTATATATATATGAGCCCTGGTGGCTCAGTGATTAAGCACTACGGCTGGCTACAGCTGCTAACCAAAAGGCTGGCAGTTCGAATCCACCATCTGCTTCTTGGAAACTCTATGGGACAGTTCTACACAATCCTATAGGATCACTTTGAGTAGGAATCCACTACACGGCAACGGGTTTATATATACATGTATATGTATATATATATATATATATATGTATATACACACACATATATATCTGCATACATATACATATAATGTGTATGTAAAACAATATACACAAAAAATTCATGATCTTTTTAGTTAACACAGTATACTCATTGTTGTGGAGTTGATTCAACTCATAGGTATCCTATAGGGCAGAGTAGAACTGCCCCCTACGATTTCCAAGGAGTGGCTGGTGGATTCCAACTGGTGACCCTTTGATTAGCAGCCAATTTACTTCAAAATATTTGATAATGAAAATGTACATAGTAATGACTTTCTCATTTTTAGATACATGAAATCTTCCCGATATCAAAATATAAAGGAAAGTGATAAATGAAGTATGCTTAAGTTTCTATATTTACATTCATTACAAGTGTTCAACTTGTAATTTTCCCAAACTCTCAGAGCTTTTAAAATGGATAAATGTGGCTATGCAATAAGGAGGTTGCTCAAATGACTTTTGAAAGAGTGGAACCAAATTTTCTAACATGCCAGGAATAGACCAGAAAAGTAGCTCCAGAACATTCCTTCTACTTTTATGATATTATTATTGGAGCATGAGGACTTATATTTTTCTACTATTAAAAATACATTAATCATTCTATAGCTTGCAGCAGATATAAATACCACATTTATGTGGAAACATTAGTTTAGATTTTTCATAATTATTTTTTATATTTAATATAAATTTCAAAAAGCATATATAAATATAATCGTATAAATATTTTATAGTACCAAAATCATGCTTTACAATGTGTGTACTTTTAGTTCCCTATTGCATTAAAAAATTTTGTCTGTATATCTTAATTTGGAGGTTAGTGCTTTTACAGAATGCATCAGGAACTGCAGAGATACAGGCAGCCCCTGGGTTATGAACGTCTGCCTTAAGGACAGTTTGTAGTTGACTTTTAATGTTATGTAAATTTGCCCTCACTTTGAAACAATGGAACCAATCCATACTCGTAACAAATTCTTCATCACAACCACTTTCACTTGCTGCAAGTGCAGCTTTTAAATAATTGAAAAGGCTTTGAACCTTTTCTTGCACTAAAACCGAATCTATTGTCCCTCATAGGGCCCCTATAGGACAGAGTAGAACTGCCCCATAGGGGTTACAAAGAGCAGCTGGAGGATTTGAAGTGCTGACCTCTTGGTTAACAGCCAAACTCTTAACCACTCTACCATCAGGGCTCCTCTTGCACTGAAGTGAGGCTAAATCAGAACCATATGCACCTGTTTTGACTTACCTACAGATTTGACTTAAACACACTCTTAGGAATGGATTTTGTTCATAAGCTGGGGACTGCCTGTACCTTGAAAACAAATGAATTTATTCTCCTTATCCAGGGACCTATCTACAGAAAATAGTACCTAGGGCAATTAGTGTTAAATTGCTGAATGATCTCTCACAGCTGGTGATGGAAACTCTGATGGCCAAAAGAAACTGCTCATTGACACCTTGCCTTGAGTGACACCCAGGACACATGCAGTGCCCAAGGCTTGTACCCTCCCCACCGTCCCCTTATCCTTTCAGGCTCAGGAGTTTTCCATTCTCTGAATACATCAAAATAACATTAGTTCTTATAACTGTGATCATAACTTTCTAAATACTCCCTTTATTAAAATATGATTATCTGAATCATCTGATTGGAATTATACTTCCTCCTAGAACCCAAACATAGAGAGTGACAATGGTATACTGCCTTTCTAGAACGAAATTCTTCTAGGACCTAGATAGCCCTTGGTGGGGGTACACCAAACCTCAGGCACTCTTGAACATATTCCCCTAAAACTACAGCAGAATTACATTATCTAGTTGCAAAACTACCTTTAAGTTGGCAGATCAGTTGGTACTAATACTCAGGTACAGTGTCCTATTTCTTACTCTGCTACCAGAGCTATCTTATTTCAGATTTTTCATGAGATATAAATATCAATGAGGCAATCACATGCCCAGTCGTTTGCAATGTACAATGATTTCAATCTTTGGGGCACTAGCATGAAAGGTTTGGCCAGGGAAATCCACATGTTTAGGAAATATCCTGAACTTAGCATATCAAAAACCAAGCTCTTCTTGCCCTCCAACCTGGCATTTTCTCCAGTTTCCCTCCAGACTTCCAGTTGCACAGGCCAAAAACCTTAGAGTTATTACTAATACCACTTTTCTCTCATAAACCACATCCAATAGTTCAGCAAATTTTTTGTTGTTGTTAGGTGCCATCGAGTTGGTTCTGACTCATAGTGACCCTATGTACAACAGAACGAAAAACTACCCAATCCTGTGTCATCCTCAATTGTTGTTATACTTGAGCCCACTGTTGCAGCCACTGCGTTGGTCCATCTTGTTCAGGGTCTTCCTCTGTTTCACTGACCCTCTACTTTACCAAACATGATGTCCTTCTTCAGGGACTGATCCCTCCATGATAACACGTCCAAAGTACGTGAGGCTAATTCTCGCCATCCATGCTTCTAACGAGCATTCTGGCTGTACTTCTTCCAAGACAAATTTGTTTGTTCCCCTGGCAGTCCACGGTGTATTCAGTATTCTTCACCAACACCGTAATTCAAATGCGCCAATTCTTTGGACTTCCTTTTTCATTGTCAAGCTTTTGCATGCATAGGCAGCAATTGAAAGGAAGGAATTTATTTGTTTGTATTGTTTTCACTGCTACATCCCAGTACTAAGAAGAGGGCTTAAAGCATTCTCATATGAGAAGAATGTTTAAATAAATAAATAAGAGTGGAACAGGTGACAGGAAGGGGAGGTGAAGGCAGCCACAAGACAGCACGGCTGCATCAGGAAATAAGCTACCAGAACGGAATAGGAGGCACTGAAGGGAGCCTCTGGAGCATACTACTGTTGCACTAACATATCTGCTACAGCAAATTAGAAAAATAGCTGGAGTGGAACAGTAGATATGGATGGGGGAATTGGAACATAATGGTGGGAAACTGCCAAATTCTGCCATGATAAAATGGAAATAATCCAAAACATATTAAAACATTAATACATAGATTGGGAAGAGTATATGAGCTACCACTGCAGGATGATGGGGATCTTCCATTATTTGAGAGGAAAGCATAGGTAAAATACAAAAAGTGAGAAGAAGGGAATAATTCTAACTGAGAGATAAAAATATAAAGTTGCAGTGGAAGGAAGCACTAAGAATCATAGCAGGCACTTAAAATAAAGGCAAAAATAATACACATAGTGACAGAAAAATATAGCATATTAGTAGTTGAGGTAATTACATAAGTAAGGCAGCTCAGATACAGTTTGTCTGTCTTTGCTTTGTTTTGATTTTGCTTCTCCTCCCCTCAACTCTCTTCAGACATTGAAGAAAACAGTAGGATCACAAAACTGAGAATAGTGGTTAGAAATGGATGTTTCATTTGGATTTATTGTGTATGTGGACATGTGGTGGAGAGAGAGAGGGATTATCAGACCAAGTAAATAATCTACAGTTAGGGATTGTACAGGAGTTGTGAGTGATGAGATCTGCACAATTTTTTTTTTTTTTATTATACTTCAGGTGAAGGCTTACAGAACAAATAGTTTCTCATGAAACAGTAGTAGACATATTGTTTTATAATATGCACAATTTTTATAAGACCCTGAATTTACTAAGAACTGAACAGAAGATTGCAAAGGGCTGCTCGAGAAGACAAAGTAAAGTATTATAATGATATGTGCAAAGACCTGGAGATAGAAAACCAAAAGGGAAGAACATGCTCGGCCTTTCTCAAGCTGAAAGAACTAAAGGAAAAATTCAAGCCTCGAGTTGCAATAGTGAAGGATTCTAAAGGGAAATATTAAACGACTCAGGAAGCATCAAAAGAAGATGGAAGAAATACACAGAGTCACTATACCAAAAAGAATTTGTAGATTTTCAACCATTTCAAGAGGTAGCATATGATCAGGAACCGATGGTACTAAAGTAAGAAGTCCAAGCTGCACTCAAGACATTGGGGAAAAAATAGGCTCCAGGAATTGATGGACTACCAATTGAGATGTTTTATCAAAAGGATGCAGCACTGGAAGTGCTCGCTTACCTATGTCAAGGAATTTGGAAGATAGCTACGTGGCCAACCAATTGGTAGAGATCCATATTTACACCTATTCTAGAGAAAGATGATCCAACAGAATACAGAAATTATCGAACAATATCATTAATATCACAAGCAAGTAAAATTTTGCTGATGATCACTCAAAAGCAGCTGCAGCAGTATATCGACAGGGAACTGCCAGAAATTCAAGTCAGATTCAGAAGAGGATGTTGAATCAGGGTTATGATTGCCGATGACAGGTGGATTCTGGCTGAAAATAGAGAATACCAGAAAGATGTTTACCTGTGTTTTGTTGACTATGCAAAGGCATTCAACTGTGTGGATCATAAGAATTATGGATAACACTGCAAAGAATGGGAATTCCAGAACACTTAATTGTGTGCATGATGAACCTGTACATAGCTCAAGAGGAAGTTGTTTGAACAGAACAAGGGGATACTGCATGGTTTAAAGTCAGAAAAGGTGTGCGTCAGGGTTGCATCCTTTCACAATACCTATTCAATCTGTATGCTGAGCAAATAATCCAAGAAGCTGGACTCTATGAAGAAGAACGGGGCATCAAGATTGGAGGAAGATTCTTTAAGAACCTGCATTATGCAGATAACATAACCTTGCTTGCTAAAAGTGGACTTGAAGCACTTACTGATGAAGATCAAAGACCACAGCCTTCAGTATGGATTACACCTCAACATGAAGAAAACAAAAATCCTCACAACAGGACCAATAAGCAACATCATGATAAACAGAGAAAAGACTGAAATTGTCAAAGATTTCATTTTACTTGCATCCACAATCAACATTCATGGAAGCAGCAATCAAAGAATCAAAAGATGCATTGCATTGGGCCAATCTGCTGCAAAAGACCTCTTTAAAGTGTTGAAAAATAAAGATGTCACCCTGAAGACTACGGTGCACCATGGTGTTTTCAATTGCCTTATATGCATGTGAAAGCTGGGCGATGGATAAGGAAGATGGAAGAAGAATTGACGCCTTTGAATTGTGGTGTTGGCGAAGAATATTGAATATACTATGGGCTGCCAAAAGAACAAACAAAACTGTCATGGAAGAAGTACAGCCAGAATGTTCCTTAGAAGCAAGGATGGTAAGACTACTGTCACATACTTTGGACATATTTTCAGGAGGGAACATTCCCTGGAGAAGAATATCATGCTTGGTAAAGTAGAGGGTCAGCAAAAAAAGAGGGAGACTCTCAGCAAGACGGATTGGCACGGTGGCTGCAACAATGGGCTCAAGCATAACAAAGATTGTGAGGATGGCGCAGGACTGGGCAGTGTTTCGTTCTATCGTACCTAGGGTCACTATGAGACGGAACTGACTCCACAGCACCTAACAACAACAACAACAGCACAGCAGAGTAGCTACTGGGTAATATTCAGCTAAATATTTAAATGAATCACTACCGTAAATCAGTGGCTAAAGGTTCAATAGAAGTTTGGACACATGTACCATAGCTGGTTCCTCTCAAGCAATGGAAGGGGAAGTGATTTAATAGATATCACAGTGAAACCTGTGGGAGCTAGAACCCCACAGAACTGCCTTGTCTTTCCGGGTCTCACAATTTTTCTGCCCTTGACAGGGTGCACTCTTACTACTTTTCTATCTCGTTTCGTCGGAAAATATTTTGAGTTTTTCTTCTCTGAGAGGTTTCTGACTTACACAGGTTCCAGCTTTCAAAGGTTTTACTGTATAAAATGAAGAAATTGTGCCGCCAATAACCTTATATACTGACTGACACAGTAAGATATATTAACTGTGTCTACTTCTTTAATAACTCTTCAACCAATGCCATCAGACTTCCACTCTTATTACTTCTACTAAAGGTCTTGAGAAAAGCATTAGAGACATACTAATTGTTAAATCCAAAGAAAGCCTTGGGCAGTTCTCACCTCACTGCTTCATTTTACACTGTTGATCATTCTCATCATGGTGAAAAGCTTTACTATTTATTTCTTTAGTAAATAGCAGTATACATTCTTCAACATTTTCTTCCTTCTCCTCCTCCTCCATCTTTTTGAAAGTGTCATTCTTTTCTTGCCTCTTAAATGTTGTGTGTCCCCAGAGTTCAATGCTTTCACAGTAAAAAAATGCACCCTCTCCCCAGGCATTCTGATTTATTTTCCTAGTCTTGACTAATAGCTATAGGAGTAGATAAAGACTCAGAAATCTAAATTTCTAAACCTACTACCTTCTCTAAGTTTCATGCTTCTGGGTTGCAATCTCCAACTAGATATAACCATAACAATCTCGAGGTCCAAAACTAAAAATTTGATCATCTTTTCTGCTCTTCCTCTATTACCTTCTGGGAAATTTGGTGGTCTCAAATTGCTTAACCTCAAAACCTAAATATTGCTAAAATCATTGTTTTGTTATTAATCTGTCTTGTATACTGATCTTTCTCTTCTCTTCAATTTATTGTCACTAACTTGAGATCGTCTGCAATAACAGGTTTGAATGAAAAGGCATTACAATTAAAAAGTTCCTTATTAAAGTGAATGCCCTCATGTTCAGCTAATAAATCTTAATAAACGGCTACTAAGGAATGCTTTGACAAAAAAGGCGTTTGGAAAAAAATAGATTTTGCTTATTCAAACACAGCAACATCCCAAATTTCTGGACTCTTTTTTTTCCCCTTCTATGTTATTTTTCTTGATGAAAACTGTCAAGATCTTAACTCCTGTCTCTCTCTCTGTCCCTCTTTCTAATTTAAAAAAGCAGCACAAATGAGTTCACATAGCATAGCATAGCATTCTGATCATTTCTAAACACTTCACCTAAAGCCAAGGCTTCATAGGAGAAAGGTCTACATTTCAAGTTGTCAAGGGTAAAAATGTGATTTTTATCTCAAAATAACAAAGATTGCCTGCTCTTTAGCCTTACATTTTTGTTTCCCAGCAACTCACTGATCGATCTTTAAGGTATTGCCATGTATTATAGATTGTTGTTATGGCATAACCTTCCTTCCATGTACCAGTTTCAAAATTAGATAACTTAAATGCTAAATGGCTATGACAAAGAGACTAGGAACACAGTATATTAAAAAAATAGACATTCATTTCTCTCTCATATAACCAGCAGTTTTGAACAAGAGGGCAGCTCCATTCCATGACGTCATTCAGGTACCCAGGATTCTGCATCTTGTTCCACCATCACCTCATCTGCATGGTAAACACTCGGTTGAGGAAATCTCCAAGTTCCAGGTAGCAGGATGAGGGAAAAACAAAGATATTCAAGAAAAAAAAAAATCTAAATTATTTTAGGAAGATGAGATAAAAGTAATGGTAGTAGTAGTAATAACGGTAATAAGCAATAAAATAATATTATAATTATCATAGTAAATATGTTGTGACTACTTACTATCTAATGAGACTACATGAATATTCATATGTTGACTTCCTTAATGACAAAGGGCTGGAAGAGAGCTGAGAAGAAGTCACTTAATTTCACTGCAAAGACAGATCTTGGTAGGGCTGGATATATCTCAATAAGCCTTAGTACTGTTTCTTCTGGATAACCTGAAATAGCTAGATTCCAAGATATACAGAGAAAGAAAGAGATTCTAAGATAGCATATTTTACGGTCAAATCATTTCTCACTCCATTTAGGGAGGAGAAAGGTAAGAAATGCACATCACAAGGAAAAAGCTACAGATTGATCATATCAAGAAGCTTAAACGAGAAGGCTATCAGAAGGAAGCAGCAGATGATGTGGTTGCATTGATCTTTATAGTATGCAGTATAAGGGAGAATGATGCACATTTGGACGTGGAGAAGGAAACTAGAGAGTAAAAATAGTTATAACCAACACATCCTCTGCACTTTCCTTATGTTGAGCAAGGAAGCTGACCGTGGTGGTCTATTAATGTTCTTTAAAATAAAATAGCAAGTTGTTACTTTGGCAATTTATCATGCCATTTGTTAAAGGACTTTATTTTTTGTAAGAAAATTTGCATGATGGGTAGAGATGAGCTCTTCTTACTTAGATGTTCACTTTTGTGACAACTTAAAAATAGATTTTTATCATTTTGTGTTTTCTCAAGGTCATCTCTGTGGGCAGCAATCTATTATAAGGTGGCTTTGTTCAATGGGTCCTGCAGAGCTTCACAAATTCACCCCTCCAGGGATATTATTTTTGGTAGTATAAAACACAGACAAAACTATTAAATAAGAATAAGAAATGAATATAAAACATACAGAGAAAAGCAATATATGCCTTCATTTGATATATTTAGAAACATGGAGATAAATCCCAAAGAAATTCATTCATTGCTTTTCAAAACTTAGAGTTGGCTTGATCAAAATTAATACATAAAATGCGTATCACAATATTTGAATTTTCGCTAAGGTCTCTCCATTAAGCAATTCAATTGCAAGCTTGTTTTTTTTTTCCAGAAGTATTTGCAGCTTTTTATTCTTTTTAATAAAAATTTACATACTATCCATATTAGAATACAGTATTACCATACTAAAGTCTTTCCTAGACCACACTTATATTAAGATGTAATACTTTTGATTAAACCTTCTCAATTTCTTTGCAGTCATTACCCCACAAATCAAGTTTGTGGATGAGCAGAAAATAGTCTTAGATATGAAGTTAAATAACCACAAAAATTATCATCATACATTAGAAGAAGTCTGAATTTTAATATTTTCTGTTATATCTTTGAAAACATACCTCATTACCAGTTTAATCAGTAACATTTTTTAGCAAAGTTGTTCACTTTGTTCCTTAGAGTAGCAGTATAATTCAGAGGCTGCGTGGATACTTTGAAGACAAAGCGCCTGTGTTCAAAGCCCAACTCTGTCACTTACCAACATCATTGTTATTTGTTGTCACTCAAATTGATTCCAACTTATGGGGATCTCACATGTGCAGAGTCGAACTGCTCCACAGGGTTTTAAAGACTGTGATCAGCAGAGAGCCAGGCCTGTCTTCTGAGGTGTCTCTGGGAGGATTCGAAATGCCATTCTTTTGTCTAGTAGTTAAGCGCTTAACTGACTGTGCCACCCAGGGACTCTATCACAAATGATACATTAGGCAAATTACTTTGCCTTTTTGTGCCACAGTTTTGTTTCCCCCATCTACAGAATTAATATAATTATGCTATCTACATTATGAAATTTTTTGTGATAATTCAATTAGCTAGTACAGATAATGATCTTAGAACAGCATATGACACATAGTAGGCAGTTTGCAAGTGTTTTCTATTAAGATAATTAACATCCTCATTGAGAAAGCATTTCCTTAGCATGACCCATCAATCATGTTATTTGTCCTCAACTACTTCTCTCTTTCATTCATCTCTATACCTCTAACCAAACCTTCAACACTTTTCTAAATCTGGATCCCTGCTTCATTGAGAATATTGAGTTTCCTATTTTAAGCAAATTTCTTTCAGTTTCAGAGGATGGAGTATCTTATTATTGAAGGAAATATCATTCACCTATGCCCTGGAAAGATATCCACATACCTTTCCCTGAACTTTACTCATCAGTCATATGTCTTCTCTGTTTTCTATATCTTTATATTGTCCTTCTCTTTGAATTTATATCCTTAACTCATGTACATATTCAAGTGCTATCATTCCTAATTATCTCCCCCTAAACCTCTCGTGATCCCGTAACGCCTTTCAATATTGTCCAAACTCTTACATTCTGCTCCTAACTCATGTTTCTAAAGAGTGTACCCTAAACTGCACTCTCTACTGCCTCACTTGAATTCTTATATTTATCTCTGGTGAGTTGGAATTGACTTAAAGGCAACCAGATTGGGTTTTGGGGGGGCTTATTTATCTGGAACAATTCCCAGTAACAGCAGCCATGACCTCCACATGGCCATTTGTAATCAACAAGCATCAGCTTTTATTATTGTATAGCACTGCCAAACTGCATACTGTCAGGCACTTACTCTTGCAGCTCTGCTCCCCTGAATTCCATGACTCCACATGATCCGGGTTCTTAACCTTAAAAATAATTCTCTGATGTTTCCTTCATGAGCTGTTACTCTTTTTTCCATCACTTAAAATTTGTATTTCTCAGGGTCTTAAAATAAATTCTCCCCCTCCTGCCAGTACTCTCTTTAATTCCCTTCAATTTCCCCTAACAGTTTCATATATTTATGCTTGTATAATCAACATAATATTTACATACATAATGTCATAATCTAAAAATCTTATATAGAGAGTTCTATCAGTTTTGACAATGTCACTCTAATAAAAATATAAAATATTTCATTTGCCTCAGAAAGTTACCATGTTATCCCTTTAAAATGTATTATATATTGAAACATAGAGTTGACTAAATATTTTAATTGAATCAGAATAAAAATAAGATAAATCATAATTTGTGGCATTTGCTAATTCAGTGCTCAGAGAAATATTGACAGCCTTAAATGCTTATACAGTCATGCACTGCCTAACTTCTGTTTGGGCAACATCCAGCCACATATAGGTCCGCAGTTCCATAAGATTTTTTTTCCCCCAAAGGGAAAGCAGCTCTCTTTTTGTTTATTATTTCCCCCTAATGGCTGGCGTAGTCGTTAAGGACTCAGGTTGCTAACCAAAAGGTCAGCAGCTCGAAACCACCAGCAACTCCTTGGAAACCCTATGGGGCCATTCTATTCTATCCTATAGGGTCGCTATGAGTCAGAATCGACTCAATGGCAATGGGTTTAATGGTTTTAAGGACCTTAAACCCAGACTTTTCCAGCACTAGATACAATGATTGCAGCCTTTGTCTGTGGGCAGGTGGGCAGGGGCTGCAGGGCTGGGCTGCTCCTGCTCCTCAGGTGGGCAGAAGAGCAGGCAGGGCTGGGAGCACTTTGCTCCTTCCTAGCTTGCTTCCTCTCACTCCACTCCTATTGCCACTGCTGCTGTTGCCACCACTGCCTGTTCCTCAACCTCCACCAGCAGCTCCAGTAGCAGCAGTGGCAGCAGCAAAGAAGATCACCTGAATCTGGCTCCTATAAGGTTTTAATAATGGGCATTACGAGGTTTGGTTAGTAATTACAGGTTGTATGCAAGTTGGATGTTTCTAACTCTGGGACTGCCTGTATATAATATGGTGTTCACACAACGTCCGAATCACATAATGTCGTATTTTACAGGACGTAACATGGACGTTAAGTGACACATGACTGGTGCAATGATTAAGAGCTGGGCTGCTAACCTAACTGTTGAGGTTTGAACTCAGCAGCTGCTTCATGGGAGAAAGATGAGGCAGTTGGCTTCTGTAAAGATTGTTGTTGTTGTTAGGTGACATGGAGTCAGTTCCGACTCACAGCAACCCTATGTACAACAGAACAGAACAATGTCCAGTCCTGCACCATCTTCACAATCTTTGTTATGCTTGAGCCCATTGTTGCAGCCACTGTGTCAACATACCTTGTTGAGGGTCTTCCTCTTTTCCGCTGACCTTCTACTTTACCAAGAATGATGTCCTTCTCTAAGGACTGATCTTTCCTGATAACATGTTCAAAGTATGTGAGATGTAGTCTCACCATCCTTGCTTCCAAGGAGCATTCTTGTTGTACCGCTTCCAAGACAGATTTGTTCATTCTTTTGGCGGTCCATGATGTATTCAATATTCTCCACCAACACCACAATTAAAGTTGTCATTTCTTCTTTGGTTTTCCTTATTCATCTTCCAGCTTTCACATGCATAGGAGGTGATTGAAAACACCATGGCTTGGATCAGGTCCATCTTAGTCTTAAAGGTGATATCTTTGCTTTTTAACACTTTAAAGAGGTCCCTTGCAGCAGATCTACCCGATACAATGTGTCTTTTGATTTCTTGATTGGTGCTTCCATGGGTGTTGATTGTGGATCCAAGTAAAATGAAATCCTTGATAACTTGAATCTTTTCTCTGTTTATTATGATGTTGCTTATTGATCCAGTTGTGAGAATTTTTGTTTCCTTTATGTTGAGGTGTAATACATACTGAAGGCTGTGGTCTTTGATCTTCATCAGTAAGTGCTTCAAGTTGTCTTCATTTTCAGCAAGCAAGGTTGCGTCATCTGCATAACACAGGTTGTTAATGAATCTTCCTCCAATCCTGATGCCCTGTTCTTCTTCATATAATCCAGCTTCTCAGATTATTTGCTCAGCATACAAATTGAATAAGTATGGTGAAAGGATACAACACTGATCCACACTTCTCCTGATTTTAAACCATGCAGTATCTCCTTGTTCTGTTCAAGCGACTGCCTCTTGATCTATGTGCGGATTCCTCATGACCACAATTAAGTGCTCTGGAAATCCCTTTCTTCACAATGTTATTCTTAATTTTGTTATGATCCACACAGTCAAATGCTTTTGCATAGTCAATAAAACACAGGTAAGCATCTTCCTGGTATTTTCTGCTTTCAGCCAGGATCCATGTGACATCAGCAATGATATCCTCTTCTGAATCCATCTTGAATTTCTGGCAGTTCCCTGTCAATAAGCTAGTGCAACCACTTTTGAATGATCTTCAGCAAAATTTTACTTGCCTATGATATTAATGATATTGTTCAATAATTTCACATTCAGTTGTATCAACTTTCTTTGGAATCAGCATAAATACGGATCTCTTCCAATCGGGTGGCCAGGTAACTGTCTTCCAAATTTCTTGGCATAGATGAGTAAGCACTTCCAGCGCTGCATCTGTTTGTTGAAACATCTCAATTGGTATTCTGCCAATTCCTGGAGCCTTGTTTTTCCCCAGTGCCTCCAGGGCATTTTGGATCTCTTCCTTCAGTACCATCGGTTCCTGATCATATGCTACCTCTTGAAATGGTTGAATGTAGACCAATTCTTTTTTGTGTAATGGCTCTGTGTAGTCCTCCCATCTTCTTTTGATGCTTCCTGCATCATTTAATATTTTTCCCATAGAATCCTTCAGTAATGCAACTCGAGGCTTGATTTCTTTCTTCAGTTCTTTCAGCTTGTGAAATGCCAAGTGTGTTCTTCCCTTTCAGTTTTCTATCTTCAGGTCTTTGCACATGTCATTATAATACTTTATATTTTTGAACTGCCCTTTGAAATCTTCTGTTCGGCTCTTTTACTTTGTCGTTTCTTCCTTTCGCTTTAGCTACTTGATGTTCAAGAGCAAGCTTCAGAGTCTCTTCTGACATCCATTTTGGTCTTTTGTTTCTTTCCTGTCTTTTTAAGAATCTCTTGATTTCTTCATGTATGATGTCCTTGATGTCATTCCACAACTTGTCTGGTCTTTGGTCATTAGTGTTCAATGCGTCAAATCTATTCTTGAGATGCTCTCTGAATTCAGGTGGGATATACTCAAGGGTGTACTTTGGCTTTCGTGGACTTCTTCTAATTTTCCTCACTTTCAGTTTGAACTTCCATATGAACAATTGGTCTGTTCTGCAGTCCACCCCTGGCCTTGTTCTAACTGATGATATTGCGCTTTTCCATCGTCTCTTTCCAGAGATGTAGTCAGTTCCTGTGTATTCCATCTAGCAAGGTCCACGTGTATAGGCACCGTTTATGTTGTTGAAAAAGGTATTTGTGATAAAGAAATCATTGGTCTTGCAAAATTTTATCATGTGATCCCTGACATCGCTACTATCACCAAGGCCATATTTTCCAACTACTGATCATTCTTCTTTGTTTCCTTCTTTCAAATTCCAATCGCCAGTAATTATCAATGCAAACTGTTTGCAAGTTGGATCAATTTCAGAGCACGGAAGTTGGTAAAAATCTTCAAAGTCTTCATCTTTGGTCTTAGTGGCTGGTGTATAAATTTGAATAATATTCATATTGACTGGTTGTCCATATAGGTGTATGGATATTATCCTATCACTGATAGAGTTGTACATCAGGATAGACTTTGAAATGTTCTTTTTGATGATGAATGCAGCACCATTCTTCTTCAAGTTGTCATTCCCTGCATAGTAGACCATATGATTGTCAGATTCAAAATGACGAATACCAGTCCATTTCAACTCACTAATGCCTAGGATATCAATGCTTATGCGTTCCATTTCATTTTTGAAGATTTCCAATTTTTTTAGATTCATACTTTGTACATGCCACATTCCAATTATTAATGGATATTTGCAGCTGTTTCTTCTTGTTTTGAGTCTTGTCACATCAGCAAATGAAGGTCCCAAAAGCTTGACGCCACCTAAGTCATTAAAGTTGACTCTATTTTGAGAAGGCAGCTCTTCTCCAATTGTCTTTTGAATGCCTTCCAACCTGAGGGGCTTGTCTTCTGGCACTATATCAGACAATATTCCACTGCTATTCATCAAGTTTTCTGTAGTTAATTCTTTTCAGAAGTAGCCCACCAAGTCCTTCTTCTTAGTCTGTCTTAGTCTGGAAGATCAGCTGAAACTTGTCTGCCATGAATGACCCTGCTGATATTTGAATACCAGTGGCATAGCTTCCAGCATCATAGCAACATGCAAACTCCCCAGTATGACAAACTGACAGACAGGTTGCAGTCATAAAGATTACAGCCTAGAAAACCCTATGAGGCAGTTCTACTCTGTTACGTGGATTGCTATGAGTCTAAATCAACTCAACAGCAAACATCCACAACATTAGAAAAGAATTGTCTGAAATCAAAATTCTGAGTTTCCACACAGTAAAAAACAAAAAGAAGAAAGTTAAAATAAAAAATGAGCAGAAGAAAACAAAAACAAAAAAAAAATGGAAATTAATGTAATTGGAAACAAAAAATAGAGACAAACATATAAACCAAAAGTTGATGTTTTCAACATAAAAATAAAATTGATAAAACTTTAGCTACATTGATAAAAGAGAGAGAATGAAACAGAATGAGAAAGATGGAGAAGACACATATTACCAGTATTAGGAACGGCAGATAGAACACCACTATAGATTCTATAGATATCACAAGGACTTTAAGGGAATATTATGAACAATTTCATGTCAATAAATTTGATATCTTAGATGAAATGAATAAATTCCTAAAAGATATAATCTACCAAAGTTTACTCAAGAAAAAAATTCTTTATTAAGAAATTAATTTTTTAAATTAAAAATTCTTCATAAAAACATATGTGATGTGATGATAAACCTTCTGGCATGACGGCTTCACTGGTGAAATCTTACAAACATTTAAGAATAAAATAATATCAATTCTATGCAAATTATTTTGGAAAAGAGAAGGAAACATTAACTAAATTATTTTTTACAACTACTATTATTCCAACTCTAAAATCAAAGGTATCACAAAACACTACCAACCAATAACCCTCGTGGACAAATTTGCAAAGACTCTCAACATAATTATTAGCAAATTTACTTCAGCAATATATAAAAATACAATGTTTCATGGCCCAACAGATTATCCTTTGAATACAAAGGTGGTACAACATTTGGAAATAAATCAATGTAATTCACCATATTAAGAGAATAATAAGGAAATTTCAAATGAACATCTCAATAGCCACAGAGAAAGGATTCTAAAAAATTAAACGTTTATTTAAGAAAAATTTCACAGCAAAGCAGAAACTAGAAATTCTGGAGATATGCTGGAGTTGGCTTCAACAGGCCTGAAAATGCAGCTCATACACATCTCAACTCACAGTGACATCACAGTTAGTAACTTAAAATACACCAGTGGAGGCAGAAATTGGCAAAAGCCATGAATTAGCATTTATGTATTTATTTATCTATATATCTACCTATTTATTTATTTTCTGGAGGAGCTATTGTTAAAAATTTGCTAACACTGCAAGGCATTTATTTAAACACTACAAAAATCTAATACCAAATTTAATGTGAAAGACTGAATGCTTCCCCCTTAAGATCAAAAGTAAGATAAAAATATTTGATCCTTTTATGTGACATTTTACTGGTAATTTTAGCCATTTCAATAAGTCAATAAAACAAATAATGATTGGAAAGGATAAAACAAAACTGCTTTTACTAGAAGATGATAAAATTGGCTATGTAGAAAAACCCAAATAATGTCCAAACCCTAAATGATCTCCAATAAGCTACTAGAACTCCTAAGAAAATTTAGCAGATTTTCAGGACACAAGATAAAACATACAATAATTAAATATACAGTATCCTTACATAGTAGCAACAAAAGTTGGTAACTGAAACTAGAAATATCTCAATAAGAGATACATGGTGTTTAAGAATTAAAAATCTTAGTATTTTTGAGACGTTATTCCTTCCCAACTTGACTTATATTTTAAGTCAAACCCAATCTGAATTCAAATAGACTTTTTTTTTTTTTTTTTTTGGTAAAATCTGACACTGATCCTGAAAGGTATATGGCAAAGCAAAGGAGCCATAATAATATTGATGGATGGATGAGTGGATGAATGGATGGCTGGACAGATGGACAGACAGACAAACAGATAATAAAATCAGAGGAATTACACTACATGATTTCAAGATATACATAAAGCTACAGCATCAATATTATGTGATATTAGCACAAGTACAGATGTAAATATCAGTGAAATAACAGAGTGTAGAAATACAGCCACATGTATATGGTTAATTAAGTTTTGACAAAGGTGCTAAGGCAATTCAATGGAGAAAGTTTTTTTTAACAAATGGTTCTAAAAAATTCACATATCCATATGCCAAAAAAAAAAAAGGAACAAAAAAAAATTAAGAATCTTGACCCACATCAGTGGACGAATGGATAAACAAATTATGGTATATTCACACAATGGAATACTATGCAATGATAGAGAACAATGATGAATCCATGACACATCTTATAACATGGAGGAATCTGGAAAACATTAAGCTGAGTGAATTTAGTCAGTCACAAAAGGACAAATATTGTATAAGACCACTATTATCAAAACTCAAGAAAGGGTTTAAACACAGAAGAAAACATACTTTGATGATTATGAGGACGGGGAGGGAGGGAGAGGGTTATTCACTAACTAGATAGTAGGCAAGAATTATCTTAGGTGAAGGGAAGGACAGCACACACTACAGGGGAAGCCAGCACAACTGGACTAAACCAAAGCTAAGAAGTTTCCTCAATACAAACAAATACTTTGAGAGACAGAGTAGCAGGGATGCGGGGTCTGGAGACCATGCTTTCAGGGGCCATTTAGGTCAATTGGCATAACAAACCTTATTAAGAAAATGTTCTGCATCCTACTTTGGTGAGTGGTGTCTGGGGTCTTAAAAGCTTGCAAGCGGCCATCTAAGATGCATCAATTGGTCCCAACCACTTGGAGTAAAAGAGAACGAAGAACACCAAAGACACAAGGTAAGTATTGGCCCAAGAGACAGAATGGGCCACATAAACCAGAGACTTAATCAGCCTGAGACCAGAAGAATTAGATGGTGCCTGGCTACCACCAGTGACTGCCCTGACAGGGAACACAATAGAGAGTCCCTGATGGAGCAGGGAAGGGTGGAATGCAGAACTCAAATTCTAGTAAAAAGACCAGACTTAATGGTCTGATTGAGACCAGAGAAACACCAGAAGGCATGGTCCCCAGACTCTTTGTCAATCCGGAACTAAAACTATTCCTGAGGCCAACTCTTCAGACAAGGATTAGAGCGGACTATGGGACATAAAATGAAACTCATGAAGCGTGTGCTTCTTAGCTCAAGTAGATACATGAGACTAAATGGGCAGCTACTGTCCAGAGGTGAGATGAGAAGGCAGAGAGGGTCAGGAGCTTGCTGAATGGACATGGAAAATCAGGAGTGGAAAAGAGGAATGTGCTGTCACAGTATAGGGAGAGCAATTAGGATCACATAACAATGTATGTATAGATTTTTGTGTGAGAGGCTAACTTGAATTGTAAACTTTCACTTAAAGTACAAACAATAAAATAAAATAAAAAGATTACAGCCAAGAAAAAAAAAAGAATCTTGACCCAAATAAACTCAAAATATTTGATAGATGTAAATGTAAATCCTAAAGCTTCTAGAAGAAACCATAGGATAATTTTTTTTAACCTTTATGTCTTGGATATCATACGAAATGCATGAACTATATTTTAAAAAAAAAGATAAATTTGACTTTACCAAAATTTTGAAACTTCAGCCTGTTGAAAAACATTTGTTAAGAATATAAAAAGTCAAGACATGGTCTTTGAAAAAATATTTCTAAAGAACATATTAAATAATGGACTTATATGAAAATATATTGTTTTCTGCCAGACTTGGTTATGTCATTTGTTTGGTTGTTTTAATTCCCCTTTCTTTCTCCTCTACTTTCCTAGGATTACATTTATTCATTTGTTTAATTAGTTCGTATTTTTCCACAGATCTCTCTAAGCCTTAGCACATTTTGCTTAGTTTTTCTTTCTATTCTTCAGATATTAGAATTTCTATTATTATATATTCAATACAATAATATTTTCCTTCTATTGCTGTTTCCAATCTGCTGCTGAATTCTTCTACCATATATTTATTTCAGTTATTAGATTTTTCAGCTGAAGAATTTCCTTTAAAAAAAGTATAAATTTCTCTTGCAAGTCATCACTTATTATTTCATTGATTAGATTTCAATTCTTTGGTAATATTTTATTTTAATACTTTGAACATGTTTATGTTAGCTCCTTTGAAGTCATTATCTGCTTTATCCAACATCTAGCTCATTGTGAGTTAATTTCTACTGACAGAACTTTTCCTGAGTTTGGGTCAAATGTTCCTGTGTTAATGCCATGTCTAGTGATATTTGGTTGAAAACTGGACATTGTAGCTACGTTGCAGTAACCCTATATTCTGTCATATTTTCATGTGATTATTGTGTTTAATTTTTAGTAGGTTAATCACTTGCATAAGAAGCCCTGGTGATGCAGTGGTTAAGTGCTTGACTAAGCAAAAAAGAAAAAAAAGGTCAGCAGTTTGAACCCACCAGCTGCTCCACAGGAGAAAGATGTGGCAGTCTGTGTCCATAAGGATTTACAGGAAACACTATGGGGCAGTTGCTATGAGTCCAAATCGACTTGATGACACCCAACAACAACAACAGTCACTTGCATGACTTTAAACTACAAACTGTGTTTCCCCTGTGGTATACGGCTGCTGCTATTACTTCTCTGATCTTATGGCTTCCCAATGCTGCATTTTTTAGCCTGATCCCTGTATGTTTCCCTTGTACTTGAAAAAAGTATCAGCCAAAGGTCTTGGCAGAGATGATGGGGCTTACCTGTTCGGTTTTCTTGCTTCAAGATATTGTGCCTCTGTTTTGTGCTGTTCTCCTTCCTTCAGAATCCGTACTCTGACATTTCAGGGCCATTCAGGATCACATTTCTGCCACCTGAGCTGTGAATCTTTGGGGATGCAGTTAGTTAAGAAAAGCAACAAACTGACAGACTGTCTCCATGAACTTCTAACTTCCAGAGCAGAATTCTCTTTGATCTCTGTCTGCTTTTTTTGCCAAGGACATTGTGCATGCCTAATTATAGTTTTCAGTCAGATTTTGCACAGACTGTGCTCTGATTTAGTCCTCACTGTTTCTGGGGTTTTGCACAGCCAGGATTTGCCCATTAAGTTTCAAGCTGCTTTCCAAGCCCTGAATTCTGATCCATGATATCTTCAGTAGTTAAGGCTGTGGCTTTTTCGACTATTGTTTTCATTTGCCTCGGAGATTGTGTAGTGCCCTCAGGTCATTAAATCACAAAGTCTTAATAAATACCCCTACCAATTGCATTTATTTTTCACAATTAAACCATTCTCTGACTTTTGTTGAATTTTGGACTTTGTCCAATGTCTTTAGCATTATTTTCTCAATTTTTTTTATATTTGTTATTTGCAGAGGGATCACATCACCACTTATCTCCTTTGACATTACCAGAAGTTTTTCTTTCCACCATTTTTTATACCTTTTTAAGATATATTGGCATAAAAACATCCACTTATTTGAAGTGCACAACTTAATACCTTGTGACATATGTATATACTCCTATAAAACTATCATCACAATAAAGTTAATCAACATAAAGATTACCTCTGGATTTTCTTTGTGTTCCTTTTAAATTTCCTTTTTCCCCCTTTCTGCCCTTCTATCCAAGGAGCTCCGGTGGCACAGTGGTTAAGCACTTGGCTACTAACTGAAAGGTCAGCTGTTGGGAATCCACCAGCCACTCCAAAGGAGAATGATGTGACAGTCTGCTTCTGCAACTCGATGAAGGTGGTCTGTGCCTGGTGCGATCCCTAGAGTCTATTGAGAGACACCAGGTCTTAGAGAAAGAGAAAGTAGACTTTATTGCAAGCCGGTCCTACAAGGAGCTTGGAGACTAAGTCTCTAGTCAAGCTCCCCAAGGTTGGGGATTCCAGGATAGTTATAAGGTTCAGGATAGGGAAGTCATGCATAATTCATGAAACTTCTGACAATAGGCGGGCAATTCCAGGAACTAATTAACATATGTGTGAGTGCAGTGAGGGTGCAGTGTCATGGCAGCTAGGGGGTGTGTTTTTCAGGATGTGATACATAAAGCTCATCTAAGAACAGCTTCGCAGCTTATTGTCCATGTCCAAATGGAGGGGGGCTGTGAAGTGGCCTTAGGCTGCTACACAGGATGCTTATCAGGAACCACAGACCCAGGGTGTGATGGATGGAGGAGAAACAGTTTAACCCTGTTGGTAACACTTCTGTAAAGATTACAGTCTTAGAAATGCTGTGAGGCAGTTCTACTCTGTCCTGTAGGGTCTCTATGAGTCAGAATCTACTCCATAGCAATGGGTTTGGTCAGTTGCCTTTTTATCCCAGACAATCCCTGTTCTGATTTCTGTCACTAGAGATTAGTTTGAATTTTCTAGAATTTTAAGATAAATTCATATAGCTATATGTATCAATAGCTCACTTCTTTTTTTCCCTTTTTTAAAATTTTTGGTTTTGTTTTTCTTTTTTCAGTTCACTCACTTTTATTGCTGAGTGCTTCACTGTTTTATAGATAGATCATAATTTATTTATCTATTCACCTGTTCATTGTCATGGTTTGTTTCCAATTTTGGGTTATTGTGAACAGATCTTCCATGTGCATTATACACAAGTGTTTTTCATTTCTTTTGGGAAAATACCTAGGAATGGAAAGACTAAGTCATATAGTAGATATATGTTTAAAATTTTAAGAACTGCCAAACTCTTTTCCAAAGCGTTTGCATCATTTTAAATTCTTACCAACAGTGCGTAAGAGTTCCAGCTGTTCCATCTCTTTGTCAACAGTCCTTTTATCTTAATAAATTGATGGTGATGGTTGAACAGGAGTATACATACATCAAAACTTACCAAAGTATGCACTTTCAGAAGTACTTTAATTATTATAATAATATATAAAAATGCAATTATCACATATTTCTATGAACTCTGATAAAGTTTTTATTTTTCAAATATAAATATGCATTTGTTAAATGTCTGCAATATGTTTTATTTTTCATTCCCTAGTCAGTCCTTTAGCATTTGTTATAGGCTATAACAGATTAAAGAATGCTACTCATATATGACACTTACTGTACTTGATAATTTTGAACTACCATAAGATGGTATATGCCTTGAGAACAAAAGACAGAGAATGGTTTCAGAACTGCCTAAGACATGAATCTCAAACTCAAATCTCCCTTTGCTGAGCCACACTACAGATTAACAAATTGTTTACAGGTGTGGTGTGAGATGCTATTTCCTTTTTTTTTTTTTTTTTTTTAAATTTGTGGTATCTCAACAGACTCCAGAGTTGCTGAAGCTCCTGGATAGTTTGCCTCCAGCCTCAATCAGCCTTTTGTGCAACTCCTTGGTGGGCTGCCTAAACAACAGTTAACAGCCTATCTTGCAACTCCCACAGGCAGCAAGAATGATGAGCAACACCTGATGCCTCCTACTTTGCTTGAAATGCTAAATTTAGCCAATTGAACATATCTATGAACAACTAGCAGGAGAATGTGACACTGCCCGTTTGGGGTTTGGGACAAAAGGCCTATTTCACTACTGGAATTGCCCATATTTTAAGGGCCCCCAAAACATATTACACTGCACAAGATGTTGAATTTGAAATGCTAGACATCTGGCAGATAAAACTACAAGCAGCAGCTTGGGTATTCTGTCTCCACATACACAGGATGACTCCTTCAATTTGCAACTAATGCCTTTTCAGTTGCATCCAAACTGCAGGGTGAGATTCTAACCAGCACAAGTGTGTTCCGTAAATCAGTTTCACCATTGTTTTTAAATGTTTCATATGACACCCCTTAGAATAATAACATGAAATAGCAATATTACAATCGTCAATGAAAGAAAAAAAGAACTGTAGGATTCTTTAAATATAAATTATATCATGCATATTAGAATGGTTGTAAAAACCTTTCATCAACTTTTATGAAACAAAAAAAATATCTTGTCAAAACTTATTCTCATGATATTCAGGAAACTATAAGTAAAAAGTTTAGAAAAGTAATTATGCCTAAAAATTCAAGTAAAATAACTGATGCAAAATTTTGTCAATGGCATAAACTATGTTTATATAAAATTGAAAAGGTTTTATTTGAGCATTTTATGAAAATTCTATTTTAGTATCTATTTTAATACTTTACGTTTATCATAATCATATAGTATGGAGAAAATTAAATTTATTTACTCTCAAGTTCCGTATAGATGTCCCACATTCTCTACAATTTATTACAGTGTGCCATATCTACAGCATCATTTCCTATAAATGCAATATTGTGAAATTTAGAAAGTACTTACCATGCAAATGTAATACCAAATAATATCTAGTGATTATTGATGTTGCTTCAAGTCAACTATGTCAAGATGACGGTATTCTGAAAGTTCCTTTTAGCTGGTATTCCTTACTTAAAAAGTGGCGTCCATAACAAATGATTGTGTCTAGTGCCAAAAAATCAAAATTAATTGCTCGCCAGTCAATTCTGACTCATAGAGACCCTATAGGACAGAATAGAACTGTACCACACGATTTCCAAGGAGTGGCTGATGGATTCAATCTGCCAACCTTTTGGTTAGCAGCCGATCTTACAAGCTGATCCATCAAGAAAACAGTGTATGTGTGTTGGGTATGATTTGAAATTTTGTATTATTTTTACTCTAGTCAGAAATTGTGATAAGATCAATCAAATTAATTTTTTAACTTTTTTTTCTGAAGTCATGGAAATATAAAGCAAAGTGTAAGCAAGATTATTAAAGTGGCTATTAGGAAGGAATCTTTAGATGTTAATATTTTTCCTCCCTAAAAATATATATATGCAGCTCGCACATAAAGACAGAGCACAGACACATAACTTGGTTGAACACTGTGTTCCTAATCTTTTAGTTCCATCTTCAGCCCCCATTTCTAAAAAGGTAATTCCGTCCCTGCAGTTGCTCAAACAAGGAAACTTGCTATAATTTTTGAGTCCTCTCCTTTTCTTGCACTTAGCATTTAATGTATAAGAAAACGCTAATGGCTGCACCTTCACAATACTGTGTATCTAAAATCCTATCATGTGTTGCCTGCTCCACTGCTAACATTCTGCTCCAAGAGACCATTCTGTCTCTCGTTGTTGTTAGGTGCCATAAAGTCGGTTCCTACTCATAGTTACCCTGCGTATAACAGAACGAAACACTGTCCAGTCCTGGGTCATCCTCACAATTGTTGTTATGCTTGAGCCCATTGTTGCAGCCACTGTATCAATCCATCTCATTGAGAGTCTCCCTCTTTTTCTCTGATTTACCAAGCATGATATCTTTTTCCAGGGACTGATCCCCCAGACAACATGTCTAAATTGTGTGAGACAAAGTCTCGCCATCCTTGCTTCTAAAGAGCATTCTGGTTGTACTTCTTCCAAGACAGATTTGTTCATTCTTTCGGCAGTCTATGGTATATTTGATATTCTTCGCCAGCATCGCAATTCAAAGGTGTCAATTCTTCTTCAGTCTTCCTTATTCATTGCCCAACTTTCGCATGCATATGAGGTGATTGAAAACATCATGGTTTGGATCAGGTGCACTTTAGTCTTCAAGGTGACATCTTTGCTTTTTCACACTTTAAAGAGGTCTTTTGTAGATTTGCCCAATGCAATGCGTCTTTTGATTTCTTGACTGCTGCTTCCATGGATCTCTCTTGGATCATTGAAATAATCTGCCAACAGACCTTCCTAGTTCTTTCCCTGTTCCTTTCCAGTCTATTCTCAAAAAAAATCTAAGATGATAATTTATAAATTGAAGTCATATTATGTCATTGCTCTGCTCAAAATCCCACAGTGCCTTCTCATTTCACTCAGAGTAAAAGCAAATGTCAGTCCTAATAATGGTCTTCAAGATCCAGGAATGTAATACACTGCATTAACAAACCATAACCAACAACACACAAATCCAGAAGATAAGCTAGATAATTGGGATTTTCTAAAAATTAAACACTTATGCTCATCAGAAGACTTCACCAAAAGAGTAAAAACAGAACCTACAGACTGGGAAAAAATTTTTGGCTATTACAAACCAGACAAAGGTCTAATCTCTAGAATTTACAGGAAAATCCAACACCTCTACAACAAAAAGACAAATAACCCAATTAAAAAATGGGCAAAGGAAATGAACAGACACTTCACCAAAGGAGACTTTAAAGCAGTTAATAGGTACGTGAGGAAATGCTCAGGATCACTAGTGATTAGAGAAATGCAAGTGAAAACCACAGTGAGATATAATCTCACCCAGGCATTACTGGCACAAATAATAATTAAAAAAAAAAAAAAAACACAAAATAACAAATGTTGGAGAGGTTGTGGGGAGACTGAAACTCTTATGCACTGCTGGTGAGAACGCAAAATGATACAACCATTTTGGAAAATGATATGGTGCTTCCTTAGAAAACTAGAAATAGAAATACCATATGATCCAGCAATCCCACTCATAGGAATATATCCTAGAGAAATAAGAGTTATCACACAAATAGCCATATATACACCCATGTTCATTGTAGCATTGTTCACAATAGCAAAAAAATGAGAATAACCTAGATACCCATCAACAGATGAATGGATAAACAAAGTATAGTACATATACACAATGGAGTATTACACAAAAATAAAGAATAATGATGAATCTGTGAAGCATCTCATAACATGGATGAATCTAGAGGGCATTATGCTGATTGAAATAAGTCAATTACAAAAGGACAAATATTGTATGAGACCATTACTGTAAAAACTCATAAAAAGTTTTACATACAAAAAGAAACAATCTTTGATGGTTATGCGGGAGGGGAGGGGTGGGGATGGGAAAACACTAAATAAGACAATAAATAAGTGGTAGTTTTGGTGAAGGGCAAGACAGTACACAATTCTGGGGAAGCCAGCACAACTTGTGCAAGGAAAGGTCATGGAAGCCCCATAGACACATCAAAACCCCTGAGGGGCCGAATTGCTGGGCTGAGGGCTCTGGGGACCATGGTCTCGGGGAATATCTAGCTCAACTGGCATAACATAGTTTATAAAGAAAATGTTCTACATTTTACTTTGGTAAGTAGTGTCTGGGGTCTTAAAAGACTGTAAGTAACCATCTAAGATACTCCACTGGTCTCACCCCTTCGGGAGCAAGGGAGAATGAAGAAAACTAAAGATACAAGGGAAAAATTAGTCCAAAGGACTAATGGACCACAACAACCACACATCCACCAGACTGATTGTAGTACAATAAGATGGTGCCTGGCTACCACCACTCAGTGCTCTGACAGGGATCACAGTAGAGGTTCCCGGACAGAGCTGGAGAAAAATGTAGAACAAAACTCTAAAATCACAAAAAAAAAAAAACAAAAAACAGAAAAAAAGACCAGACTTACTGGCCTGAGAGAGACTGGAGAAACCCCAAGAGTATGGCTCCCAGACACCCTTTTAGCTCAGTAATGAAGTCACTCCCAAGGTTCATCCTTCAGCCAAAGATTAGACAGGTGCATAAAACAAAGGGAGACTAAAGGGGCTCACCAGCACAGGGGAAAGGACTAGAAAGCAGGAGGGGACAGGAAAGCTGATAATGGGGAACTCAGGGTCAAGAAGGGAGAATGTTGACATGTCCTAGTGTTGTTAACCAATGTCATCAAACAATATATGTACTAACTGTTTAATGAGAAGTTAGTTTGTTCTGTAAACCTTCATCTAAAGTACAATAAAAAAAAGAAACTGAAAGAAAACCCACAGAAGGGGAGAAAATATTTGCAAATCATAATCTGATAAGGGACTTGTATTTAGGATATATAAAGAACACTTGCAACTCAACAATAAAAAGACAAATAACCACCCCTCCCCTCCCGAAAAAAAAAAAGATCCAGGAGTGATAGGTCTCCTTCATTTACCATATGACATCTTTATCAACATACCCTTTTGCTCACAATGCTTCAAATGCTCTATACTCCTTGAAGTTTCCTAAAAACTCCAGTCTAATGTGGGTATATTATTGGTGTTCCCTTTACCTGGAATATTTTTTCCCATTTATTTGCTTAGATTACAACCTCATCTCTTTCAGTTCTTTGGCCAAAAGTCACCTTACTGGAACATCTTTAATACTGATCTTAGCAAGTCCTCAAGACTTCAAGTATTATTTTTTGTAGCTCTAATCACCTTCTAACATACTAACTAATTTATAAAATTGTAACTTTTTTTACAAATATATTTACTGCTTTAATAGGAGGTAAATACCATGTAGAAAAGAATTGTTATTTGAGTTTTTACTCAAATAAAAACTCTCTAGCACCTAGAAAATTCTTTGACCTGGAGTAGCTGCTCCATAAATTTTAACTGAATAAATGAATAAATATATGCATGAATGATGCCTTTTAGAAGAAAATGTGTCTTTCCAGGTCATTTAGTGATTTACCCAATGGTCTGCTAAATTAGTCTCCATCTAAGAATCAGAAGAGAGATATGAAAGTAGAGCTTCTGCAGTAGGTCTGTGGAATGGTAGAGTGACATTTTGTTGCAGGAATTAAGTCTGTGCTGAAGAAACAGGATTTTAAATTAAAATGTACATATATTTAGTCTTATAAACAAATCCTTAACATGAGAAGAGTAGGGTTTAAATGAGAACAGATGATACTATGTGCTGATCTGGCACATGGTTTGGTAAACCGAAGGATCCTTAGCAGAAGGACATGAAATTATAGTAAAACAAACAAAACAACAAACTAAGAACCATGAAATAAATTCAATTTCTTTCCACCCAATCAAAGATAAATGACCTGTAAAAAATCATAGTCATTTTGAGGATAGTTACTAAAATAATATTACTTTCCTCTAACATAACAATATTTAAACAGAGGTAGTGCTCAGCTGCTAACAAAAATTCGGCAGTTCGAACCCACCAGCCACTCCATGTGGCAGTCTTCTTCCAATAAGATTTACAGCCTTGGAAACACTATGGGGCAGTTCTACTCTGTCCTATAGCATCACTGTGAGTTGGAATCAGCTCAATAGCAGTGGGTTTTTTAGACTTGTAAAGCTGTACATTTTCTTTTATAAGAGGATAATTTTATAAGGTGAGTTATTATGATGAGCAAATGTATTTGATCAGACTGCTTCTGTACTTAGTTTAATTTTCCCATTCTGCTGTAACATTATTACTGTTTGTCTCAGAATTGCTATTTCCCTCTGAAACTGGTGATGTAGAAACAGGCTCTTTAGAAATTGGAAATATCTTCAATGCTGTTTCTACAATTTTAGTCACTTTTTTGTTCTAATTCTTCAGTCACAAATGGTTGAGGACTCTGGAACATTGTATGTCTTTACATTCCTAGGAGGAAAAAAATAGCAACCTCTCAGTTCATTATTCTCCTCAGTGATGTAGTCACATCATATTTGACCACAGGGAAAGTTACAACCCAAGCAAATAGAGCAGAGAAGATTAAGACTTTTTCCCCCAATAGTAATGAGTGAAAATTGATGAGATAAAGTGTCCCACATTTAATTACTTAAGGCTTATGCTTACCAGAGGTTCATATTTTTATTCACTATTCAGCAACATTTAGGTCTAGGGAGAGAAGGTAAATTAGTGAAATGTATACAATTAGTAGGTAAGAGAACCAATATTTGAGCCTAGGTCTTCTGACTCCAGACTAAGTGACGCTTACCGTCCGGATCACATTGCCTACTGTGATTGGAGAACGAATGAATCTACGGTCCCATCATGTGATTGTCCCTTTCTTTCCTTTCTGTATAAAAATTATACTGTTAATGTGTCTAATCAAATGTCAGGTTCATTAAAAAATAAAAAAATCATCTTTAATAATTGTGTAACTGAAAGGCCATTCATGAAACCTAAATATTTTAATGGATTTGAGAGATTTTTTTTTCCTTGAAAAAAAATTCAATATTTTAAATTATAGGCAAATTAATTGAGGTAGTAGAGTTGGAACTTCTGAAATCAAAGACCTTAACTAGAAATCTAGAGAAAAGAGTAAGTGATTAGGTATAATTGCATTTACATGTTCTTAAAATGCATATATTATGTGAATAACTGGGATTCTAGGAATTTAAATAAGACTTTGAAATAAAAAGACTCTAGAGACACTGATGTGGAGAACTGCCACAAAAGTCACCCATCCCAAGATGAAGTTTCTTTCCAACAGAGCCAGAGTAGATCCAGCCAACACAAGTATCTAGCGCTGAAAACCTCTTCATCGTTGTAGTTCTGAGAATCCCCTGCCCCTCACTGAGCCCCGAACTTGGGGCAGCCCTTTTCCCGAAGACAACATCAGTAAGGATTGACTAGTAAAAGCTGCAGCAGTAGAGATAAGCCAAGCAGAACAAAACAGCAAAGGTTCTGAACATTAAATCATCATTGTCACAGTGCCCAGTAGTAGATCAGAGCATGCGCGCTAAACCTAAACAGAGTGACTGCCTGCTTTATAATAAATTATTCAAATAGGGCCAAGAGTCTCCTGACACGTTAGACAAATGTCCAGGAAACATTGAAAAAACTGAAAATCACTCAACAAAGTAAGAACCAAGAAAACTACAACCTGGATAAGAACAGACAATTAACAGGTACAAAAGCTGAGATGAATTAGATGTTGGTTTATCTGACAAGGATATTTAAGCAGTCGTCCTAAACATTCTTCGACACTCTATTACTGATTTCCTGGAAAAAATTAGAATACTTCAGCAAAAAAAGTAGAAATTATAACAAAGAACTGAATAAAAATTATAGAAGTGAAAGATACAATGACAGGAAAAACAACAAGCTGAAGGGGCCCAATGGTAGGGATGACAGAGGATATAATAAGTGAAAAAAAAAAAAATTGTGGATGTAGCCAAAGGAGACATGTATTACCTATAGGGGAACACCAATTCTAATGACCGTAGATTTCTCATCTGAAACCATAGATCCCAGAAAAAAGGTGTAACATTTTTCAGGTTCTGAAAGAAAAGACCAGTCAACTGCAAATTCTATAACTGGCAAAAACAACGTTCCGAAATAAAAGAGAGATAAAGATATTTTCAGACAAAGGAAAATTTAATGGATTTGTCACTAGCAGACCTATGCTTAAAGATTGGCTAAAGGAAGTTCTTGAAACAGAAAGGAAATGGTAAAAGAGCAAATCACTGGGCATCAGAAAGGAAGAAAAGAACACAGAAATACGTGTACATGCAAATAAGTATCCTTTTGCTCATGATTTTTATAAACCATGTTTGATGATTGAAACAAAATTATACACAATCTGATCTTCATGACAATGGTATTTAAAAGTGAGGACAGTAAAGGGACCTAAATTGAAGTGTATTTTCTGTGGTTTACTCAAAAGGTAAAATGTTAATACCAGGGACTGTAATAAGTTGCATGTTTATACTGTAATACCTAATACAGATATTCGTTGCCAAAGAGAAACTGATGTAATGGACTTCTGAAATTCTAAGCATTGGTGATATTACTATTCTAAATACAAAATTCTGAATAAAACCAGGTTTCCTGAAAAAATAAAAAGAAAGGATCTTATTAGACACAAATGGAACCGAGTTCCTTTCACAGTGAGAAAACAAAAAACTATTCCAAAGAATTTACAGGTTTAAAAAAGTAAAGTAAAATATATGAAACTCATGTCAGTAACATGCTTTAGCTTAATTCATACCTTTTCTTAGCATTACTTCTTTGTGATCAGCTTCTAAGAATAAAATGTCAAAAAAAAAAAGTGATTGATAAGTTGACTGGTAAACTTTTGAACCATTGCCTTTCTTAAATTATGGTTAACAATATTGCACCTAGCATGTCATTGGCACATCATCAATTTTAATGGATATAAGATTTATAATTCTATAATAAAATATATTTTAAAAAATATGCTTGTATCAATCTGCATTTGAACGGTTTCCCAGTGCTTGCATCATAACAATAAATTTTTGGCGTTACTGTCATGATTTAGGTAACAAATCATCAAAGAAAGGTACAGGGAAAAAGCTTTTATTCAAACACAGAACTTCTATAATAGCAAGGGGAGTATACCCAATTACCAGTAAGCAAATTGGTTTTTGTTGACACGTTTGATCTATGTCAAGCTTTCTCTAGTGTAGAAATTTAATGCTTGGTGCCATTCCTTAAGAAATTCCATAGGATTTGGAGACAGATAAAAAACACCTCTGCCAAATGAAAGCAAGGGCTAGGCTAAATTCTCATTCATCGTAAACTTGCATACGCATTTGACTTTTTGTCAAAAAAAACCGCAATTTTTGGTGTAGGTTCCTGAGACTTCAGAATTCACTGAGCAGTAACATTTAACCTTTAAAATAAATTATCACTGAATTACATTAACATTATGAATACTGTGTGTGTGTGAGTGAAATAGTGGTAGCAGTAATAGCAGTGGTAAGTACTTACTGGAAACTAAACAGAATTCAGATTATAAAGAAACACAAAATGCCAAAAACGGGTGAAAATAAGATTTTTTTAAAATAAATTAAAAAGAGGGTTCTGAACACAAAGAAGAATTATCTATATCTCTACTGAGATCTCAATCTAGATCTAGACACACTTATTTAAGGATATGGAGCCCTGTGGCACAGTGGTTTAGAGCTTGGTTGCTAACCAAAATGTTGGCTGTTCAAATCCACCAGCCACTCCTTAAAGACCCCATGGGGCAGTTCTGCTCTGTCCTATAGGGACTCTGTGAGTCAGAATCCACTTGAGGCAACCTTTTTTTTTTTTTTTTTGGTATTTAAGGATATAGGTATGTTTTTTGTCATTACCATCCAGTCGATTCTGGCTCGTGGCAAACCCATGTGTGCAGAGTAGAACTGCTCCATTGTGTTTTCAGGGCTATGACCTTTCAGAAGCAGATTGCCAGCCGTCTTCTGAGGTGCCTCTGGATGGGTTTGAACTGCCAACCTTTCAGTTAGTAGTCGAGCACTTAACAGTTGGAGTCCTACACTTAACCATTTGTGCCACCCAGTCTACCACTACTCCATTTTAAGAGAAGATATTATAAGAGGTTCATCAACTATTGGGCTAACTCCCTTAATTAGCTTTCTTTGGGCTCACTAAAATAAGCTGAGACCCAAGGGAGGTGCCTCTCTAAAATACAAGGCTGCACTTTCTTTTGACTGAGTATGAGACCAATTAATTCAAAGTGACATATGGTGTCTTATTAGATACCAAATAACTTTCATATTTCCAATTTTCCAAGTTTCATAAATTCTTAATTTACTTATTGTGATGTTGTTATGTAGTAAACCCAAAAAACTAGCTGCCGTTCCGTCAATTCTGACACATGCTATATAGTAGGTGCTAAGTTTTGGGGACCTTTCAGCAAAAAACAAAAACAAAAACAAATTTCTGTTCAAGCAAGAGAAGAAAAATAAATAAATAAAGTCAATTTTATAGTATTTAGAGAAGAATAAAGGGAGGTGGCAACTGCTAGAAGGATCCCTGGTGGTGCAGTGGTTAAAGCTCTTGGTTACTAGCCAAAAGAATGACAATTCAAACCCACCAGCCACTACATGGGAGGAAGATGTGGCAGTCCTTTTCCATAAAGATTTACAGCCTTGGAAACCCTATGGAGCAGTTCTACTCTGCCCTATAAGGTCACTATGAGTCAGAATTGACTCAACAGCAGTGAGTTTGTTGTTTTTTGGTTTTGGGGATGGTTAAAGGAATGTATATTGCAATTTTCAATAAACTGACTATACTAAGAAGGTGATATTTACTAAAAGGCTTGGAATCATCCATGCAGTTATATAACGAGCAAATGTTCTGGCATAGAGAGGATCCAGTGGAAAATCCATGTGGCAAAAATGTGTTGGTCTGGTTTGAAAGACACAGTGGAGTCTAGTGGCTTAACCAGAGTGATTCAGAGACATATGAGAAGATGAGGTCAAAGTGGTTGCTGATGCACACAAGAAACTGTACCCATGTTTCAGATAATAACAATGCCATGAACATCCCTACAAAGCCTTTAAATTTCACTTTTGCCTGTGATCTTATGTCCTCCAACAGCATCTCATACTGACTTTCTCCCAGTGATTCTCATTCACATCAATGCTATAATTTATGTCTTGACCGATTGCCTCTCTACAGTCTCTGTGAGTGTGAGTATAGCTATTGACCAGAGCAATACAATAATATAACAAATAACCCTATACCAGCTTGCATCCTTCAATTTCTTAGGCCATTTCCCAGACATTCCAACAATCATATTATGTTCAAGCGCCTGGAATACATGATCTCAAGTTTGAACCAAGTTGACATCAAAGATTTTTTCTTAAGGAAAATCAGAGGTTAATATTTCATTGTCAATCTACCCTTAGTTCAACTCTGGACCTCAGATTTGATTTCTTAATCATTCTCTACTATTACGAACATTCACACGATTTATTAATGTGCTTTGTAGCCCTTATCTTTTCCTAAAGTTTCTATTCTTATGTTTCAATGCCTATTAAACATACTCATACAGGTGTCCTAGAAACTTTAGAGATACAACACATTAAAAATAAAAATAATCTTCTCTTCCTCCAAATCCAATGTAAACCATGTTCTTCTTTTTATTCGTTAATGTCTCAGACAGAAATCCAGTCATTTATCAAGCCAAGATCTTTGAGCCTAGAAAACCTGAAGACATCTTCATATCTTTCCAAACTCATTCTTTATATCCTGAACATCATTCAGTCTAATCAATTGTTTCACACATTTTTTCTTCCTTTTGCTCTCCCTATCACCACTAAGAATGTGAAGAATGGGAATTTCAGAGCACTTAATTGTGCTCATGAGAAATCTGTACATAGATCAAGAGGCAGTTGTTCGAACAGAATAAGGCGATACTGTGTAGTTTAAAGCCAGGAAAGGTGTGCATCAGGGTTGTATCCTTTCTCCATACTTATTCAATACGTATGCCAAGCAAATAATCTGAGAAGCTGGGTTATATGAAGAAGAACAGCATCAGGATTGGAGGAAGACTCATTAACAACCTTCATAATGCAGATGACACAAACTTGCTTTCTGAAAGTGAAGAAGACTTGAAGCATTTCCTGACGAAAATCAAAGAGCACAGCCTTCAGTATGGATTACACCTCTACATAAAGAAAACAAAAATCCCCACAACTGGACAAATAAGCAACATCATGATAAACAGAGAAAAGATTGAAGTTGTCAAGGATTTCATTTTACTTGGATCCACAATCAACACCCATGGAAGCAACAGTCAAGAAATCAAAGGACGCATTGCATTGGACAAATCTGCTGCAAAAGACCTCTTTAAAGTGTTAAAAAGCAAAGATGTCACCTTGAAGACTAAGGTGCACCTGACCCAAGCCATGGTGTTTTCAATCACCTTATATGCATATGAAAGCTGGACAATGAATAAGGAAGACCGAAGAATTGCTGTCTTCGAATTATGGTATTGATGAAGAATATTGCATATACCATGGACTGTCAAAACAACAAACAAATCTGTCTTGGAAGAAGTACAGCCAGAATGCTCCTTAGAAGCAAGGATGATGAGACTATGTCTCACATATTTTCGACGTGTTATCAGGAGCGATCAGTCCCTGGAGAAAAACATCATACTTGGTAAAGTAGAGGGTCAGCGAAAAAGAGGAAGACTCTTGATATGGATTAACAGAGTGACTGCAATGATGGGCTCAAGAATAAAAAGAATTGTGAGGATGGCGCAGGACAGAGCAGTGTTTCTTTCTGTTGTACATCGGGCCGCTAGGAGTTGAAATAGACTTGACTGCACCTAAAAACAACTAACAACATTACTGCTATACAAATCCAGGTGCTTATTATTTCTTACTTGAACTAGAATAGTAACTTTAAAAATGAGTTTCCTCTCTGCTACCGAATTTTCCACCTATGCAATGAACTGCAAATATTACTGATGGAGTAATACTCCCTGTGTAAGACAAAGTTGTGATTATGTTTCTTTTCTGTTCAAGTATCTTAAAGCATTCCCAACTGACCACAGAAAAATAGTATATATACTATTGTTTCTAATCTGACCTCAGCTAACTCTTAATGTTTCACTCCCAGCTGCTCCCTTCCCTGAAAAATTGACTATGTGCTATACTGAATACATGCCCTGCATTTGCTAACCTTCATGGACTTTTTACTTTGTTCTCTGTCATAAGATGTTATTGTTGGTCTGTGATTTCTCCTGTTTTGTTTTGACGGTATGTGTTTCTTATCCCATGCCCACTTAAAAAACAACAGCAAAAAAAGCCTGCCCACTTTTCAAGGCTCAGTTTTAGAGACATTTTTAACATTCATCTACGCATCATCCCTCTCTCCACCTAATTTTCAGAATTTCTTTAACTTTTCTTATTCTTATGTTTGTACCTATTCTTCAAAATGCATTTTATCTTGTATTCTAGTTATTCATATTCCATTGCTCTTACTACATTTTTATTTCCTCTAGGACAGTTACTATATATCTTGTCTATTTTTAATTCTTTTTAATGTTTTTCATTGGTTAGTCATTAAATAAAATGTTTTTGTATTATATTTCTGAATTATTCATATTTTCAACCCTCTTGATTAATGGTTTGAAATTTCCTTCACTGTATTTCAAGATTTTAGAGGGAAGAATGTCAGCCAAATTACAAAAAAAAATAAAAGGGTCAAAGATAAAACACCTATTTGATATGGAAATACCACTGCAGTTTTTGAACAGATGCCAGTATGCTAGCACAGAGCATTGCGTAATAGATACGAGTACAAGTCAGCATAAAGATGGCATACAAGTATCATAAGGTGATTGTGGTTTTATAATTAGAAACAAGACTTACATATCTATATATTTCAGTCTGATTTCAATACTTAGATAGCCATCTAAAGAGATATATCAAAAAAAAGTAGCATTTATTTAAAAGGGGATAAGGAGCCCTGGTGGTGCAATGGTTAAGTGCTTGGCTGCTAACCATAAGGTCAGTGGTTTGAACACATCAGTTACTCCATGGGAGAAAAGACCTGGAAGTCTGTTCCCATGAAGATTACAGCCTCAGAAATCCTATAGGGCCATTGTACTCTATCTGATAGGGTCACTCTGAGTTGGAATTGCCTTGATGTCATCTAACAACAATAACAAGAAGGAGAGAGATCAAAGATAACATATTTCTGATCAGAAATATTAGTGACATTATAATTATGATCAATTTTAACCAGTATGTGGTGATTATAGATTATTTGTCAAATTGGTGGTATCAAATCATAGGTCATACCAGTACCTCTATTTTCAGAAAAGTCATGTGGCAAGGAGGAATGGAATAGTGCATCAACTATCATTTATAGTCTTATGCAGTAGACAGAGGACTGACCTGAGACTCTAGAGACACGCTGAAGTAGTGATGATGATTACTATCTTTAAAAATAATATAAAGTAACTTTGATTATATACATACTTAATTACTCATTACATTAGTCTTTACTAATATCAGGAATAGTGTCTTTTGAGTATACTAAGTCTTTTAACTAAAGCTAATCTCGTTAAATGTGTTTCCCAATTTTCTTTGTTTTTGTTTTTTGTTATTTCCCCTTTTAACATGCACACTTTATTTCCACTTGTCATTAGATCATTTGCAGGTAGCTGCATACTCCCCTTTTCCCTTTGATGGGAACGTTCTGTGTTGTCAGACTGAACTGGCCAGACCTTCATACTCTTGACTTGCATGGTCACCAGTTGTGAGCTGTTCAGTGAAGGATATGAGGTCACTCCTCACAGTTGAGAGCTAGTATTTGCTTAACAGTTAATATGGGCAGCACATCTTGTGTCACCTTCATGAGTTTATGAAGTTACTAGCTGAAAAATTTGGAAAAAAAATTGGGGATATTTTCCCCCTGAAAATTGAAGCAATGTTTATACCATCCTTGTGTTACTACCAATCATGCAATGATTTATTGCTCCCTTAGAATCAGAGCTAGTAACCTGGGTCTAGTTCCGGGGTCATTATCCAGTATGAGCTGTGCCCTGCCTCTACGGTCTTTTTAGCCTCTGAAAGCCCAGAATGTTCTTTAAATGATAGACAATATAATTAATTAATTTTCTTTTAAAATCTCAGTAAAGCTTATTCTTTGACAACTTTGCTTCCTGAAAACTTTAACTTTACCAAGAGGAAACTGTGAAATGGAGAAAGATTATTGCTTACAATAGGTACTTCCCATTGGTTAAACTTTTTTGTAATAGTGATGGAATAATTTTGGGAAGTCCTTTTATGTCCTCTGCTTTAAACTTACTATTTTTACTGTACTGAGGAAATAACTTTCTCTGGTGAATAGAAGTTAATTCAACTCCCACAAAGTGTCACACTAAGCCCCTGGCCATGTATTATTTATGAAGAAAATTAGGACTTTCATGCTTTGTTCTTCAAGACTTTCATTCTATTTCAACCCCTAACTTCCTTAAAATATTTTTCCCCATCTTTGAAAAGTGTTGTTAAAATCAAATGAAACAAAGGAGAGAACAGTTAAATAATTTATATTTTTGTACTATCATCAATCTTTAGAACATTCATGACAAGTAAATCTATAACAATAGATATTAAACCAAGCATGTATGAGAGATGTAAGGTACCTTTGAAAAGCTAATGAGAAAAGAGAATTATTTTGATCTAGATATTTGTAGTAGACATTTTACCCACACGATTGAAAATCCACTGTTGTATTTTTCCTAACTCATCAGGAAGTTATCTGAAGAAATAGTTTCCAAATAACAGTTCACAAGTAAGATGAAACATATGTTAAAAGATGTGTAAATATGAGTTGTGACATTTCATTAATATTGAACCTTAGGACAAAGATTGCTTACTGTGTCCAGTGTAAATTTAATCTTTAGCTCTTTATTCCTATAGGATTTGTATTTTCAAATCAATACGTTGAGTCAAAGTCATTTAGGGAATGTATATATTTTTAAAATATTCACAGATTTAGTATTCCTTAAGCATATATAAAAAAGAACATTAATCATGAAATAATGTGTAAAGCAGACTAGTAAATCCAATGATTTTCATGTGCAAAGAAAATTTCAAGTAAAGATGTTTTTTTGTTCAGCTAAGCCAGTTGCTATCGAGTAGATTCTGACTCATGAGGACCCCATATGTGCAGACTAGACAATGTCTGGCACATAGTGGGGATTCGGTAAGTGTTTAATTGTGCATAAATAAGATAAAAGTAGCTGGGGCTTGAACTGTAGAAGAGGAGAAGAAAAAAAGTCGCAGGGCTTGAGAAACATATAAAAGGTGAAATTAATAATAATTTGTGACTGATTAGATATAGCTAGTAAAACAGGAGCTGTTTATCACCATTTTTTGTGACAAGATATCTCATAACACATTTGCCAGGCTGGCTTTCCTAGAATAGACATTTATTCCTGTACCAATCCACTGGATCCAAGAAAGTAAAGATCACATGAAAGAGAAGTTATAGATATTCCTCCAAGTGTAGGAAGGATTTCAATAGGAGGGCCTGGAAGTGTGGCAGACACTAAGATTTTCCTGTCCAGAGCAAACAAATACTTGTATCAATGAGGACTTGTGACCCACATGATAAGCTGTTAAATGTGTTAAACTACAAAACCCTCTTTGTAGGATAAACTGCATCTTTGGCCATAGCTGGGCTGTTTGTTTGCTTTGGACTAGGCGATTAATGTGATCATGACCACCATATGTTGTGTTTTGCTTAAGGACAATTAATTAAGATATAAAACAGTCTAGAGTTCCAGCAAAATGGTGCTCTAGGTAGAAGCACCATGCCGTCCCTCCACAGCAAAGATCCAAAAAACTAAGCCGAACAGAGAATACAACAATCCTGAAACCCTAAAACATCAAATGAAGAGATAAAGAACTCAGCCAAAAACCAAATGTAGTGAGAAAACTGACAGAGAATGGAGAGCGAGGAGAGATTCATGCAGAGGTCCCCTACCAGCTAATGCAGCATGGATCTGCCATCTTGGACTCCTATCGGAGACCAGCAAACAGGGAGTACGAGAAAGCAGCCTCACAGAGAGCCCAGTGGGAGACAAAACAACTGGTAATTTGCAATATGCAGTTTCCAACCCCCCACCTTCTTCACCCCGACTCAGCCTCCTCTGCTTCCCGCAGCCACAATCTCTTGACCGAGAAACACCGGCTGCTTGGATTCCACACACTCGAACGGGTAGCTCTCTGAGTGCCATTTGTTGGCTACTTGTGTTGCTTTGTTCCACTTCTTTTGATTTCTCCCTTGCCTCTCGCCACCTCCCCCTCCTTTCGCTCAAATACCTGGCTCCGTGTGCCATCTTTGCTTCTTCCTGAGGGGCTGCAGAGCTCTGGTAATTTGTGATATATGCTTTCCTACTCTCTACTCTTCTTCACCCACACTCAGTCCACTCTGCTTCCCGTGGACACAGTCTCTTGTCCAGAAACACCAGCCCACACTAGCTGGCTCTCTGAGTGCCATTTGTTGGCTGCTGGTGTTGCTTTTTCTTTTTCAGCTTCTTTTGATTTCTTACTTGCCTCTCACCACCTCCCCCTCCTTTCCCTCGAGTACCTGGCTCTGTGCACCATCTTTGCTTCCTCCTGAGGGGCTGTGGAGCTCTGTTCGAGTGTAGAGCTGCTTCCCGGTCTGGGCAGCCATGCTGGTGGGATCCCGGGGTTTTGTTCGTTTGTTTGTTTTGAATCATGTGTTTGTTTTCTTTTTCTTTTCTTGAGTTGGGAGCCATTTCTGGCCAGGCGGAGCTAAGTGGCAAGAAGACTCCCCTATGGCTTCCACAGGCGTGCAGAGGGAGACCTGAGTGTATTTCTTTTTTGTTTTTGTTTTTTTTCTATTTTTTGGGTGGCCTTCTTTGCTCTATTTTTTTTTTAATTAATTTGTTTTGTTTTCTTTTCCCTCTTTGTCTTTCTTCATAGATCAGTTCCTTGTCTCTCTATAACTTCCTTCTCTTTCTGTTCCCTGAATACCTGGCATTGTATACCTCTACGCCTTCTAGCCAGGCTGTACTGCAACACATGAGAGCGACTTCCCCAGACCGCATAGCCGCACCGGTGGGATCCCTGGGAACGTTGCGGTTCTTTAACCTTTCCGATTTTTATTTATTCATTCTTTTCATTTCTTCATCCTCCCCTTTCTGTTTTTCTCCATTTCATAGTCTCTCATCTCTCCACACCAACGGCAAGCTCCCCTGCATTCTTTTTTGTTTGTTTGTATGTTTTTGGCTCCTGTTCATCTCTCCTCTATCCCATATCCATCTTAGCTCCTCACATAACAATCTCCCCACTGCATCCTGCCTACCTGCACCGGGCGCTTGACATCACACCACCAAGCAGCACAGGCAGAGCCTACTGGAACCTGCCCTGCACTGATTACCGACGTGCTCTGGTGGCTGAAGTAAGTGCCACAAACAATCCATCCCAGTAACTCCTCTTCAGCTAGACCTGCCCTGCCGTACCATATCTAAGTGACTGACCCTGCCATTTGGAGAAAGAGGTGAAAAGTATTGTGCCCACAGACAAGCAAACAACAAAGAACACACAGTCCAACTGCTCAGACATAGTCAGATTTTTTTTTAAAAAGGGATGAAACAAACAAATCTACAATCAATAAATGAGAAAAAATAACTACTGAATGCCCCGAAGACTGCAGACAATATCAAAACATTTACAAAAACAGGACAGGATGGTTCAAGTAGGCATCCAAAATAAAACACCAGATGAATGCCCTGTGGAAGAAAATGCTCTAGAACTACCTGATAGGAAATTCAAATCTCTAATACTCAAAATTCTCCAAGAACTGAGGCAAAAAGGTGACAAACATGAGGAAAAAATAGACAAATTCATGGAAAAACAGATGAAAAATTGGAATAATTCAGGAAAATAATGCAGGAACAAAATGCCAAAATAAATTCACAACTAGAAATTATACAAAGACAACAATTAGAAATCCAAAAGAT
>NW_004443945.1:7223560-7231241 GCF_000243295.1 Trichechus manatus latirostris
ATATTGTTGATGTGTTGTGAGATTGTTAACCATTGTCATAGGGCAACATGTGTAGTAACTGTCAAATGAGAAACTATTTTGTTCTGTAAGCCTTCATCTTAAGTGAGTACAACAGCACAATTGGAAGAGTGTAGTCAATGTCACTGAACTGTGCATGTAGAAATTTTTGAAATGGTGTATCTTTGGCTTTGTGTATTTTTACCAAAAAAAAGTTGAGAAGTTAGCGGGTTGATATGTTGTGGGGTTTTTAACCAATGTCATAAAACAACATGTGTACTACTGTTTCAGGACAAAATATTTGTTCTGTAAGCCTTCACCTGAAGTACAATAAAAAAAAAAAGACATAAAATAGTCTAATATGAATTGAGCTCCACTATATGTACATATTTTAAGAAGCCCAGTAAAGTATAAAAATGATAATCCAGAGGTCTTACTTTAAAGGGTATCTTTATTGAGGCACGCACAGACTCAGTTCCCGGTGAGTTGATTCTGACTCATGGCAACCCATGTGTGTCAGAGTAGTACTGTGCTTCATGAGATTTTCAATGACTGATTTTTCAGAAGTAGATTGCCAGGCCTTTCTTCTGAGGTACCTCTGGGTGTCCTCAAACTTCCAACCTTTAGGATAGCAGTGGAGCACGTTAACTGTTTGCACTACCCAGTGACTTGTTTTAAAATGAGACATTAACAGTATGCATGCATATACTTGTTTACATTTCAGAAAATGAATGTTGTAGAAGTTCAGAAAAAAATGTAATATCTAGCTGTGAAAATAATAATGAGGATGATTTTTAAAAGTTAGCATTTAAATGAACTAGTACATGTAAAGCATTTTGAGTAATTCTGAGACACACACTTTTACAGAGTTAGTCTTTCCAATTATTACTGCTAGCAGCGAACTGTGCTGAGCACTTGGCATCGATTACCTCATTTGGTTTCCCTTAAAAGCAACTGTGTGATAAGTGCTATTCTTGTCATCATGTTTAAAGATGAATAAACTGTAGTCTGGATAGTTAGTAAGTAGTGGAAGCAACATGTGACATGAATGGGCTTTGACTCCAGGGACCCGTACCCTTTAACACTGAGGAGAAATATTTCCTTCTGACAAAGTCGTTGAACTTTTCTTCTTTCTGTTTTTTGTCTCACATGTATGCCCCAGTAAATCATACATTCTTGTAGCTCCCCATACACACTGGGCTATAATCTCCATTCTGTTAAAGCTGTCCTTTCCACCTTACATGGCCTTTTCATCTACCTCCATTTGACCTGGTTAATACCTACTCATTTTTAATGCTTAACTCATATATATTACCTCCTCCAGGAATACTTTACTTACAACCATAACCATTACGAACACTCTCAACAGTCACACTGATCTTTTAGTATGTGTACTTTATTGTGGAAGAAGCAACAAAGTATTGATTTATAAAAATCACTTTATACCTGTCTCTTCTATTTGAGAGCAATAACTATGTATTATTTCTAAAAATAAATTTTTGAATGAACAATGGTTGTATTAATGAACAAATGCATCTTAGCTAAGAGAGAAAATAGTTTCAAAAAAGATAGTGTTTCAGAAAAGATTAAACACTATAAAGAATTTGTGTGTTTGATAATTCAAATTGTCCTTTGGGTTTGGGGAGATCAGTGACGTCAGCGGGATACTGATTGTCTTGCTGTAGGATTAAATGCAAAGTGAGTAATTGAGGGATGCAAGAATAAACTACTCTTTTGATAAGGCTAGTTGTGAGCCTAAGTCAATGGTTATGTTCTTCCCACTCAACCATGATGGAAGCACAAGATTAGTCTATGTTCAACAGTCTTCATCAAAAGTGGAAAAGCATAATATGATAGATGAGTACATTGAAGGGAAACATTGTTCACTTTATCATCATGTCCAAAGATGACATGAATAGAAGAAGAAAAAACTAATTTTGATACTGACCTCATTTATTATAATTAAGATTATGTCAATTAGGTCCACTTTCTAGGGGATACACTACCTATATAGAGGAGATGAGGAAATTAGATGGTTTTGTAATACCAGTACAAGAGCAATTGGGTCAATAAAACAAATAGTCAATCTACTGCCAGTGTAGATGATATCAGGAGAAAAAAATATTATTCTCTAGTATCAATGAGTTCGTTGTAGACATTATATTAGACAGGCTGTATATTAATTGGAGCCCTCGTGGCACAGTGGTTAAGAGCTAGGCTGCTAACCAAAAGGTCGACAGTTTGAATCTACCAGCTGCTCCTTGGAAACTCAATGAGGCAGTTCTACTCTGTCCTATAGAGTCTAAATGAGTCAGAATCGACTCAACAGCAACAGGTTTGGTTTTGGGTTTGATATATTAATTAGACAAAAAGATATCTTCTTTGTTTATTTCAAGCTACCATTGGGTTTAAAAACTTCATCTAAGAAAATAATGGAGCATAGTTCAAAAGTGATTGCCTTTTATATATATATTTAATGTACTTATATAAATTCTACTATTCCATTTAGCTTTATTTTCACATTTTATTGTTTTTACCATTGTGCTTTAACATATTTTGGGATGGCAAATAACATTTTGCTATCTTTCCAGAATTTTCTATGCATTAGTAGAAAAGAGTGACAAGAATTTGTGCTTGCAAAACTGGCAAAAAATGGTCATTCGATCCATTTTATTTTAAGCATATTGTAAGAACAGCTTGTTTGGCATTATATAGATGGTGAATATAGTTATTTGATTAAGGTACTTTTCTATTGGCTTTACATTTGTTGTTTAGAATATGAACTGCTCTTTTGGGTTATTTTACTGTATTTATACAAGAATGGCATCATATTTTCCTCTGCTTGTGAGCACATTCTCTCTTAGTACTAACTTCAATCTGCCTTGCATAATATTCAATTGTTTAACTATCTTACTCAACTTTACAAACACTTCAGTAAGTAGCACAGTCTTGAACATATTTGGAAACTAAAAATGTTTAGTCAAACGAAGTAAAAGGCTAAAGACAGTAAAAGTCCTGTCAATTATAATTGTTGTCCATATAACATAGATAAAAATATTATTTATTTTAACGTATTCCTCATAAAGAACTGACATTTTTAGTATTAGCTTTCGAGGGCATTTAAATCATTTTTCAATACAATACTTTATATTTCAGTCTTGAAGCTGTAAATCTACTTTTATTATGTTTCGTTTCCATCCAATTCTCCAAGAAAAATCCAAGAAAGAGCTTCCCCATCAACATACACACACTTTTTTTTTTTTTAATCAGATGCACTCATCTGTAAAATCACTTTGTTGTTAGGTGCCTTCCAGTAAATTATGACTCATAGCCCCTTATATTTGAGACACTGTGTACAACAGAAAGAAACACTGGGTAATCCTGCACCATCCTCACAATCATTGCTATGTATGAACTCATTGTTGAAGCCAATGGGTCAATCCATCTCATTGAGGGTCTTGGTGATAGAAACAATGCCTGAGATCACATGATAGAATTTTGCAAGATCCATGACTTCTTCATTACAAATATATTTTTCGACAACATAAATGGAGTCTATACACGTGGACCTCATGAGACGGAAAACACAGGAATCCAACTGACCACATCTGTGGAAAGAGACTATACAAAAGCTCAATATCATCAGTCCGAACAAGACCAGGGGCTGACTGTGGAACAGACCATCAATTGCTCTTATGCAAGTTCAAGTTGAAGCTGAAGAAAAGGAAGCAAAGTAAGTCCAAGAGAGCCAAAGTACAACCCTGAGTATATCCCATCTGAATTTGAAGACCATCTCAGTAACAGACTTGACACAGTGAACACAGTGAACACAATGATCACAGACCAGACAAGTTATGGAATGACACCAAGGATGTCATACATGAAGAAAGCAGAAGGCCATTAAAAATATAGGAAAGAAAAAAAAGGACCAAAATGGATGTCAGAAGAGACTCTGAAACTTGTTCTTGAATATAGAGTAGCTAAAGCTAAAGCAAGAACTGATGAAGTAAAAGAGCTGAACAGATGATTTCAAAGTGCAGTTCAAGAAGACAAAGTAAAATATTACAATGAAAGACCTGGAGTATGAAAACAAAAAGGGAAGAACATGTTGGGCATTTCTCAAGCTGAAAGAACTGAATAAAAAAATCAAGTCTTGTGTTGCAATATTGAAGGATTCTATGGGCAAAATATTGAACAATTCAGGAAGCATCAAAAGAAGATGGAAGGAATACACAGAGTTACTGAACCAAGAATAATTGGTTGACAGTTGAAACATTTCAGGAGGTAGAACCGATGGTATTGAAGGAAGAAGCCCAGGCTACACTGCAGGCATTGGTGAAAAACAAGGCTCCAGGGATTGAGGAATACAAATTGAGATGTTTCAACAAATGGATGCAGCTCTGGAGGTGCTCACTCATCTATGCCAAGAAATTTGGAAGAGAATTTCTTGGCCAGCTGACAGGAAGAGATGCATATTTCTGCACTCCAAAGAAAGGTGATCCAACAGAATGGGGAAGTAATCGAACAATACCATTAATATCACATGCAAGTAAAATTTTGCTGAAGATCATTCATAAGCAGTTGCAGCAGGGAATGGCCAGAAATTCAAGCTGGATTCAGAAGAGAACATGGAATAAGGGATATCATTGCTGATGTCAGATGGATCTTGGCTGAAAGCAGACACCACGAGAAGGATGTTTACCTGTGTTTTATTGACTATACAAAGGCATTCTACTGTGTAGATCATAACAAATTATGGATAACATTGCATAGAATGGGAATTCCAGAACTCTTTATTGTGCTCATGAAGAACCTGTGCATAGATGAACAAGCAGTCATTCGAAAAGAGCAAGTAGTTACTAAATGGTTTAAAATCTAGAAAAGTGCACGTCAGGATTGTATCCTTTCACAATACTTATTCAATTTGTATGCTGACCAAATAATCTTAGAAGCTGGGCTATACGAAGAACACCATGGCATCAAGATTGGAAGAAGGCCCATTAACAACCTGCAATATGCAGATGACACAACTTGCTTGCTGAAAGTAAAGAGGACTTGAAGCACTTACTGATGAAGATCAAAGACTACAGCCTTCAGTATGGATTACACCTCAACATAAAAATAAAAAAAAAGTGAAAATCCTCACAACTGGACCAACTAGTAAAAATATGATAAATGGAGAAATCATTGACGTTGTCAAAGATTTCTTTTTACTTGGATTCACAATCAATGCCCAGGAAGCAGCAGTCACGAAATCTAACAAAGTATTGCATTGAGCAAATCTGCTGCAAAAGACCTCTTTAAAATGTTAAAAAGCAAAGATGTCACTTTGAGAACTAAGGTGTACTTGATCCAAGCCATGATATTTTCAATCTCCTCATATGCATGTGAAAGTTGGGCAATGAATAAGGAAGATCGAAGAAGAATTGATGCCTTTGAATAATGGTGCTGGTGAAGAATATTGACTCTATCATGGATAGCCAGAGAAACAAACAAATCTGTCTTGGAAGAAATACAGCCAAAATGTTCCTTGGAAATGTGGATGATGAGACTTTATCTCATACACCTTGAACACACTATCAGGAGGGACCAATCCCTGGAGAAGGACATCATGCTTGGTAAAGTAGAAGATCAGTGTAAAAGAGGAAGACCCTCAATGAGATGGTTTGACACAGTGGTTGCAACAGTAGGCTCAAGCATAACAATGATTGTGAAGATGGCACAGAACTGGGCAGTGTTTTGTTCTGTTGTACATAGGGTCACTATGAGTCAGAAGTGACACCTAACAACAACAACTATATCTGTATTCTTATAGACAAAGATAGTGAACTTTGATTAATAAAAGCCTTTAAATAAGAACAATTGATGCTAATATTAATAGAAGTTAAGAAATTGTCATGAATAATATAAAATATACTACATATTCTTAAAGATGAAGTGAATCTCAGACTTAAAGATGTTTCAATTATATCATTAATGTCATACAAAAACTATTGTCTAGATTTCTGAAAAATTATGGATTTAAAAATGTTATGCAATAACCACTGAGCAAAATCATGTTCTAAAATTGTTTTTTCAAAAGGACAACTCAAATATCTAGTGGAAATGAATAGAAGCCATTATTTCTGGAATTCTTCTCCTAGGGAAAACTTTCAAGTGTAAAAGCGGTGGCTGAGCAACTTGGTAGATCAATCGACTCCTTTTAGGGTGAAGGGGAAAAAATTAGAGCTTAGAATCCACCAAGTACGTTGAACCTAGTTCCTCGCTCTACCAATTGTTTGACAGCACCCTGAGAGGTTAAACCCTTAGAGGAAGATAAAGGAGAGATATTGCCTGGTATTCAAGTTGGCATGAGTTATGAAGTAAGTAGAATGGAAGCAGAAGTGGGAGTGGAGGAGGCACACAGGCAGACTAATTGAGGTGCATGCGTGAGCTTAATATGACTGGCCTTGGATAGGAGAAACGGAAGGATATAGACCTAGATTAGTTTGACAATTTGTCTGTAGAATGCTTAGAATATTGGCATTATTTTGATTTTCTCTGGGAAAGGTATTATCATAATAAATGCCATGTTAGGGAATTGTTGTTAAGAGCTATTGAATCAATTTCCAACTCCTAGCAACCCACCCTGTGTGACAAAGTAGAACTTCTCTATACGGTTTTAGAGGCTGTAATCTTTACAAGACCAGATCTCCAGGTCTTTCTCTGGCAGAGCTACTGGGTGGGTTGAACTGCCAACCTTTTGGTTAGCAGCCCAGTGCTTAATCATTATGTCACCAAGCCTCCTCGATTCAGGTATTAATGTCATCTAAATACGAACACATCATTGGAATATAAAAATGTAATACGTATGTAAGCTCACTGTATATTTCCTTGCACTGTTTATTTTCAAATTATGCCTTTACTTTTAATTCTGTTGATATCATTTAGTTATTTTGTCCCAATTTTATATATATATAGAGAGAGAGAGGAGTGTATACCGGAGAATTAAAACATACCATCATCTTGGCATAGTGGCACAGAACTGATTTCCCAATTGGTCCCAAAAGCAAGAATGGGTTAAAGAAACATGGCAAAAGTCAGCTACAAGTTATTGGGATAGGGCACAGCAATAATTGAAGCAGAATGAGAATTTTGAGAAGAAGTTTAAATAAAAAACTTACCTACATGAGATACCAAGAAATAGAGATTCAAGGGTGGTATATAGATGCCTCCAAATATTATATGGAGACAAATAAATCTTAGATGATTGTGGTTATTATTAAAGAATACAGCAAATCCCTTCACAGTCATGGTTACATACTTAATGGGATTTCATAATATTTGATACACACAATTCAATGTTTGAATTGTCTCATACAACCACTGCCTTTAAAGTATTCTGCCAATTAGCGCTTACACATACTACATTACGTTCTTTTTATTTATTTTTTATTTTTTTAATTGTACTTCAGGTGAAGGCTTACAGAGCAAATAGTTTCTCATGAAACAGTAGTACACAAATTGTTTTATGACATTGGTTAACAACCCCACAACATGTCAACCCTCAAACTTCTCAACCTTATGATTTTCCAAAATGGTTGTATACTTTTGCATTCCCACCAGCAATGCATGAGTTCCGATCTCCCCGCGGCCCCTCCAACATTTGTTATTTCCAGTGTTTTTGATTCGTGCCAGTAATGCC
>NW_004443945.1:7235667-7247777 GCF_000243295.1 Trichechus manatus latirostris
GTCCATTTCTGAAATCTTGTTGTTTATCTTTTGGATTTCTAATTGTTGTCTTTGTATAATTTCTAGTTTTGAATTTATTTTGGGATTTTGTTCCCACATTATTTTCCTGTATTCTTCCAATTTTTTGTCTGTATTTTCCATGAATTTGTCTATTTTTTCCTCATGTTTCAGCTTTTTGCCTCAGCTCTTGGAGAATTCTGAATATTAGAGATTTGAATTCCCTATCAGGTAAGTTCTAGTGCATTTTCTTCCACAGGAGAGTCATCTGGTGTTTTATTTTGGACACCTACTGGAACCATTCTGTCCCGTTTTTGTAAATGTTTTGATGTTTTCCGCTGTCTTCAGGGCATTCAGTAATTATGTTTCTCATTTATTGATTGTTGATTTGTTTGTTTCATCCTTTTTTTTAAAATTTGACTATCTGAGCAGGCAGACTGTGTGTTCTTTGTTATTTGCTCGTCTGTGGACACAATACCTTTCGCCTCTCTCTCCAATTGGCAGGGCCAGTCACTCAGATATCATATGGCAGGGCAGGTCCATCCAAAGAGGAGCTCCTGGGATGGGTTGTCTGTGACACCTACTTCAGCCAGCAGGGTGTGTCAGCAATCAGTGCAGGGCAGGTTCCAGTAGGCCGTGCCTGTGTTTCTAGGTGGTGATGTCAAGCGCATGGTGCAGGTAGGCAGGATGCAGAGGGGAGATTGTTATGGGTGGAGCTAAGATGGATATGGGAGAGAAGAGAGAGGAACAGGAGCCAAAAACATAGAAACAAACAGAAAAGAATGCTAGAGGAGCTTGCCGTTGGAGTGGAGAGATGAGAGACTATGAAATGGAGAAAAACAGAAAGGGATGAGGAAGAAAAGAAAAGAAAGAATAAATAAAAATTGGAAATATTAAAGAACCACAATGTTCCCAGGGATCCCACCAGTGCAGCTATGAGGTCTGGGGAAGTTGTTCTCAGGGGTTGCAGTACAGCCTGGCTAGAAGGCATAGAGGTATACAACGCCAGGTATTCAGGGAACAGAAAGAGAAGGAAGATATAGAAAGACAAGAAACTGAGTAATGAAGAAAGACAAAAGAGGGAAAATAAAACAAAACAAATTAAATTAAAAAAAAAATGAACAAGAAAAGCCCCCAAAAAACAGAAAAAAAAAACAACGAAAAAAGTAATGCACTCTGGAATCCCGCTACAAGTCTGTGGAAGCCGAGGGGGAAATCTGCTTGCCACACAGCACCACCTGGCCAGAAAGGGCTCCCAACTCAAGAAAAGGAAAAGAGAACAAACATACAATTCAAAACAAACAAAAGCCCCGGGATCCCACCAGCATGGCAGCCCAGACCAGGAAGCAGCTCCACACTGGAACGGAACTGCACAACCCCTCAGGAAGAAGCAAAGATGGTGCACGGAGCCAGGTATTTGAGCGAAAGGAGGGCGAGGTGGTGAGAGGTAAGGAAGAAATCAAAAGAAGCAGAAAAAAAAGCAACACTAGCAGCCAACAAATGGCACTCAGTGTGCCAGCTAGTGTGGGCTGGTGTTTCTCGGACAAGAGACTGTGTCCGTGGGAAGCAGAGGGGGCCAAGTGTGGGCGAAGAAGGGCAGGGAGTGGGAAAGCATATATCACAAATTACCGGAGCTCTTCAGCCCGTCAGGAAGAAGGAAAGATGGCACACGGAGTCAGGTATTTGAGCGAAAGGAGGGGGAGGTGGTGAGAGGTAAGGAAGAAATGAAAAGAAGTGGAAAAAATCAACACCAGCAGCCAACAAATGGCACTCAGAGAGCCAGCCCGTTCGGGTGTGTGGAATCCAAGCAGCCGTGTTTCCCCTGACAAGAGATTGTGGCCGTGGGAAGCAGAGGAGGCCGAGTCAGGGTGAAGAAGGGTGCGGGGTGGGAAAGCGTATATCGCAAATTACCGGTTGTTTGGTCTCCTGCTGGAAGCTCCGTGAAGCTTCTTTCTCGTACCCCATTTGCTGGTCTCCGGTAGGAGTCCAGGATGGCGGATCTGCGCTGCGTTAGCTGGTAGGGGACCTCTGCATGAATCTCTCCTCGCTCTCCATTCTCTGTCAGTTTTCTTACTCCATTTGGTGCTTGGCTGAGTTCTTTGTCTCTTCATTTGATGTTTTAGGGTTTCAGGATTGTTGTTTTCTCTGTTCCGCTTAGTTTTTCAGATCTTTGCTGTGGAGGGAAGGCATGGTGCTTCTGCCTAGAGTGCCATTTTGCCAGAACTCCACTACATTATGTTTTAAAGTGCACACATAAATCTATGTATTCTTTGCCTTGGAGGAGGTAAAAAGTGTTTTTAGAAATTACAAAAATATGTAAATATTAACAATATGTAAATATAAATGCCATGTAATTTGTGCATGTATGTGTATATGTATATGTAATATATACATGTGTATATGTGTATGTGTATATGTATATGCATATATTTTATTTATATGCAGTCTGAGTGTGTGTGCGTGGGTGTATGTGTACCATGAAAAAAATGAAGCATTCATGAAAGACTAAAAATAATGTATTTCCTGCAGGAGCAATATTTTGAAGGCAAAAATATCATGCCAGACAAAAAATAATATAAATGTCTTTATCAGATCATCATAAGCTATTTTTTCCAATTTTTTGAGAGTGAAGGCGAGTAGAAACATGTTATTTAGCATATTGTTAGAAACAGAAAATCCTGTCATTTGTATTCTACAATGCATGTTGTTTTGTACAATAATTTCTGGATTTCACATTACTTACTTATTTTTGTTTTTCACCATAGAGTTCTTAATCATCTTTTTTGTTGCTTCCTGCTTTGAATTATTATTTGATAGTATTTACTACCTACCCAACACCTTGTAGGGAAATTACAGTATCTTTCAGCTCTTCTATATTTAGCTAGAAGTTTTCTCTTTAAATCATTTCCAATTGTACCTGTAATGCATTCAGCAAAATATGATTGATTATTTAGACAGTTTACTTTGTTGTACCTGAGAGAAAAACATTTTCTAATAATTCCAACTTATAATTGTATTTCTATTTTATGATTTGATATATGGCATCTCTTTTTGGCCCGTGGTTGAAACATACTTTTCCACTAGTTCTCAGTTGAGTGTTTCATATATCAAGTATTGGCTTTAAAAGTTTATCTTGCCTTAAGTTTTCCCCATTGTAGAATCTAAAGTAAGAATTATTTATTTCTTCAGGTAATTTATTCTAGGAAATAACCCCATGGAAGATGATTAGACAAACGGGAGGAAGTAAGAAGGGATGAAGCAAAAACAAATCCTAGGTTTGCTATTAACCTAGTTAACTCTAGGGGCAATTGAGACTTAGCACACCTGAGGACTCTCTTAAGTAGCAATACTGAATGCATCTATTGTCTGCCTGAAACACTGACTCCTATTGATCAATAGTTGCCCCCAGGGTTTTAACACCTTTGAATTTCAGGTCTGATAAAGTCTCCTGTGTAGGCTAACACAGGTGATTCATGCAGTGGCAGAGACAAAGAATCTTCAAGACAGAAAGTTAGAGATATATGTGGCAGCTGTTTCAAGGTACTATCAAGTTATAACTTAGTGACACTTATAACAGCAATGGCTAGACCAAAACTGGGGATAGGAGAAGGTGAGTAGGTTATTAAGTATCCACAATATTTTCCACCCCTTTCATTATCCAGATCTGCTCATTTCCTACATAAAATCCAGTCCAGTACAGACTTCTTCAAGATGGGTCGTTGGTGACAATCTCTACAAAAATAATACAGATCAGTTAATAGTTTAAGTTACACTTTCCCTGATATTGATATTTATCAATATTGATAAAATTTTGTCCCCAAATAGTGAAGTATGTAATAGTTTTATCTTTGTCACACTGTGTGTCTTAATCAGCACTTTCTAGAGAAAGAGAACCAGTAAAGTTGCCACATTTGGGGCACGTGGTTCAATTCTGGCTACCGTGTACCAAAAAGAATTGGCCAACGTTCAACCATTTCAAGAGGTAGCATATGATCAGGAACCAATGGTATTGAAGGAAGAAGTCCAAGCTGCACTGAAGGCATTGGCAAAAAAAAGGCTCTAGGAATTGACAGAATATCAATTGAGAAGTTTCAACAAACAGAGGTAGCATTAGAAGTGCTCACTCACCTATGCCGAGAAATCTGGAAGACAGCTACCTGGCCAATCGACTAGAAGAGATCCATATTTATGCCTATTCCCAAGAAAGTTGATTCAGCCGAATGTGGAAATTATCAAACAATATCATTAATATCACATGCAAGTAAAATTTTGCTGAAGATCATTCAAAAACGGCTGCAGCAGTATATTGACAGGGAACTGCCAGAAGTTCAAACCAGGTTCAGAAGAAGACGTGGAACCAGGGATATCATTGCTGATGGCAGATGGATCTTGGCTGAAAGCAGAGACTACCAGAAAGATGTTTACCTGTGTTTTATTGACTACACAAAGGCATTCGACTGTGTGGATCATAACAAATTATGAATAACATTGCCAAGAATGGGAATTCCAGAACACTTAATTGTGCTCATGAGGAACCTGTACATAGATCAAGAGGCAGTTGTTCGGACAAAACAAGAGGATACTGCGCGGTTTAAAGTCAGGAAAGGTGTGCATCAGGGTTATATCGTTTCACCATACCTATTCAGTCTGTATGCTGAGCAAATAATTCAAGAAGCTGGACTGTATGAAGAAGAATGGGGCTTCAGGATTGGAGGAAGACTCAATTAACAACCGCCATTATGCAGATGATACAACTTTGTTTGCTGAAAGTGAAGAGGACTTGAAGCACTTACTGATGAAGATCAAAGACCACAGCCTTCAGTATGGATTACACCTCAACATAAAGAAAGCAAAAATCCTCACAACTGGACCAAAAAGCAATATCATGATAAATGGAGGAAATATTGAAGTTGTCAAGGATTTCATTTTACTTGGATCCACAATCAACACCCATGGAAGCAGCAGTCAAGAAATCAAAAGACGCATTACATTGGGCAAATCTGCTGAAAAGATCTCTTTCAAATGTTGAGAAGCAAAGATGTTACTTTGAAGACTAAGATGTGCCCGACCCAAGCGATGGTATTTTCAATCACATCGTATGCATGCGAAAGCTGAACAATGAATAAAGAAGACCGAAGAAGAATAGACGCCTTTGAATTGTGGTGTTGGTGAAGGATATTGAATATACCATGAACTACCAAAAGAACGAACACTCTGTCTTGGAAGTACAACCAGAACGCTCCTTGGAAGCAAGGATGGCGAGACTGCATCTTACATACTTTGGACATGTTGTCAGGGGGATCAGTGCCTGGAGAAGGACATCATGCTTGGTAAAGTACAGGGTCAGCGAAAATGAGAAAGACCCTCAATGAGATAGATTGATGCAGTGGCTGCAACAATGGACTCAAGCATAACAATAATTTTGAGCATGGCGCAGGACCAGGCAGTGTTTGGTTCTGTATACATAGGGTTGCTATGAGTCAGAATCAACTTGACAGCACCTAACAACGACAACGATATAGTAACGATTATGATAGAGCATCATAATCCACAACGACCCATCTTGTTATTGAAGGAGACATATAGGTATATCTGAATAGGTATATAATAGAGACCACCATCTTTTCATTCTATAGTCTTTGAGTATGGCACTTCTTGCCTCTCTACCCAGGATGAAATATTTCTTCTATTTTAATATGTTGGTTGGAAGGCAGGGTGGTTTACTGTTTTTTCAACTGAATGTTTCTTTTTAAATTATTCTTACTCCACAGTCAGGCAAGAATGTAAGGAATCTGGCAGCTGTCAAGAGTAACTATCCAGTTATGCATTTGGGGGTTTGAATATAACCACAGATCCAGACAATGACTCTCTTGGAGCTACTTTTAGACGGACTTCAGTCAAAATTCTATTAATCACCTCAGTCATGATGGTATTTCAAGCCTCCTGACTTGTCTGGGTTGGTTCAACAGCCCTCCGTAGCCTTCAAGAATTCAATTATTTGCCTTTCCCAGTGTATACATTATTCTTATAAATAGTTGCAAGTCACTTTGGGGAAATATTTATTTTTTACCTTCATGTTCAGTATTCTTTCTCACAGGGAACTAACAGCTCCTTTGATCAATGGCTTCTGGATCTGATAATTGGCTTAAAAATGTGTGAAAGATTGCAATTTTTAATTGGAGATCTGACTCAGACTTCTGCTCTCCAACCCCCCCTTTTTTTGGTGGTTAAACATATCCAGTAAACCCCTAGTCAGCTGCCTATCCATCCATTCCCTAAAAATGAACTTGTCTATTAATTATTCACCTACTAATCAAAGTGTAGGAGCCCTGGTGGTACAGTGGTTAAACACTCAGCTGCTAATTGAAAGGTCCAAGGTTTGAACCTACCAGTTGCTCAGCGCTAGTAAGAAGTGGCAATCTGCTTCTGTAAAGATTTAAGGCCTCGGAAACCCCATGGGTCAGTTCTACTTTGTCCTATAGGGTAGCTATGAATCGGAATCAACCAGATGGCAACAGGTTAATGGAACTGTGGTATCCCCAGAAGCATGAACATCATAGGGAGCTTGTTAGAAATGCAGAATCTCAGCTCCCGTTCTGGAAATTTTGAATCAGAATCTATATTTTTTAAAATAACTTTGTGTGATTTTTACAGATATCGAAGATTGAGAACCATCATAGTAGCCTGTATCACAGATCCCTGTAGTACAAGGAACATGGGCTACCATTCCAACCTCAGTGCCTATTAAATACCACTGCTGTGCCTCAGAGTATAAGTTATGCTACCTAAAGTCTACTCACTGCAGTTGCTATCAAGTCAATTCTGACTCACAGTGACCCTAGAGGAGAGAGTAGAACTGCCCCATAGGGTTTCCTAGGCTGTAAAGCTTTACTGAAGCAGATTGCCATATCTTTCTCCAGCTGAGTGGCTGGTGGGTTCCAACCGCGGAGTGCTTAACCACTGCACCAAGAGTCTACTAGTCTGTAACTCTACCATTCTCACCTTTAGTGAAGATCTAATTTCCATGGCATCATTTTCTACTCTCTATTTTTGTTGTTGTTGTTAGCTGTCATCCAATCAGCCCTCAACTCACGGTTGCTGTATGTGTTACAGAGTAGAACTACTCCATAGGGTTTTCTTGGCTGTAATGTTTATGGAAGCAGTAAACCAGGTAAGAAGCCCATCGCAAAGCACTTGGACCACTCAGATTCCTTTCTACTGTGTTTCCTCTGGGCTTCACAACAAAGTAACTCTGCTCTGGAATTATAAATTTATTCTGATATTTCTACCTCTGTGAGCTTCTGACTACTTTCTCAACAGTTAGGCAAGACACTTCCAGAATTTACTGTAGGACATCATCAAATGCCAAGGAATTATCCCTAGACTGTATTATAATGAATTATAATTATTATAATCCCCAGAGTGTCTTTGAAAACAAACAAACTCAAAATAGGTAATTAACCTAAATGTAAAAATTAAACTATACAATTGATAAAAAACTTTAAAAAAATCCTTGTTACTTTGAATTAGACAAAAAAAAATTGTGTATGACACAAAAAGCACTATCTATAAAAGAAAAATAAATAAATTTGACTTCACCAAAATTAATACAGTTTGCTCTTCAAAATACAAAGTTAAGAAAATAAAAAGACATATTAAATCCAGGAGAAAATATTTGCAAAACATATATTGAAAAACTCCATAATATGAAACTTTCGCAACTCAATAATAAGAACACAACAATAAAATAAAAATAAAAATGGGTAAATTATTTGAACAAACATTTTATAAAGGAGCTATAAGAATGAAATATAAGCCCTGAAAAGATGTTCGTCATCATTAATCATTAGGAAAATACAAATTAAAACCACAATCATATTCATACACACCCCCATTAGAATAGCTAAAATTAAAAATAATGCCAATATCACATATTGTAGAAAATGTCAAGAGACTGAAACCCTCATTGCAGTGCAGTTAATTACTTAATATGATCCTTCTAGCTATGGTCTTTGTGACTCACTCACCATGATTGAGTGGAACTAATTAAATAAGGTATACAGAACCTGTGATGGCTGGGGTTATGTATCAACTTGGGTAGGCTGTGATTCTCAGTATTGTATGGTTGTCCTCCATTTTATGTGATGTAAATCCTAACCTCTACATGATAATGAGGCAGAATTGGCATGGAGTGTATCTTGAGTAACAGTCTTGTAGGGAGGTATTACTCAAGTCCCACCCTTACTCAAGTTGTGCCCTTCCATGAGGTGTGGCCTGAATCCAAAATATATGTGTGGGAACACTGAAAGGGCTCTCTCTCTGCATCTGCATCTCTAACCCAGTTCGTGATCATTTAGCCTCCAGTTCTTGGGACTTGAGCCAGAGGCCTGCTGTCTAATCTGCCAAATCTGGGATTCTATGGCGTCTTCAGCCCTGTGGGCTGGCAGCCTATTGTCTGACCTGATTCCCCAGCTTCCACAGCCTTGTGAGCTAGCAGCCTGTGGTCTTACTTGCTGGTTTTGGTTCGTCAGCCCCTGCAGCTAGGTGGGTTGAAAGAAACCTACGCCTGACCCACCGATTCGGGACTTGCCAGCTTTCATAACTGCATGAGCCATTTCCCTGATACACCCCATGAGTTCTGTAAGACATTGCAATGAATTACATAACACAAAGATGAGAGGGAGTGTAGTTGATGTTAGAGATGATAGAGTGGTGCAGCAGTTTGGAAAAGCTGAACATTTGGGATATATTTAACTTTCACCTTATAGGAACCAGTTTTGTGCCAAGCCTTATAAAAGAAGTTATTCATTTACAAATACATTGCTGGTGAGAATGTAAAACGGTACAGCTATTACAGTGAACAGTTTGGCAAATTCTATCCCCATGATATGAAAAATTGAAAAACAAAATTACCTATGTATATAAAAGATAACAGGACAGCAGTACACAGTTACTTCTTATCTGAGAACTACGCTAACTTTTCAACTCTGTGCCACAGTACAGTTTGCAGGATCTTTAATGTGTTGATATTCTACAGTGCATCACACAGGTCTATTATATTGATAATATTATGTTAACCAGAACTGGTTAGCCAGAAATGACAATTAATTTTTTTTTAATGTAAGCTCCTCTACCTGACCATTAGTAAGATCCATGATTATAAGAAGGTGTGAAATAAACTTTGCATTGATTCAGGGCCTTCCTTATTTGTGAAGATTTTAGAGGTTTAACGATCTGTGTCAGATTGGAATATTCTTTCTAAGATAAGAACAGGCATTGCACATTCTATCCTCCTCACTAAGAAAGAGGACCAGTGCTTTTTGTGTTTTCCAGTTAAGGTATCACTTTTCATATCTCCTATCTCCTTAGTTTGTAATTTAGCTCTAACTGACATCTATTATTGGTATTTTTCTCTCAATTACTAGTTATTTCTCTCTAAAAATAATAACTCAAATAAAATAAAATTGTTCACTGTTTTTTCTCTCATATAAGATCATAAAAATTTTAGAAAAAAAGTGAACACTCTATTCCTTACTCTCCAACTTTCACAGTCTCAGAAGGCTTACTCTAAATTTGAAGCAGTAACAGAAACTTAACTAATGTCTAATAACTAACTTAGCCTCCTTACTGAGCTTCTACACTTCACCACACCCTCATTGTTTTCGTGAATAAAATCATTAGAATTACATCATTTTATAAAGTAGGTATGCCATGAGGTTTAAAAATATATAACTTTCTAAAAAATACTGTTTTTATTATTATTGTTTATATTTTAAGACATTTTAAAACATTTCAAAAAGAGGATCCCACATGAACTTTCCATATTCTTCCATTCTGTACGGCTCTTGCAAAATCTGGACTTCTAAAAATTTATTATGTGTTTCTCTGGATTTATGCATTTTGGGTACATGTAGCCCTAGAATACACGAATACGTGTCTGTTTTTCCCCATTGCAATTTTACTTGAAAGTTTGGCAAAATATATTATTATAATATTAAAAAATCCATATATATTATTTAAAGTAATTGCATGAATGGAAAATAAAATAGGAGACTTCAAATACATTTTAAACTTATGGATATTACTTTGAGCTACAGTCCCAGACTCCAGAGGAACAGGATCACTCTCCTCATTACCCAGCAAAATCAATGTTTTTGAAGTAAATCTTACTTGACTAAGTCTGTAGTTGGAATGAAAATCCAGTCCTCTATGTATTATTTCTCCCTTTCTGGGGAAAATAGAAAGGAGTGCTGTGTGACTCCATAAACTCATGATTTCTGTGCATTAACTGGACCTCTGCTATATCTAATGTTAACAAAGTAAATTTCCATACAGTTAATAATAATGCCTTTGGAGGCAGCTACTGAAGTGGCTTTGAATGATCCTGCCTCCTGTTGTTGATGCCCTGGTGTAATTCCCTCCCCTTGAACATGGGGATTAAAAGTGTCTTTTCTCACAGCAGAATACAGCAAAGGTAATGTGTAGTAATGGGTTATGGAATAAGCACTGGAGAGTCACGGTGGTGGTAATAAAAGCTACAAAAATTAATATGCATTTTATACAAAGATAAACCAGAATACACAGATTTTATTTTCAAAATTTGTCTTCTGGCAATGTTGATACATTTGTGTTGTTACATCTCTCAGGTAATTTTCAAGCATTTGCCTTTCTTTGTTACGTAAATCTTTTCTTATGAAAGGCATCAATTGGGATTAGAAGTTTATCCTATGGCTAAAATACAAAGCGAAAACACCAAGCAGAGAGTAATCTCATCTTTTCATAGAAACCCGCTTAAGCTGCAGCAGTGTCTTTCTTTCCTTTACAAGCTTCCCTCCACCAGAAGGTGGTTCTAGATTTAAAGGTACAATGTTTATTTTTCACAAAGCCTTGCTCTAATGCAAGCCAGCTACCGTATTCTGTGCTATTGCAAAGAAATATCGATCCATTATCCTGTTGGAGGAAAAGTGGCTATTTTAGGTTTGAGAGATGGTATATAAATTTCTAGTATGATGCCCGCCTAAGGGATTTAAATGGTATTTTTTGCTATAAATGAGCAGAAAAATGCTATTAAAAAAATAACTTATTTACTGGCTCAGTCATAGATATTTTAGCACTTAGCAATGTTATCAGTTTTCTTCTTTAATATAACAGCATTTTTCAATACATAGTTATTTTAATTGTTCACAAGATACTGATAAAACATACGGGTACTCTTTGGATTCAAACTGAATGGTTTGGGGAAAGACTTTCCTTACACAGCAAAAGAACAATAGTCTTAATTTTTTTATCTGACTTTTCATAGGTCATATGTTAGTTTTATTATGAGACTGTCATATATGGACCTTAGAGTACTGATGAATGAACAGAGGATAATAAGTGTGTTGCCAATAATAAAGGTTCAATAAACTCTCTTTTAATGTATATGTTAATATGCTTGAAAGCACATGCTGTCTGCTAATAATGTCAGAAGATATTAAAATTTAAAACATTAAAATAGCTTCATTTACTCAACAATTTATTTTGATTCTGACATTAGAAACTTAAAATTGAGACATGCCTATGCAAAATGTATATGTGCAAAATCCTTACTGATTTGTTTTTTAATGTAAGCTGCTCTACCCTACCTTTTGTTAGAATCCAAGACTTATATATATGTCCCAAAATTAGTCTAGATATACTGTTTCTTAACCATGCTCAGGATTTTTCTTTCTGTCCTACGCACCATCATTTTCACATTGAAACCCATTTAGATGTTCTTGACTGCTAGCATCCACATATGCATATTAACTAATATTGTGGGAAGACGAATTATCATTAGAGTTTTAGAATATTCTGTCTGCTACTAGAATATTCTGCTCTCTGAAAATTTATTATATTTTAATTAATAACTTTAACAAATTAAAGACTTTCTCTTTTCCCCAAATAGCAGTATCGAAAACCGGTTTAGCACCTGTGATGGTTAAGATTGTGTGTCAACTTGGCTGGGCCATGATTCTCCGAGTTTTAATGTAGTCACTCCCATGATTGAATATACTGTGAGTAGCCAATCAGATGAAAGGGAGTCTCCTTGGGGGTGTGGCCCGCATCTGTATACAAGCAGGCGTTCTGGCTTT
>NW_004443945.1:7248678-7251256 GCF_000243295.1 Trichechus manatus latirostris
ATATAAGGAGCCCTAGTGGTGCAGTGATTAAGAGCTTGGCTGCTAACCAAAAGGTCGGCAGTTCAAATCCACCAGCCACTCTTTGCAAAACTTATGGAGCAGTTTTACTCTGTCCTATACGGTCACTATGAGTCACAATTGACTCAACAGCAATGAGTTTGGTTTGTTTATATATAGCATATTCTATGTATATACTTCATTCTGTTTTATTTTAAAGCTTACTTTAAACTATATTTAAAGTTACAACCAAAGAGCAAACTTGTATATTTTATATTGCTGTTGAAGAAACTTTCAGTTTGTTATTCAAAATCTTTTCCAACCCTTTTCCCTAGTTTCCTCCCACAATACAAACTAGAGATACAAAAAGTCACTTTCAGATTTCCTTGCTTCACATGGAAACCAATTCATGAGAACTGAATGGAAGGTGGCTGGGGTGCTTTAGAGAATTTTTAAGGCCCTTATAAAAAGACTTAATGGCCTAAGCAGAGCAATAACATAAGAAAAAGTAATAAAAGGTATTCAGATTGGGAAAGGAATAAAATTATCTCTATTTGACGATGACATGATACTATATATAGAAAATCTCAGAGTTTATAAGCAAGTTTCTAGAGCTAAGAGAGGAATTTAGCAAGGTTGCAAGGTACAAGGCCAACAAACAAAAATCAGTTGGGTTTCTATATGCCAGGAATGAGGAATCTGAAAGGAAAATTAGAGAAATAATTCCATTTACAATCGCATCTAAGAGAAGAAGATACCTAGGAATAAATTTAACTAGGGATGTGAAGGACTTATACAATGAAAATTATAAAACACTGATGAAAAAGATTAAAGAAGACTTAAATAAATGAAAGTTGTTCCATGTTCATGGATTAGAAGACTTAATATTGTTAAGATGTCAATAGTACCCATTGCAATCTATAGATTCAATGCAATCCCATTAAAAAAATTCAACAGCCTTCTTTACAGAAATGGAGAAATGATCAACTTTATACGGAATGGCAAGAGGTCTTAAATAGCTGAAGTAATGTTGCAAGAGAAGAATAAAGTAAGAGGACTTACACTTCCTGATTTTAAAACATATTATACAGCTACAATAATCAAAACATCCTGGTTCTGGTATAATAGACTCAAGACTGATGGGAAGAATTGAGAGTCTAGAAATAAACTCACATATCTATGGTTTACTGATTTTTGAACAAGCATGCTAGGTCCATTCCATGGGAAAAGAAAAGCCTCTTCAATAAATGGTGTTAGGGAAATTGGATTTCCACATGCAGAAAATTGAAACAGGACCCATGCCCCACACCATACACAAAAACAAAGTCAAAAATGGATTAAGGATCTATATGTGAAAACTAAAACCATAAAATTCTTAGAATAAAATGGAGGGACAAGGCTGCCGGGCCTAGCTTTTAACAGTGGATTATCTCACATAATAACAAAAGCATAAACAGAAAAAGACAAAATAAATAAATGGTAAATCATAAAAATTAAAAACTTTGGTTCATCTAAAGGCTTTACCAAAAAAGGAAAAAAATAAGCTACCAAATGGGATAATATCTTCAGAAATCATATATCTGACAAGAATCTAATAAACAAAATGTATATAACCCTCTACAGCTTAACAACAGAAAGATAAATAATCCAATCAAAAACGGGCTAACAATTTTTCACCAAAGAGGACATTCAAATGGCCACCAAGTACATGAAAATATGTAACGTCATTAGCCATCAGAGAGATGAAAATCAAAACCACAATGAGATATCATTTTACTTAGGATGGTTAAGATAAAACAAAAACAAGATAAAATAAAACAAATCCAGAAAATAACAAATGTTGGCCAGATTGTGAGGAAATTGAAACATTTATCCATTGCTGCTGGGAATACAAAATGGTACAGCTGTTGTGGAAAACAGTGTAGTGTTTCCTCAAAAAACAAAAAATAGAACTATCATATGATCCAGCAATTCCACTCCTAGGTTATATCAAAAACACTTGGAAGCAGAGACTCAAACAGACATTTGTACACCAATATTCATTGCGCACTATTCACAAAAACCAAAAGGTGAAAACAAACTAAATGTCCATCAACAGATGAATGAATAAACAAAATGTGGTTCATACATACAACAGAATAATGCTCAGTCAGTAAGAGAAATGAAGTCTTGATGCATGCTACAATATGGGTGGAGCTTGAAAACATTATGCTGTGTGAAGTAAGACGATCACAAAAGGATGGATATTGTATAACCTCACTTGTATAAAAAGACAAAAACAGGCAAATGCGCAGAGACCAAAGTTTCTTAGTGGTTATCAGGAATGGGAGGGAAAGGCAAATGGGGAGGTTATTGCTTGTGGAATACTGAAATGTAATTTATGGTGAAGGAAAAATCACATTAAGGGTAGGGTTGTGTAGCTGATTAATGCAATAGCTGTCAATAAGTTGTACACCTGTAAACAGTTGTGTGATAGATATATTTACAACTAAGTCAAAAAAAAAAAAAAAGAATAGCTACTGAGGCTGCCTATGTATAACCAAATACCTTATGGGATTTGGTTTCTTGGTTTGGAGGTTTA
>NW_004443945.1:7251356-7258343 GCF_000243295.1 Trichechus manatus latirostris
AAAAAGAATAGCTACTGAGGCTGCCTATGTATAACCAAATACCTTATGGGATTTGGTTTCTTGGTTTGGAGGTTTAAGGTCATGGTTTCATGGGTCATCTCAGTTAATTGCCCTAATAGTATGTTTAGGCTTCTGTTCTACCTCATAGTTCATTGTGTAGTGCCTAGGGAATCTTAAAAGATTTCAAGCAGCCATAGAAGGCACAACAATTGGTCTCTATTCATCTGGAGCAACAGAGGAAGAAGAGAGTCAGGAATAGGAGGAAGAAATAAAATGTGTGGTTAATAGCCTCCATGAACAACTGCCTTCTTTGCCCAATGACCAGAAGAACTGGACGGTGCCTGGCTACTATTACTGAACATTTTGATCAAAGATTCTATAGAAGAACCTGGATCAAAAGGGGGAAAATGCAGAACAGACTTTCAAATTCTCATGGACTCTGGACTTTCTGTAGCCAAGGAAGCTGGATGAACCCTTGTAACTACTTCCCTGAGATAAACTTTAAATCTTAAACCAAAAATATTCCCTGAAGTCTTCTTAAAACCAAACAATAGTTTATCTTAACTAGTAAACAATGTCTGCTTTGAGCATGGTGCTCTTTTAAGATCTATCTATATAGGATCAAATTGACAACAGCAACTTAAAAGATTAGATATGAAACTTAGGGGCAGTGAGTTTATGTTAAGGTGGAGGAACAAGTCAGAAAAGGAGGATGAGAAGGGTTGCACCACTCAAAGAATCTAATCAATGTCACTGAATTGTACATGTAGAAACTGAATAGAATTGATGTATGTTCTATTGTATATATCCTGAACAACCAGAAAAAAAAATTATTTAAAAAACATACACAAAAAATGATTGTAGCGTCCTTTTCCAGTTCTTCCATGTTCCTTTTCTGAAGGTGAACTGATCATTACACCTGCAACACCCGTTGCCATTGAGCCAATTCCAACTCATGGCAACCCTATAGGACAGAGTACAACTTCCCCATAGGGTTTCCAAGGAATGGCTGGTGGATTCAAACTGCTGACCCTTTGGTTAGGAGACAAGCTCTTAACCACTGTGCCACCAGGACACCATAGCCACCCTAAAACCATGTGAGATATACTAATTATAGACATCAGCATTGATGTTATTGAATTATGGAACCGATACAAATATCCCACCTGCTATTAGATTTCTTGTTACATGAGAAAAATAAAACCTTAAATATTTTTAATTTAGGTTTTTCTTTACTTATCATAGAATGGATTAATAATACAACTGTTCTTAAAAATTGGACTTGAAAAGTAATAGATATAATTTACAATCTTTGAAATGAAAGTAAATATCGCGTGTGAGCTTTCATGTCATTATCAAATGTGAAGATGAATATCAACACTTTGGTAAATACCTTGGGTTTTGAATTTGAATGGGGCCATAAATATCATGTAAGCCAATCCATCCCTCTCTTTTTAGTTTGTTGACTGAAACACCAAATAGCTGGTAGATTGACTTGAGCAAAGATACTCTGGGCAGTAACTGGGAGAGACTCATGGCATCTCATTATTGTTATTTTGGTAAACAGTGGTGTTGGCAAACTGCAAGTTTCTCTATTATAATTGCAACGGGGAAAATACAGCTATTATTTAGTGGTGAAAGCACAGAATAAAGCCTTATTAAAATAGAAATAGGAAATTTTTCTTTGAGGGAAAAAACTATGGTGTAGAAAAACAATTTCTACCAAAAAAAAAAAAAAAAAAGCTATCTCCCGAAGCTTTTTCTAGCTTCCAAAAGGACACTTACCCTGGACAATATTCAATAAATATTGCTATAACTTGGCTTTAATGACCTACTTTACACTAGAGATTCAAATAGATATCCAACTCCAAATTTATGTATCTATCTACTTAGTATATGTCTTCTAACTCATCTTAACTTTCTTCAGAACTCATTTTACTATCATATGTCACAAAATTATTTATTCTCCAGTATTCTCCACCATACTTTTACTTCCACAGTAGTCATCTAAAGAAACAAATATGTATAGACAGATAGATAGATAGATATAGATATCAAGTATATATATCTTTGATCCTTTCTTCTTTTTCTCCCACATTTAATCCAGTTCCAGTCCTTTTCCTTGTGTTTCCAAAGTGTGTCTCAACATTCTGATCTCCTATTCATTTCAGTTGACATTTAAGTCCCTCAGTGTTTCACATGGACTACAAAAATAGCAATCGAAAAACAAACTGCCTTATTTGCAATCTTTTCGTTTTCTACACTATCACTTTCCTTATTAACCCTTTGGTGACATGTGGACTTACGGTATCCCAACCAGTTTTTATGCCACTGAAGTTCTTCAGGAACTTTTTTTTTTTTTTTTTTTTTTACCCACTAGAAGTATTTGCTGCCTTTAGTGGGGACTTGTTATGGCAGAAGGTGAAAGAAATGTTAGTTGAAACAAAATACCTGGAGTTTGAGGCTTGCAAGTAAGGTAGTACAACCAAGAAGTGTGATTGGGTAAAAATTGTTTCTCTTTTGGATTTTGTACCCCTAGATAAGCCTTGTAAACACATTTGTGGTTTCCTGTGTGATAGTTAGGGAGCTCTGGTGGACTTGGTTTTGGTTTTCTAGCTTCATATTTGGAAAACCAGAGGTTCTCCCATGTAACCTAATGGAAGATGCCCCACCATATTTTCAGCAACCAAGGTTCATTGGGAAAGACTGTTGCCCATCAATTAACAGGCTTGACAACTCCAAAATTTCAGTGGTAACCATGTAGTCCCAAAACCCCTGTTAAAACCAAAACCAAACCAAACCTGTTTCCGTCCAGTTGACTCTGAGTCATAGTGACCCTATAGGACAGAGCTGCATAGGATTTCCAAGGAGCGGCTGCTGGACTCAAACTGCCGACCTTTTTGGTTAACAGCGAAAATCCATATTACCAACCAAAAATTTAAATGCATCTTATGATTCAACAAACTTCTATTACTTGCAGCCTACTAGACTGTGAGGGAATAAATTTCTCTTTGTTAAAGCCATCCACTTGTGGTATATCTGTTGCAGCAGCACTAGATGACTAAGACACATATGGACCTCACCAAATGGAATACACAGGAATCAAAACGACTACATCTGTGGAAAGAAACAATGGAGAAGCTCAATATCTTCAGTCAAGTTGCAATATCAAAGGATTCTGTGGGCAAAATATTGAATGACACAGGAAGTATCAAAAGAAGATGGAAGGAATACACAGAGTCACTGTACCAAAAAGAACTGGTAGACTTTCAACCATTTCAGGAGGTAGTATATGTTACAGAACAAATGGTATTGAAGGAAGAAGTCCAAACTTCACTGAAGTCATTGACGAAAAACAAGCCTCCAGGAACTGACAGAATAACAAATGAAATGTTTCAACAAATGGATGCAATGCTCGAAGCACTCACTTATCTATACCAGGAAAGTTACAAAAGAGTTACCTGGTTAACCAATTGGACTAGATTATAGTTTTGCCCATTCCAAGAAAAGATGATCCAAAAGAATGTGGAAATTATCAAACAATATCAGTAATATCACATATAAGTAAAATTTTGCTGAAGATAATTCAAGAATAGTTGCAGCAGTACATTGACAGGACTTGCCAGAAATTCAAGACGGATTTAGAAGAGGATGTGGAACAAGGGATTTCATTGCTGATTTCAGATGGATCTTGGCTGAGAGAAGAGAATACTGGAAAGATGTTTAGCAGTGTTTTATTGACTACGAAAGGCATTCAACTGTGTGGATCATAAAAAAATTATGGATAACATTGTGAAGAATGGGAATTCCGGAAAATTTAATTGTGCTCATGAGGAACCTGCGTATAGATCAAGAGGCAGTTGTTCAACCAGAACAAGAGGATATTGCATGGTTTAAAATCAGGAAAGGTGTGCATCAGGGTTGTATTCTTTCACCATATCTATTCAATCTGTATCCTGGGCAAATAATTCAAGAAGCTGGACTATATGAAGAAGAACATGGCTTCAGGATTGGAGGAAGATTCTAACAATCTGTGATTTGCAGATGACACAACCTTCCTCGCTGAAAGTGAAAAGGACCTGAAGCACTTACTGATAAGGATCAAAGACTATAGTCTTCAGTATGGATTACACCTTAACGTAAAGAAAACAAAAATCTTCACAACTGGACAAATAAGCAACATAATAATAAAGGAAGAAAAGATTGAAGTTGTCGAGGATTTCATTTTACTTGAATCCACAACCAACACCTACAGAAGCAGCAGTCAAGAAATCAAAGGACATAGTGCATTGGGCAAACTAGCTCCAAAAGACCTCTTTAAAGTGTTAAAAAGCAAAGATGTCACTTTGAGGACTAAAGTGGGCCTGACTTGAGCCATGGTATTTTCATTTGTCTTATACGCATGCAAAAGCTGGACAATGAATAAGGCAGAACAAAGAAGAAGTGATTCCTTTGAATTAAGGTGTTGGCGAAGAATACTGAATATACCATCAACTGCTGGAAGAATGGAGAAATCTGTCTTTGAAGAAGTACAGCCAGAATGCTCCTTAGAAGCGATGATGGAGAGACTTTGTCTCACATAGTTTGGACATGTTATTAAGAGGAAGCAGTCCCTGGAGATGGACATCACGTTTGGTATAGTAGAGGGCCAGTGAAAAAGAGGAAAACCTTCAGCAAGATGGATTGATATAGTGGCTGAAACCATGGGCTCAAACATAGCAAGGATTGTGAGGATGGCGCAGGACCGAGCAGTGTTTCTTTCTGTTGTTCATAGGGTTGCTGTGAGTACTAACTGAACTGGATGTCACCTAGCAACAACAACTTTAAGGCCTATTAGTTAAAAAAAAAAAAAAAAAGGAGGAAGGGGGAAATAAAAATAGTTTCATGATTATTTATGATGTTTCAGAGTTTATTCATCTTGTTTCTTTTCTCCCATAACAGATTTAGTTTATGATAAACATTGATTTGTTGCTCAAAGAACAATAAAAATGTGTACTGGAATACTAACTTGCACTAAACTTTGTGATGGGGGGTATATGGCAATCAAAAAGCAACTTTCCTTGACCTCAATCACATCTCTACAGATACACACCTAATATATCTTTGTTGAAAATATTTTCACAAAACTATTTTTTCTATACGTTTTAATATATGTCTAGTGAAAGACAAGAAAATGTAAGTTTGAGAAAAGATGGATTCTAACCAGATATATGTGTGAGAGTATGATGTATGCCTCCCAATGCCTGGAAAATGAGAAGAACTGGAACATTTGCTTGGTCAAAAGGTAAATAAAATAAAACCAGATACAATAGAAAAGACATTATTTTAATTGGCATTGTACTTCCAATCTTAAAGAAAACTATTTGTAAAATAGTAACAGGATATTGCTCAGTGCAGTGCAGTATGTTAAGTACTATATTAATCACTCATTTAATATTCTTCATATGCATTGTCCCCATTTCATGTTTGAGAAAATTGAGAGTTTTGTAAATTTTCTGAAATCACACCACTCGTATTGTAATATAGTCAGTATTCAAGCAAAGTGCTGACTGACTTATATCCTTGCTTATTATTAATGTCAGACATGGCCCTAAAAATAACTTAAAATTAAAATAAACTAGTAATATACTGCACAGACGGAATAATGTGTTAAGCATTGCAAAAGTTAGTGTCTGTAGAGGAAGAGGAAAACTCTTCTAGGAAGAAATATAGGAAATATTTTACATAAGTAATGGATAAGCTGATAAGTCAAGCAGAAGGGAATAAGGCTACCTAGATGTTAACACCATCTAGTAGTCATTAACATCCCTAGGGTTAGAAAAGTAACTGGAAGAAGTTGTTTTATCAGAGTCGAAAATCAGAAACATGTGGACGGAGCTAGAACAGATTGAACTGTTTTTTGAGATTGTTCCAAATGTGGGCAGCATTTCCAAAATGTTGTTCAATATTTTCCCCATAGAATACTTCCATATTGCAACTCAAGGCTTGAATTTTTTCTTCAGTTTTTTCAGCTTAAGAAACGCCCAACGGACTTCTGGCAACATGGCGCTCTAGGCAGAAGCACCACTCCATCCCTCCACAGCAAAGATCTGAAAAACTAAGCCAAACAGAGAAAACAGCAATACTGAAACCTTAAAACATCGAATGAAGAGATAAAGAACTCAGCCAAGCACCAAATGGAATGAGAAACTGACAGAGAATGGAGAGCGAGGAGAGATTCATGCAGAGGTCCCCTACCAGCTAACACAGCACGGATCCACCATCTTGGACTCCTATTGGAGACCAGCAAACAGAGAGTACGATAAAACAGCTTCATGGAGCTTCCAGAAGGAGACACAATAACTGGTAAACAGCGATATACACTTTCCCACCCCCCCCCCGACCCTTCTTTACCACCACTTGGCCTCCTCTGCTTCCAGCGACCACAGTCTCTTGGTCAGGAAGCACCAGCTATTTGGATTCCACCCACCTGCACTGGCTGACTCCCTGAGTCTCATTTGTTGGCTGCTGGTGTTGATTTTTTCTGTTTCTTTTGAATTTTCCTTCCTCTCACCACCTCCCCCTCCTTTCGCTCAAATACCTGGCTCTGGGTGCCATCTCCGCTTCCTCCAAAGGGGCTGCAGAGCACCTTTAGAGTGTGGAGCTGCTTCCCGGTCTGTGCTGCCACACTGGTGGGATCCTGGGGCTTTTTGTTTGTTTGTTTGCTTGTTTTGAATTGTTTGTTTTCTTTTTCTTTTCTCTAGTTGGGACCCAGTTCTGGCCGGGCAGTGCTACATGGCTTGGGACCTACCCCCCCAGCTTGCACAAATGCACAGAGGGATCCCTGAAGGCATTTCTTTTATCGTGTTTCTTTTTTTTTTTTTTTTCCTGTTTTTTTGTTTTCTTTTCCCTCTTTTTCCCTTTTGTCTTTCTTCATTGCTCAATTTCTCGTCTCTCTGTCTCCATTACTCAGTTTCTCATCTCTCTATACTTTCCTTCTCTTCCTGT
>NW_004443945.1:7258443-7275442 GCF_000243295.1 Trichechus manatus latirostris
AAAACTGGAGGACATTATGCTGAGTGAAATAAGTCAATCACAAAAGGACAAATATTGTATGAGACCTCTACTGTATAACTCATGTAAAAGTTTACACACATAATTGGCTACAAGGGATGGGAGGAGTTGGGGGGAACTAAATAGATAAGTGGTAACTTTGGTGAAGAGTAAGACAGTACACATTACTGGGGAAGCCAGCACAACTTGTACAAGGAAAAGTCATGGAAGCTCCATAGACACTTCCAAACTACCTGAGGGACTGAATTGCTGGATGGAGGGCTGTGGGTTCCATGGTCTCGGGGAACATCTAGCTCAATTGGCATAACACAGTTTATAAAGACAATGTTCTACATTCTACCTTGGTTAGTAGTGTCTGGGGTCTTAAAAGCCTGTGAGCAGCTATCTAAGATACTCCACTGGTCTCACCCCTTCGGGAGCAAGGGAGAAGGAAGAGAACAAGATACAAGGAAAAGATTAGTCCAAAGAACTAATGGATCACAGCTACCAAGGCCTCCACCAGACTGAGTCCAGTACAGCTAGACGGTGCCCGGCTACCACCACTGACTGCTCTGACTGGGATCACAACAGAGGTTTCTGGACAGAGCTGGAAAAGGATGTAGAACAGAATTCTAACTCACAAAAAAGACCAGATTTACTGGCCTGACTGACTGGAAAAACCCTGAGAGTACAGCTCCTGGACACCCTTTTAGCTCAGTGATGAAGCTCACCGTTAAGCTGGGGATTGGACAGCCTCATAAAACAAAACAAGACTGATGAGGCACAACATTCCAAGGACAAGGACTAGAAGGCAGGAGGGGACGGGAAAGCTGGTGATAGGGAAACCAAGGTTGAGAAGGGACAGTGTTGACATTTCATGGGGTTGTTAACCATTGTCATAGGGCAATATGTGTCCTAACTGTTTAATGAGAAACTATTTGTTCTGCAAACCTTCATCTAAGGTACAAAAAAAAAAAAAAGAATTATCTATGTGAGATCAAATTGACAACTGCAACTCAAAAGGTTTGATGGGAAGCCTAGGGGACAGTGAGGTGAAGATAATGGTGATGGAATAATTTAGAAAAGGATAGTGAGGATAGCAGCACAACTGGAAGAATGTAATCGATGTCACTAAATTGTACCTGTAGAAACTTTCAAAATGGTGTAGCTTTAGCTATGTATATTTTTACCAAAAAAAAGTTCCTCAAGGTCGAGAAGGGAGAGTGTTGACATGTTGTGGGGTTGTTAACCAATGTCATAAAACAATATGTGTACTGACTGTTTAATGAAAAACTATTTGTTCTGTAAACCTTCATCTAAACTACAATAAAAATATTTTAAAAAAAAAGAAAAACAAATGCCCAACGTGTTCTTTCCTTTTGGTTTTCTGACTCCAGGTCTTTGCACATGTTATTATAATACTTTACTTTTTCTTCTCGAGTTGCCCTTTGAAATCATCTGTTCAGCTCTTTCACTTCATTATTTCTTCCTTTCTCTTTAGCTACTCTACTTTCAATATCAAGTTTCAGAGTTTCTTTTGACATCTTTTTTGGTCTTTTCTTTCTTTCCTGTCTTTTTAATGACATTTTGGTTTCTTCATGTATGATGTCCTTGATGCCATTCCACAACTCATCTGGTCTTTGGTCATTAGTGTTCAATGCGTCAAATCTATTCTTAAGATGGTCTCTAAATTGGGGTGGGATATACTCAAGGTTGTATTTTGGCTCTGATAGACTTTCTCTAATTTTCTTCTAGTTCATCTCGAACTTGCATATAAGCAACTGATGGCCTGTACCACAGTTGGGCCCTGGCCTTGTTCTGACTGATGGTATTGAGCTTCTCCATTGTCTCTTTCCACAGATGTAGTCTGTTTGATTCCTGTGTATTCCATCTGGGAAGACCCATGTGTATAGTTGCCATTTATGCTACTGAAAAAAGTATTTCCCATAAAGAAGTTTCTGGTCTTTCAAAATTCTATCTGCAATCTCTGGTGTCTTTTCTATCAGCAAGCTCATATTTTCCAAATACAGATTCTTCTTCTTTGTTTCCAACTTTCACATTACAATCAGCAATAATTGTCAATGCATCTTGACTGCATGTTTGATCAGTTTTAGACTGCAGATGTTTGTAAAAATCTTCAATTTCCTCATCTTTCGTATTAGTGGTTGGTGCATAAATTTGAGTAATTGTTGTATTAACTGGTCTTCCTTGTAGGCATATGGCATTATCCTATCACTGACTGCATTGTACTTCAGGACAGATCTTGAAATAATTTTTTTAGGAGGAATGCTCCATCATTTCTCTTCAATTTTTCATTCCTTGCGTAGTAGACCATATGACTGTCTGATTCAAAATGGCCAATACTAGTCCATTTCAGCTCACTAATGCCTAGAATATCGATCTTTATGCAGTCTATTTCATCTTTGATGACTTCCAGTTTTCCTAGATTCGTACTTCATACTATCCACCTTCTGATTATTAATGGATATTTGCAGCTGTTTCTTCTCATTTTATGTCTTGCTACTTCAGCAAATAAAGATCACAAAAGCTTGACTCCATTTACGTCTTTAAGGTCCACTCTACTTTGAGGAGGCAGTTCTTCCACAGTTGTATTTCGAATGCCATTCAACCAGAGATGCTCATCTTCCTGCACTATACCAGACAATGTTCCTCTGCTATTCATAAGATTTTCACTGGCCAATTTTTTCAGAAGTAGACCACCAGGTCCTTTTTCCTAGTCTGTCTTAGTCTGGAAGCTCTGCTGAAACCTGCCCATGATTGGTGACCCTGCTTGTATTTGAAATACTGGTAGCATAGCTTCCAGCTTCACAGCAACACGCCAGCCACCACAGTACAACAAACTGTCAGATGTGTGGGGCCATGCTAGACACCCTGTCCTGTAATTTAAATTAAATACATCATTATCAAACCCCAAAATGTTACATAAATATTCAAAAACTCTTTTAAAATGAAAGATGAAAGACAGCTAAATTCTTTCATGTCAGGGAAAGACATAAGCTTTGAAATATTCAGCAGCCCTCTGATTACCAATACAAGTAGACTTAGGATTTTGGTTGTAAAGACAGGATGTGATAAGCAAGGGTATAAGAGGCCTTGGATGTACGCAGAGTGAAGAACATAAAAAAATTAAAAAAACACTGCATAAATGTCAAACACAATAAATTGTATATTCTCAAAGAAGGTATGAACTAGATATTAAAACCTGCCCAGCATAGACAGACTACAAGGAGAATGCAAAGGAAAATTAGAGTCTAAATTAGGCAATAATCATCATTGTTGAATGCATGGAAAAATTCTATGCTGAGAATTCGAGGCTACTAGCTAGCCTTAGGTGGGTTTTGGCCTGTACTTACATTACTTCAATGTTCAAAACAGTCATAATATACCACCACACTTAAAGTACAAATCAGACTTCTGATACAAACGAATCTAAAATTTCTTGGAAAAAAAAATGACCCTTAACGCAGACCTCAAAGAATTTTTAAAAAAGTAGAGTTTCAATAAATTTGAGCTTACAGACTCAACAAAATTTCTCTGAAAACTGTTGATACAGGAAATTGATTTCACACCAGTAATGGCATCCAAAATGGAAGTTATAATGGAAATACAGTTTGATTCCCCTCCTTTGGACTTTTCCTACACTCCTCCTTCAGTAGAATCAATTCCACATCAAGAGAGGTTCTGTTATTGAGGACCCTTTTGTGATTCCTTATTAATTCTCCCAAGCAGATTCTTTTTCTCTATTTGGTGGTCTGTTTAGTGCTTCTCCACCTTGTTTTAATCTCTACTATTTTTTAACAAAATTCACCAGCATTCTAGTTATAGGGAAGGCATCCTTTCACGGTGTTCTACTAGTATTTTTTCTCCCCCTCATATCTGTATTTGGTTATCTTAATGGTAATTGTTAAAGGGGCACATGGAGTCTATGAAACATAAAATCCAAACTCAAACTTGACTAAAGGATTAAAGTAAAAAACCTTCAATCATAATATAATTAGCAGTTTAAATGTGCTAGTAATAAGCCATGTGCCCTAGTGGTGCAGTGGTTAGACACTGGCTGCTAACCCAGAGCAGAACTGCCCCAGGGTGTTTCCAAGGCTATAATCTTTACAGAAGAAGACTACCACATCTTTCTCCCTAAGAGCAGCTGATGGGTTGGAACGGCCCATCTTTTGATTAGCAAGCAAGTGCTTACCCACTGTACCACCAGAGCTCCTCTGAATATCCTATAATTTACTAAATATTCTCATATTATTGTTATAATTTCCCTCATTTTTTACTATTACATAAATAATGTTGTCATGAGAATCTCTGTACTTAAAATTTTACCTATACCCCTGTTTATTTTTTTTAGATCTATTCCTAGAAGGATAATAGCTGTTTCATATTGAATTTTAAATGTTCAGTCTTATATAGTTTCTGAAATTATTATCCAGAGATATTAAAGTAATTTATTTTTCTACCAATAATGTAAAATGTGGAGGTTTATAGCTCTCAAGTGAGAACTGAATATTTTTAGTTACTTTAAATTATTGCCCAATTCAATTTAATAGATTCTAAAATGGAATTCCGTTATTTTTTAATTTGTGTGTTTTTGACTACTAAGGAGCTTGAATCATATATATATATACACACACATATACGTATATGTATATATATACATTTATATGTACCATACAAATGTCTGCTAACCATTTAGAGCTTGTCTGTTCCAATCCAACAGCCACTCCTTGGAAACCCTATGGGGCAGTTCTACTCTGCCCTATAGGGTTGCTGTGAGTTGGAATCAACCTGACAGCAATGGATTTGATTTTTGTTTTTTATATATGTATGTATATTTATATATATTATACACACACACAGAGATATGAGCTAACTCATGTGTATTTATAAGGAGCCCTGGTTGTGCAATGGCTAATTGAAAGGTCTGGTGAACTCATCAGCCACTCCAGGGGAGAAAAGACATGGCAATAGTCTCTGGTAAAGATTAGAGCCTTTTAAAACTGATGGGGCTGTTCTACTCTGTTTTATAGGGTCACTATGAGTTGGACTCAACTAGATGGCATGCAACAGTGTGTGTGTTTATTCTGTAAATTGTTTACATAATTATGTTACATTATGTGTAAATTTTCTTATATTTTTCTTATGCTGGGGTTTTCTCTCTTATCAATATTGGCTAACTGTTCACTCTGAAGATGGAAGGAATACACAGCGTCACTGTACCAAAAAGAACTTGTCAACATCCCACCATTTTAGGATGTAACATACAATCAAGAACTGATGGTACTGGAGGAAGAAGTCCAAGTTGCACTGAAAGCATTGGCGAAAAACTGGCTACAGGAATTGACGGAATGCCAATTGAGATGTTTCAACAAACGAATACAGTGCTGGAAGCGCTCTCTCGTCTATGCCAAGAAACTTGGAAGATAGCTCCCTGGCCAACCAACTGGAAGAGGTCAGTATTTGTACCCATTCCAAAGAAAGGTGATAAAACAGAATGTGAAAAATATCAAAAATATCATTAATATCACATGCAAGTAAAATTTTGCTCAAGTTAACTCAAAAGCGGTTGCAGCACTACATCGACAGGGAACTGACAGAAATTCAAGCCAGATTCAGAAGAGGACGTGGAACAGGGAATATCATTGCTGATGTCTAATGGATCAGAATTGAAAGCTGAGAATACCAGAAAGATGTTTACCTGTGTTTTATTGACTATGCAAAGGCATTCAACTGTGAGGAGCATAACAAATTATAGATAACATTGCAAAGAATGGAAATTCCAGAACATTTATTTGTGCTCATATAGAACCTGTACTTAGACCAAGAGACAGTCATTCTAACAGAACAAGGGGATACTGCGTGGTTTAATGTCAAGAAAGGTGTGTGTTAGGGTTGTACTATTTCACCATATTTATTCAATCTGTATGTTGAGCAAATAATTCAAGAAGCTGGGCTATATGAAGAAGAATATGACATTATGATTAGAGGAAGACTCATTAACAACCTGCAATATGCAGATGACACAACCTTGCTTGCTTGAAAGTGAAGAGGCCTTGAAGAACTTACTGGTGAAGATAAAAGACCACAGCCTTCAGTATGGGTTCCACCTCAACATAAAACAAAAATTCTCACAACTGGACCAATAAGCAATATCATGATAAACGGAGGAAAGATTGTTGTTGTCAAGGGTTTAATTCTGCTTGGATGAACAATCAACTCCCATGGCAGCAGCAGTCAAGAAATCAAACTATGCATTGCATTGGGCAAACCTGCTGCAAAAGATCTCTTTAAAATATTAAAAAGCAAAGATGTCACTTTGAGGACTAAGGTGAGCCTAATCCAAGCCATGGTGTTTTTAGTCAACTAATATGCATGTGAAAGCTGGACAATGAATAAGGAAGACCGAAGAATTATTGACACCTTTGAATTACGGTGTTGGCAAAGAATATTGAATATACCACGGACTGCCAGAAGAATAATCTAATCTGCCTTGGAAGAAGTACAGCCAGAATGCTCATTAGAAGCAAGGATGGTAAGACTTTGTCTCACATACTTTCAATTTTTGTTTCCCAGTTACATGATGATGTGCTCATGGTAATACAATTTAGTCCTTACTCTACCATTTACTATCTCTGTAACTGTAAGGGAAATTTCTTAACTGCTCTGAACAGCAGTTTCCTAATATATGAAATGGAGTGATAAATTGTACCTACTCCATAGAATGCCTTCAAGCATTGTTTGACTATGGCCAGGTTTCACCAAATATCATCCAATAATAGTTATTAACCCATTTACCATTATGCTACCAGATGGGTGGAATATTGAAAAATCAATTAATTTATGTTACATATTTTAATTGTGTTGTTAGTTTTTTATATTGTTTTACTACTACTACTATATTAATTTGAAAATCTAAACAAAATGCATATCTATTAGAGCATAAAATTAGTAGTTAATAAGAGCACTTTGAATATTGAACTGGATAATACCATGAGTTAATTTTAAATTAAGTCAGTTATCAAGGTATTGTTATATTCCAAAAAGAGAAAAAGAAGAAAAATAAAAAGCTTGTGCTTGTTCATATCATGTTTTAGCTTCTAGATATAAAAAAGATGCCTTACTTTGACTTAGAATCCCTATGTTTAATTTTCCAACCTTGGCTGCTTTGGTGGGATAAAAAAGTAAGTATGACTCTTCAATTCAGACCATTCTCTTCCTATATTTTGAAATGAGGTTTAAAACTCAACACATGCTACAAAGATCTTATTCTTATTTGAAATGTTGAAGGTAGCTACTTTCATTGTTACTCAGATTTCATGCTTCCCCATTTCAATTTACCAGCTTCTTCTATAATTAGGAAATAATCAAAGGTGTCAGGCCTTTCTCTCTTCCTCTCCTATCTTTTTCATCCCGATGAGGATGGTGTGGGGTTAAAAAAATAGTAATTTTGGCCTTTGTCCTTGGTTTCTGATAGACAACTCTAAACTTTTGGAATTTCCTGAGTAATTGAGATACCTTTGTTATCTATTGATCCCTGGTGGCACAGTGGTTAAGAGCTCGGCTGCTAACCAAAGGTTGGCAGTTCAAATCCACCAGCTGCTCCTTGGAAACCCTATGGGGCAGTTCTACTCTGTCCTATAGGGTTTGCTATGAGTCGGAATCGACTGAAGGGCAATGGGGTTGGTTTTGGTTTTTGGTTTGTTATCTATAGGCATCCAAACAAGATCTAACAGTTTATGCTAATGAGGTGATGCAGGTAGGGGTTGATCAGGCCAAAAAGACTACCTCCTGATATCTGCACCTGAGGGGGAGATGTATGTGCTGTTTCAATGGGTCCTGTCTACATACTGAGGTCACAATAAAAGCTTTAGACAGAAGCTCCATGGGGTTCCTGCTGGGGAAAGACACTGATGCACATGGGAGGGTAGACAGTCCCATTTTGAGACATGGAAACTTTGTATTGGGAATCCTCTCAGACCTTGCCCTATGCATCTCTTCATTTGTATCATTTGTCCTATAATAAAAATGTAATTGTACATACATCACTCTCCATGAGTTCTAGCAAGTTATAGAACCTGCAGGCGTAGTGAGACCCACAAAGTCAGAAGCTTGGGGAGCCCTGGGAGCTCCGAAGCTTGCAGCTGGCATCCGAAGTCTTAAGCTGACCATGCAGTCTGGAGGCAGAGGACAGTGTCTTTAACTTGTGAGATCGGATTTATCTCTGAGTGGTTATGGTCAGAGGAAGAGTATTGCATTGGCAGCTGGTGTCAGAATAAAAGTGGGGAGGGAAGTGAAAGGTGGAGATTTTGATTTGTGTTGATTATTATTCTCATAGGTGGTATCAGAAAAGGTAGGAATTGATATTTACTCACATAGATATGTAGAGGAAGTCCAGCCACCTCACCTTCTGTCCCTCTGTTGTTGTTAGTTTCTGTCCAGTGGACTCATGGTGACCCAGGTACAACAGAACTAAATGTGCCCAGTTCTGTGGCATCTTCATGATTATTAGTATACTCAAGACTATTGTTGTGGTCATTGTGTATTTTGAGTGCTTTCCAACCTAGGGGGCTCATCTTCCAGCATAATATCAGACAATAATCTGTTGTGATCCACAGGGCTTTCATTGGCCAATTTTTGGAAGTAGATTGCCAGGCCTTTCTTCCTAGTCTGTCTTAGTCTGAAACCTATCCAGCACGGTGACCCTGTTGGTGCTTGAAATACTGGTGGCATAACTTCCAGCATCATAGTAAAGTGTAAGCCTCCACAGTACAACATAGTGACAGACAGGTGTTGGTCTATCCTATCCATCCTAAACTATTTCCCTAAGTAACTAAGACAGGTTCTGTGTGCCAGCTGTTAAGGTGATTTTTTTTAACTGAGATTTTCTACTAGTCCTTCATTGCCTTGCTTTGTCTGAATATCTGCCCTCCAATACCTTTTTTTTTTTTTTTTTTTAAATTAAAGAGCTTCTCATTTGTTTATGATGCTTCCTCTTCTTCCTTGCACTGCTGGTGCAAGTGCTGAATAATATTTGTTAAATAAATGAGCCCAAGAAATAAAATAGCTACTCTGAACTAACTTATACTATTGTGACTCCTATTGGCTGGAATAAAGTTCACAATTGTACAAAATTAGAGTTAAATCTACACGCAAATAGATTTAGTGTCCACCAGTAGAGGAGGGAATTAATCTTTATGTATTAATTAATGCTTTCCTTTGACTTCTTATTCATCAAAGGAAGTTAGATATTAACTATTTAAAAAATAACATGAATTAGAAGCTCTCACTGCCATGAATAATTGCATAAATTTCAAGTAGTCCTACCACATATAAAATAGATGTTTCCGAAATAAGTTAGACAATCCTACACATGTAAAAATAATATTTTGTATGAAAAATAACACTAAGGTGAAGTGTGTCATTTTGTAATGATATAATCACATTGCTTAAATAGCACAATATGAACACACAAACAAATCCATCAAAAAAATAATGTATTTAGAATTTTTACTTCCTTTCTTCATATTCCCGAACAGTCAATATCAGTTTTAACTTTCAGTTAAAGTTGTGACTCCTTGAGATCATTTATTTAATGCAGGTTGATATTCAACGCAACTCAATAATTAGTTAGCATGATTCAAATTGTCTTTAATTTATCAACCTGAATTCACAGCACAAGGGTCTATTTCTTTCGCTCAAGAAGGAAACAATTTGATAGATCATGACAATACTGTCTCTCCAATTGTGTATTCAATCCTTTGATGTGTTTAACCAATAGCTGTTGAATCCTTAATTATATTCAAGTCTTATTAAAAGATGAGAATGCATGGCCACTACCTGAAGAAACTTATATCTTAGAGAAGAGTTAAAAAAACATTGCAGTAAGAAAGGATATTTGCTAAATGGAGCTATAGTGAGCATACTGAAGAAGGGTGGTCTGAGAAGATGACTTCAGAATTAATTACTTGAGCAGAGTTAAAAGGGTGAATTACAGCTTTTCTGGAGGCTAAGAAGGGAAAATAATTTCAGGTAGACACACTGGTATCCAGTGGTGTCATTAGGGGTGGTGTCGCCCTGTGCGGTAACTCAGGGCCTTACTCCCCTCCCTGCACAACAAAAGCATCAGACAGCGCTTGGGCCTGGCTGGGCTTCAAGGGTGCTGGGTACCTGAGTGCAACCACTGCTCGCAGGCAGAGTGCCTTAGTGGCTCCAGGAGTGGCGCGGGGTAGGCCAGGGCCAGGCGCAGCAGCGCCGAGAGCGGATGGAGCAGCTCCTTGGTGTTCCAACAGGATGTGCGCCAGCGAGCTCAGCTCTGCCAGTGGGAGCAAGGGTTCAGACGGGGTCAGATGGGGGCTAGGTTCCCTGTTCCTCTTCCCCCACCCCACCCAGAACAGGGGCTGACCACACCACCAGTGGTGCTGCCGGCACTGTTGGTGTCACCCCCACTGACAATGTCACCCGGTGTGGTCTGTACCACTACCCCCGTACCCCCTGTGGTATATGCAAAATTAGTAAAGACTACACATTTACTGAGAAATACAGTAATTAAGCAACTGTTGTTCAAGAAAGTTATTTTTTTGGGGGGGAGAGGTGCAGATGTGTAATAAGGAGATTTATTAGAAATTGAAATAAAAGAGAAAGACATGGATCTTTAATGAAACATAAAGGAGTTTAAAATTTGTCCTGTGAGAAATGCATTAAGAAATATAGTTGTCGTTGGGTCACTTCTGACTCATGGTGACCTCGTGTGCATGAGAGTAGAACTGTACTCCATAGTGATTCCAATGACTTGATTTTTCAGAAGATAATTCCCAGGTCTTTCTTCTGAGGCATTTCCAGGTGGGCTCAAACCGCCAACCTTTTGGTTACCAGCCAAGCACATAGTCACTGAAAATATCTAAGTTAGCTGTTCATATCCTTGTGTATAAAGATCATTCTGGTGGGCTTATTGAGGATGGACTGGAGAGCTTAGGATAGAGGCACCAACTTCCTGCTAGTCTATAGTATGTGTTCGGAAAATGTTAAACTAATTCTGAGAAGAGATAATGAAAGTTTAAAATATGCCAGCGTAAGTGATAGTGAAAAGGAAGAGACATATATGGATACTTCTTAGAGGATAGAATGAAGATGGTGAGTGGTTGAATATTTGCTGTGGGTGAAGAGATGAGAAGATTTTAGCATAACTAGCAAATATTTTTACTTAGGCTTTTCCATAAACTTGGAACATAGGTACTAGTATTATCCTCATTTAATAATCAGAGAGGTAGTCTATCATTTAGCTATTTGTAACAAACTATTCCCAAACTCAGGGGACTAATACAATAACATTATATAATCATATCTCACTCATGACAAAGTAAAATTCAGCTGAGCTTAGTGGGGCTTAGATAATCAAGGCCAGCCTTGTCTGAGACAACTGGAACTATTGCGTTTTCTTCCACATGTCCTTTATCATCCTCCTTGGACAAGCAGGTTACCCTGGGGCGTGACCTTCCTATGTGGATGGCAGAAGCACACATCTCAATATATAATCCCTTTCAAAATTCTGCTTGTGCCATGTTTGCTAACCTTGCCTTAATTTTAGCCAGAGCAGATCGAACGGCCAAGCTGAGAGGCAGGGAATTGCAGCCACCTACCTAAAGACATGAAATCCAGTGGTGCAAATGATCACTTGGCTGCTAACTGAAACGTTGGAAGTTCAAGTCCACCCAGAGATGCCTCTGAAGAAAGACCCAGTGATCTACTTCCAAAAAATCAGCTACTGAAAATCCTATAGAGTACAGTTATACTGTGACACACCTGGGGTTGCCATGAGTGAGAGTCAACTCCACAGCAACTGGTACTGATACCAAAAGGGATAAACACAGTGAGGAGTGAAAACTAAGGGTCATTAATATTATCAATCTACCACAGGTAAGATGTCCTAGTTGTTAAGATTATGAAGTCGTCAGATAGAATGCCTGGATATATGTTCTGTCCCTACAATGAGTTTTGTGATCTTGGAAGAGTTACTAACATGTCCAAGCCAGGTTCTTTATTTTAATAAACAAAAATAATCCAACTATTTACTTTACAGTGTTAATGGATGTACATTTTTTGAGCAATCTATATATATCACAAAACAGGTATTCAAATTTTTAACTACAAGTAGTCCCCAACTTCTGAAGTATTCAATTTACAACGAACCGCCTTAAGAATGTTTTTTTTGTACATCTTATCATTAGTAATATGTACTACATAAAATATTGCAGGATGTAATTTGCTGATATTATCATTATCATGCCAACCCTCACAGACCAAAAAAAAAAAGGATTTATAAAGATACTGACAATGAAAACTAAAAAAAAAAACGATATTCGACTTACATCAGAACCAACTTACAATGGAGTCATCAGAATGGAATCACCTCATAAGATGAGGGCTACCTATATTATCAATATTATTACCTAGGAGCTCTGATGGCGCAGAGGCTAAGAACTCAGCTGCTAACCAAAAGATTCAGCAGTTTGAATCCACCAGCTGCTCCTTGGAAACCCTATGGGATAGTTCTACTCTGTCCCACAGGGTTGCTATGAGCCTGAATTGATTCAATGGCAACAAGTTAAATTTTAATTTTTATTATTAGATAAGTGTATAAACTGAGGTTCACAGGGTTTAATTATATATTTAAAAATAAAATTTAATATAAATAATATGTAGGAAATTTAGTGCTTAAATGAAGAAATTCAAATTATCTGACTTTGGATTTCAAGTTTTTTACACAACACCCTCCTATTACTATATGAAAAGCATTAATATGATCACAATAGACATAATGTTCTTAAATTGATATTACTCTTTAAGACAATTTTAGGGTGGAAAAATAATTGGTATATACTTTGCAATCTTTAATTTGAATTGAAAAATAAGATACTTTTTCCTATTTATAAAAATAATATGAAATCATACATTCTCTTTATTAACTACAATAAATGACCAAAACTAAATCAGATGTACTGTATGTAGATTGATCTGGATTATTGAGCAAACATTATAATTAAATTTTAAAATGCAAGCTCCCACTTACTGGATGTAAAACTAGACCACTTGTGAAGGTGGCTTTGTGGCAACCAGTTTATCTTAGTGACATTATATGCTAATGTAATATGGGGACACAGTATAAAATCATGAAGTCCAGACTTTCAAGTAAGTACTGGAAATTGACCATTATATTTAATTTTTGCTACAGATTTTTAAGGTTCTTTTAAGGCATGTATACAGGCAATTAACTCCTTATAATAGAAATGCATTTTAATAGAAATATGTCAGTCTCATTTTTCTTTAATGTCTGACACAATTCCATATATTCAGTGTTCATGCATCTCAAAGAAGTTTGACAAAATTGGTAGCTGTGCGTAGATTTGTTCTGACTTGTGATTAAAACTTTCTTGGCATGGAGAATTCAAAAATCAATTTTCCCACATGTGGCAGATGTGTGACTTAGTAGATAAATTCTCAGGATTCTGGCCTGTGCTGCTTGAGCTATTTATCCTTCAGGGACAAATAAACTGTCCCTTCTCCATGGGCACTTGGACTCTAACATTTTCTCCTAAAGTAAAAACAGCAAGAAATCTATTTTATTTTTGCTCTTCATGAACATATCCCTATCATCATCACACACAGAATAAACAGTATCACTTTATTTTTGCTTCTCTACCTGAAGATGGCTGAATTAAAGCAGCAACACCTATGTATCAGAGTGTTTGCTAAAGTCTCTGTGTCATGCTCAAATGATTTCAAGCTAAAGTTTGTTCTGGAGTACTTCATAAGTACTGTTGAGATTTATCTAATAATATAGTTTTATATATAGTTGTATACACTTTTATATATAATTTTAATATAGCTGAAAAACATTAAAACAAGTTCACAAGAGCCAAAGTACGGCCTTAAGTATATCACACATGAATTTGGAGACCATCTCAAGAACAAATTTAATGCACTGAACACTAAAAAGACCAGATGAGTTGTTGGATGACATCAAGGATATCATACATGAAGACAGCAAAAGATCATTAAAAAACTGGAAAAAAAAAAAAAAGACCAAAATGGATTTCAGAAGAGACTCTGAAACTTACTCTTGAACCTAGAGTAGCTAAAGAAAAGGGAAGAAATGATGAAGTCAAAGAGCTGAACAGAAGATTTCAAAGGGCAGCTCAAAAAGACAAAGTAAAATATTATACTGAATGTGTAAAGGCCTGGAGTTAGAAAACCAAAAGGGAAGAACATGCTCAGTATTTCTGAAGCTGAACGAACTGAAGACAAATTCAAGCATTGAGTTTCAATTTTGAAGGATTCCATAGGCAAAATACTGAAAGATGCAGGAAGCCTCAAAAGAAGAAGGAATACACAGAGTCACTGTGCCAAAAAGAATCAGTCCTCATTCAACCATTTCAGGAGGTAGCATATAATCAAGGACCAATGGCACTGAAGGAAGAAGCCCAAGGTGCACTGAAGGCATTGGCAAAAAACAAGGCTTCAGAAATTGATGAAATACCAATTGAGATGTTTCAACAAATGGATGTAATGCTGGAAGCACTCATTTGTCTATGCCAAGAAATTTGAAAGACAGCTACCTGGCCAACCAGCTGGAAGAGATCCATATTTGTGCCTATTCCAAAGAAAGGTAATCCAACAGAATGTGAAAATTATCATACAATACCATTAATATCACATACAAGTAAAATTTTGCTGAAGTTAATTCAAAAATAGTTGCAGTGATACATCCACTGAGAACTGCCAGAAATTTCAAGCCAGATTCAGAAGTGGACATGGATGAGAAATATTATTGCTGATGTCAGATGAATCTTGGCTGGCAGCAGAGAATACCAGAAAGATGTTTACCTGTGTTTTATTGACTATGCAAAGGCATTCAACTCTGTGGATCATAACAAATTATGGATAACATCGTAAAGAATGGGAATTTCAGAACACTTAATTGTGCTCCTGCAGAAACTGTATAGATATAGAGGCAGACTTTCAAACAGAACAAGGAAATGCCACATGGTTTAAAATCAGGAAAACTGTGTGTCAGTGTTGTATCCTTTCACCATACTTATTCAATCTATATGCTGAGCAAATAATCTGAGATTCTCAACTATATGACAAAGAATTAGGCATCAAGATTGGAGGAAGACTCATTAAAAATCTGCAATATGCAGATAACACAACCTTGTTCCTGAAAGCGGAGAGGACTTGAAGCACTTACTGATGAAGATCAGATGACAGACTTTAGTATGGATTACACCTCAACATAAAGAAAACAAAAATCCTCACAACTGGACCAATAAGCAACATCATGTTAAATGGAGAAAAGACTGAAGTTGTCAAGAATTTCATTTTACTTGGACCCACAATCAATGCCCATGGAAGTAGCAGTCAAGAAATCAAATGATGAGACTTCCAGCAACATGGCACTCTAGGCATAAGCACCATGCCGTCCCTCCACAACAAAGATCTGAAAAATTGAGCCAAACAGAGAAAGCAGCAATCATGAAACCCTAAACATCAAATGAAGAGATAAAGAACTCAGCCAAACACCAAATGGAATAAGAAACTGACAGAGAACAGAAAGTGAGGAGACATACATGGAGAGGTCCCCTATCAGCTAATGCAGCATGGATCCGCCATCTTGGACTCCAATCAGAGACCAGCAAATAGGGGGTATGAGAAAGCAGCTTCACAGGGCTTCCAGCAGGAGACAGAACAACCATTAACTGGCAATATACGCTTTCCCACCCCCCACCCTTCTTCACCCCCACTCGGCCTCCTCTGCTTCCTGCAGCCACAGTCTCTAGACCAGGAAGCACCAGCTGCTTGGATTCCACCCACCCGCACTGGCCAACTCCCTGAGTGCCATTTGTTGGCTGCTGGTGTTGCTTTTCTTTTTCTACCTTACCTCTCACCACCTCCCCCTCCTTTTGCTCAAATACCAGACTCTGTGCCCCATCTTTGCTTCTTCCTGAGGGGCTGTGGAGCTCCACTTGAGTGTGGAACTGCTTCCCGAGCCGTGCTCCCATGCTGGTGGGATCCTGGGGCTTTTTTCTGTTTGTTTTCAATTGTTTGTTTGTTTTCTTTTTCTTTTCTTGAGTTGGGAGCCCGTTCTGGCCGGGAAGTGCTGCGCGGCTTGGGACCTACCCCCTCAGCTTACGCAGATGCACAGAGGGATCCCTGAGGGCATTTCTTTTTTCCTGTTTGTTTTTTTTTCTGTTTTTTTTTTTTTTGAGAGTTTTCTTGTTCTCTTTCTTTTAATTTGTTTTGTTTTCTTTTCCCTCCTGTTCCCTTTTTGTCTTTCTGCATTACTCAGTTGCTTGTCTGTCTATACCTTCCTTCTCTTCCTGTCCCCTGGATACCTGGCACTGAATACCTCTACACCTCCTAGCCAGGCTGTACTTCAACACCTGGGAACAACTTCCCCAGACCTTGTAGCCACACCAGTGGGATCCCAGGGAGCTTTGTGGTTCTTTTTTCTTTCTTTCATTCTTTCCTTTTCTTTTTTTTTGTTCTTCTCCCCCTTTTGGTTTTTCTCCATTTCATAGTCTCTCATCTCTCCACTCCAACGGCAAGCCCCCCTAGCACTCTTTTTTGTTTCTTTGTATGTTTTTGGCTCCTATTCCTCTCTCCTCTCTTCCATACCCATCTTAGCTCAGCACATCGCAATCTCTCCCCTCTATCCTGCCTACCTGCACCGTGCACTTAACATCAAACCACCAAGCAGCACAGGCATGGCCTACCGGAACCTGCCCTGCACTGATTACCGACCTGACCTGGTGGCTGTAGTAAGTGCCACAAACAACCCATCCCAGCAACTCCTCTTCAGCTAGACCTGCCCTGCTATACCATATCTGAGTGACTGACCCTGCCAATGGGAGAAGGAGGCAAAAAGTATCGTGCTCACAGACGAGCAAACAACAAAGAACACACAGCCCACCTGCTCAGACAT
>NW_004443945.1:7275542-7286349 GCF_000243295.1 Trichechus manatus latirostris
CTAATACTCATAATTCTCCAAGAACTGAGGCAAAAAGCTGACAAACATGAGGAAAAAATAGACAAATTCATGGAAAATACAGACAAAAAAAGAAAGAATTCAGGAAAATAATGCAGAAACAAAATGCCAAAAGAAATTCACAACTAGAAATTATACAAAAACAACAATTAGAAATTGAAAAGATAAACAACAGAGATTTCAGAAATGGACGGTGTCATAGAAGTGCTGAGGAGCAGATTTGAAATGGTGGAAGACAGGATCAGTGAAATTGAAGACAAACACTTGGATACAACTATGAGGAAAAATCAGAAAAAAGAAAAAACTAAGAAAAAAGAAGCGATCCTGAGAATTATGTGGGATACAATCGAAAGCAAAAATCTGTGAGTGATCGGAGTTCTAGAACAGGGGGAGAAAACAGAAGACACAGAGAGGATCATTTAAGAATTGCTGACAGAAAGTTCCCCAGTATCATGAAAGATGCAAAGGTCACCAGCCAAGAAGCTCAACAAACCCCATATAGAATAGACCCCAAAAGAAAATCACCAAGGCATATCATAATTACACTCACTAAAAACAAAGACAAAGAATCCTGAGACCAGCTCGAGAAAAACAAAAAGTCACATACAGAGGAGAAACGATAAGACTAAGCTGAGATTATTTGGCAGAAACCATGCAGGCAAGAAGGCAATGGAATGACATATATAACACCTTGAAAGAAAAAAAATTTCCAGCCAAGAATAATATATCCTGCAAAACTCTTATTCAAATATGATGGTGAAATTAGGTCATTTCCAGATAAACAGAAATTAAGGGAAGATGTAAAAACCACACCAAACTTTCAAGACTTCTTATAGGAAGTCCTTCGATCTGAGAACAAACAATATCAGACCACAGGCTGAATATAGGACACAGGATTCTTCTAGCCAGATACCAACCTAGGAAATGAACTCTTAAGGACTATGCAAAACCAATAGAATTGCAAAAGGGAACCAGAGAGGTTAATCTGTAAATGACAACAGCATCAGAACAATAAAAGAGGGAATAAACAGTGTAGACACAGAACCTTCTAATGGCAAGGAAGTCAAGTGATATTGAGTAATAATAGACTGGTTCAAATGTAGGAAGATAAGGGTTAATTTCAAGGTAACCACAAAAAAAGTTAACAACCCTACTCATCAAAATAAAGAAGAAAAATATAAAGTCTCAGTAAAAACAAAAACCTACAAAAACAAAAGAAATGAAAAAAAATCCACAAACAAAAGAAACTCAGGGCAGGTGAGTAAGAGGAACAAAACTGGAGGACATTATGCTGAGTGAAATAAGTCAATCACAAAAGGACAAATATTGTTTGAGACCTCTACTGTATAACTCATGTAAAAGTTTACACACAAAAAGAAACAATCTTTGTTGGTTACGAGGGATCGGAGGGGTGGGGGTGGGGGAACTAAATAGATAAGTAGTAACTTTGGTGAAGGGTAAGACAGTACACATTACTGGGGAAGCCAGCACAGCTTCTACAAGGAAAGGTCATGGAAGCTACATAGACACTTCCAAACTCCCTGAGGAACTGAATTGCTGGGCGGAGGGCTGTGGGAACCATGGTCTCGGGGAACATCTAGCTCAATTGGCATAATACAGTTTATAAAGACAATGTTCTACATTCTACTTTGGTGAGTAGCATCTGGGGTCTTAAAAGCCTGTGAGCAGCCATGTAAGATATACACTGGTCTCACCCCTTTGGGAGCAATGGAGAATGAAGAGAACAAGAGGAAAAGATTAGTCCAAAGGACTAATGGACCACAGCTACCACAGCCTCCACCAGACTGAGTCCAGTAGAGCTAGATGGTGCCCGGCTACCACCACTGACTGCTCTGTCCAGGATCACAATAGAGGGTCCTTGTCAGAGCTGGAAAAAGTTGTAGAACATAATTCTATCTCACAAAAAAAGACCAGATTTACTGGTCTGACAGACTGGAGAAACTCCGAGAGTATGGCCTGCGGACACCCTTTTAGCTCTGTGATGAAGCCCCTCCCGAAGTTCACCATTCAGCCAGGGATTGGACAGCCTCATAAAACAAAACAGGACTAACGAGGCACAGCAGTCTAGGGACAAGGACTAGAAGGCAGGAGGGCACAGGAAAGCTGGTGATAGGGAATCCAAAGTTGAGAAGGGACAGTGTTGACTTGTCATGGGATTGTTAACCATTGTCATAGGGCAATATGTGTCCTAACTGTTTAATGAGAAACTATTTGTTCTGCAAACCTTCATCTAAGGTACAAAAAAAAAAAAAAAAAGAATTATCTATGTGAGATCAAATTGACAACAGCAACTCAAAAGGTTTGATGGGAAGCCTGGGGGACAGTGAGTTGAAAAAAATGGTGATGGAATAATTTGGAAAAGGATAGCAGCACAACTGGAAGAATGTAATCGATGTCACTGAATTGTATATGTAGAAACTTTCAAAATGGTGTAACTTTGGCTATGTATATTTTCACCAAAAAAAAGGTCCTCAAGGTTGAGAAGGGAGAGTATTGACATGTCGTGGGGTTGTTAACCAATGTCATAAAACAATATGTGTACTGACTGTTTAATGACAAACTATCTGTTCTGTAAACCTTCATCTAAAGTACAATAAAAAAATTAAAAGAAGGGGAGAAAAAAAGAAATCAAATGACATTACATTGGGCAAACCTGCTGAAAAAGTCCTTTTTATAGTGTTGAAAAGCAAAGATGCCAGCTAGAGGAATAAGGTGCCCCTGACTCAAGCCATGATATTTTCAATTCCCTCATACGTGTGTGAAAGTTGGACAACAAATAAAGAAAACAAAAAAAGAATTGGTGCATTTGAATTATGGCTTTGTTGAAGAATATTGAATATACCATAGGCTGCCAGAAGAACAGTGACATCCCTAGAGGTGCAGGCGGTGCAGACAGCACGGACTGCACTGGTGTCATAGGACGTGACACCAAAATGACTGTAAAATTTTTGTGCAGTATTTCAGTATAAATTTGTTATTTTTTTATAAAAATATTTCTGTAGTTAGTTATAACAATAAAAAAATGTTTGTAAGCTTAGCTTAGAGGTATCAATATGCCTGCAAGGCTATAACTCTATGCTAATTTACTTTTTAAACCTTCTAATGTGCTCAAGTCAGAACTGTCATTATTATCCAATTGCAGTGATGCTTGGAATCGTGTGGTTTCACCTGCACACACTACAAGCAAGCACTGTTGTTTTTGTTGCTGCCCTGTGTTTTCATAGTTGCTGATTTCGTCAGATTTTCTGGTGTTTTAGATACACTATTGTGGTAATTAGCATGGGGAACTGTGACACCATGAGTTCCTGCACTCGGTGACACCAACCCTAGTGATATCACTGAAGAAGAACAAACAAATACGTCTTGGAAGAAGTACAGCCAGAATGTTCCTTAGATGTGAGGAAGGGGAGACTTCCTCACATGTACTTTGGACATGTTATCATGAGGGACCAGTCCCTTAGAAGTACTTCATACTTCGTGAAGAAGAGGGTCAGCAAAAAAGAGAAAGGCCCTCAACCAGATGGATTGACACAGCGGCTACAACAATGGGCTCAAATGTAGCAATGATTGTGAGAATGGTGCAAGACTGGGCAGTGTTTTGTCGTGCATGGGATCACTATGCATTGGAACTGGCTTGGCACCACCTAACAAGAACAACATAGTTTTATGTACATTTATAACCTTCCCTTAGGTTTCTCAAGCTATGTTTTTCTGTGAATTAATGGTATAATCCTGGCTTTTAAAAGTTTGAGCAAGTGTGCCTAAAACAAGTTGTGAAGCCAATGTGTTTCTTCCTATGAGTGTAATTTTATTTTACCTTTATTTGCTGGGGTTTTCATTCTGTAAACTGTGATTAGATTGCCTCTATACTATCCCATACATTAAAAAAAAAAAATGTTGAAAATAATTGGTTTTTCTTTTGAGTGTTAAACCATGACATTTCTTTGAATTTCTCTCCAGTAAACAATGTTTGTTTGTTTGATTTTTTCCATTCTAGAATACAACTTGTTAATTTGGAGAATTAAAGGTGTAAAATGAGGCACACTCAGAAAACAAAAGTTTGTCATGCAGAGAAGTGTTGAGACTGCCTTATATTTCTTGGATGATTGAATACTTAACGACGGCTTTTATTCTCCAGAAACATAGCTACAATGGTCAGTTCACTACCCATCCTTGTCTAATTAAAATTGTAATACAATATTAAAATTGTAAGTATTTGAGAGTTTTATTGGTTTTACTCCTAACAGTACACTTTTTCTGATGGTTATTTTTCTTAGTGATTGATAAGTTATCACAGAAAATTGTTATATTCATACATATGTAGCAATTTTCTTTAACTGTTTACTGTGGAATTTTACAATGTTTCTAATTTTAAAAATTGTCTTGTTATAAAAGTATACCTTGCGTTGTAATTACTTAGTTATATTTGGAAAGAGGGAAAATTGAGAGATCTATGAAAGTAAGCAGGAATAAATTATAAAGGATAATTAGAAACTGGAAAACAGTGAGCCTAGGAGGACTACATACACTCTAGATGTCATTAAAAAAATAAAATAAAGAATATCCAATCAGTTGACCTAGGAAGAAAAAAATAATGGAGAAAACACATTCAGAAGAAATCAGATTGACTGTCTTTGCCATGATGAAAAGTAAAAGTAAACATTTATTTTAATTGTGCCATCTTAGCAACTTATATATGTTACTTTTGTTTACTTAAGGAATACATTATAATTGAGTAGTAAATGATATCCTTGTCTGGAAGAAGTTGCACTAAGTAAACAAAATATTTTAACTCTGAATCTAATTGAACTAGCATAAGTCATTATTCTCATTCCAAAATATCTTGGCGATTACTTTCTATAAGATATACGGCCCCCAGTAAATTATACTTAGAATATACCTCAAAATTTCTATATTTCTGACCTATTTAATTCATTTATCTTTTTTAAATTAATGTATTTATTTTTATTGTACATTAGGTGAAAGTTTACAGCTCAAGTTAGTTTCTCATACAAAAATTTGTACATACATTGTAATGTAACCCTACTTGCCATCCTATAATGTGACCGCACGTTCCTCCTTTCCACCCGATTTTCCGTGTCCATTCAACTAGCTCATATCCCTTTCAGCCTTCTCATCCTGCCTCCCGTCAGGAGCTGCCAATTTGGTCTCCTGTACATACTTGAACTAAGAGGCACATTCTTCAAGAGTATCATTTTATGTCTTTTTTTTTTTTTATTGTTGTGCTTTAAGAGAAAGTTTACAATTCAAGTTAGTCTCTCATACAAAAATTTATACATACATTATTATCTGACCCTTGTTGTTCTCCCTATACTGTGACAGCACACTCCTCCTTTCCACCCCAGATTTTCCAGGTCCATTCAACTAGCTCCTGACCCGCTTCACGTTCTGATCTCAACTTTGGACTGGAGCTGCCCATCTAGTCTCATGTATCTACTTGAGCTAAAAAGCACTCTCCTTATGAATATTATTTTATGTCCTATAGTCCAGTCTAATCTTTGTCTGAAGAGTTGGCCTTGGGAATGGTTTTAGTTTTGAGTTAACAGACCATCTGGGGGCCATGTCTTCTGGGGGCCCTCCAGTCTCAATCAAACCATTAAGTCTGGTCTTTTTACTAGTGTTTGAGTCCTGCACCCCACTTTTCTCCTGCTCCTTCAGGGACTCTGTGTTGTGTTCCCTGTCAGGGTGGTCATTGGTGGTATCTGGGCACCATCTAATTCTTTTGGTCTCACGATGATAAAGTCTCTGGTTTGTGCGACCCTTTCTGTCTCTTGGGCTAATATTTTCCTTGTCTCTTTGATGTTCTTCATTCTCCTTTACCCCGTGTGGGTTGGGACTAATTGATGCATCTTAGATGGCCACTTGCTAGCTTTTAAGACCCCAGACACCACTCACAAAAGTGGGATGCAGAACATTTTCTTAATAAACTGTTTTGCCAATTGACCTAGATGTCCCCTGATCCATGGTCCCCAGACCCTTGCTCCTGCTACTCTGTCCCTTGAATTGTTTGGTTGTGTTCAGGAAACGTCTTAGCTTTGGTTTAGTCCAGTAGTGCTGATTTCCTTGTATTGTGTGCTGTACTTCCCTTCACTAAAGATAATTCTTATCTACAATCTAGTTAGTGAATACCCCTCTCTTTCCCTCCCCACCCTTGTAATCCTCAAAGAATGTTTTCTTCTGTGTTTAAACCTTTTCATGAGTTCTTATAATGGTGGTCTTATACAATACTTGTCCTTTTGCAACTGACTAACTTCACTCAGCATAATGTCTTCCAGATTCCTCCATGTTATGTTTCACAGATTCATCAGTATCATTTATTGTTGCATAGTATTCCATTGTGTGAATATAACATAATTTGTTTATCGATTCATCTGTTGATGGGCACCTAGGTTGTTTCCATCTTTTTGCTATCATGAACAGTGCTGCAATGAACATGGGTGTGCATATATCTATTAGTGTGACAGCTCTTAATTCTGTAGGATATATTCCAAGGAGTGGGATTGCTGGATCATATGGTACTTCTATTTCCAGCTTTTTCATACCAGTCTTTTATTACTTTATATTGCCTTGCCTCCCCTCCATATGAAAAATCTATGTCTGCATTTTTTAAGTCCCTCTTTTTTGTTTTAAAGTTGTCCTTTTTTACATATCGATATCTCTGTTTCCCTATTTTCAATGTTTTAGCTTTGATATATTTTTGACTTCCCAATCTGAGTCAATATCTGGTTGCTCTGTCCTGTGTTCTAGTCTTGCGTTGTTATCTGACGTTATTGATTATCTCAACGTAGGACTCCCTTTAGTATTTCTTGTAATTTTGGTTTGGTTTTTGCAAATTCCCTGAATTTCTGTTTATCTAGAAATACCCTAATTTCATCATCATATTTGAGAGACAGTTTTGCTGGATATATAACTCTTAGGTGACAGCTATTTTCCTTCAAGGCTTTAAATATGTCATCCCATTGCCTTCTAGCCTGCATTGTTTCTGCTGAGTAGTCTGAGCTTATTCTAATTGACTCTCCTTTGTAGATGACTTTTCTTTTATCCCTTGACGCTCTTAAAATTCTCTATTTTTGCTTTTGATAAGTTTGATTATAATATGTCTTGGTGATTTTCTTTTGGGATCTACCTTATGTGGGGTTCGATGAGCATCTTGGATAGATATCTTCTCATCTTTCATGATGTCAGGCAAGTTTTCTGTCAACAAATCTTCAACAATTTTCTCTGTATTTTCTGTTATCTCCCCTTGTTCTGGTACTCTAATCACTCATAGGTTATTTTTTTTGATAGAGTCCCACATGACTCTTAGAGTTTCTTCAAGTGTTTCTTGGTGTCAAGTGCTTTATCTTCAATGTCACTAATTCTAAATTCTACTGCCTCAGTTCTGCTCCCGTGACTTTCTATTGAGTTGTCTAATTCTGAAATTTTATTGTTAATCTTCTGGATTTCTGATTGCTGTCTCTCTGTGGATTCTTGTAGCCTATTAAATTTGTCATTATGTTCTTGAATAACTTTTTTAAGTTTCGCTACTACTTTGTCTGTGTGTTTCTTGGCAGTTTCTGCATTTTGTCGAATTTCTTTTCTAATTTCTAGAAGAGTTCTGTATATTAATCTTTTGTATTCTGCCTCTGATAATTCCAAGAAATTCTCTTCCTCCAGAGAATTTATTGATTCTTTATTTTGGGAGCTTGCTGAAGCCATCATGGACTGTCTGTTTATGTGACTTGATATTAACTGTTGTCTCCGAGCCATCAATAAGATATTATAATTTTATTTTACATTTGTTTAGTGAGTCCTAGCTTCTTGTTTTATTTTGTTTTGATATGTCCCAATAGGTTGCTCATGTGTGCTAGTTTGATTATTGGTGCCTTTGAAGCTCTAACTTCCTGTCACCAGGTAGTTAGTTCTATAACTAAGTATGTGTACACAGGAGTCCATTAAATTTTCCTATATGGGTTCAGCTCAGGTGTCCAGGCAGTTGGTCACCAAATGTGTGGTGCAGGCTCTTACCTACAGTCTTAGAGAGGGATGGGTGATTGGTGCAGGCACTGGTTTCTGGCTGTGGTAGGGGGTCACATGGTGAGCCAGGTAGGGGGCTGATGGCTGCCCCTAAGAGTCTGAAAGGAAAGCATGTCCCTATTCCCTAGAGTGAGTAGGTAGGTGAGTTTTGCAGCCAGACTATGAGCATCCCACTCTGTTGGCTGTAAGACTCGAGGGCACCACTTTTTCTTGGACTCCTATAGCAGGTGACTAGGTGGGATAGGTGACGTCACCAGTCCTCAAGCACCTGGTGCTGATCGGTAAATGTACCTGCTTAAGAGTCAGGGCTGTGTTGAAGGTCACAAATCTGCCACTTCACAGCTGAAACAGTTGAAGTTAAACTTCAGATGTTTACCCTCTTGTACTGTGGTAGTGAGGGCTAACGCTGTTAAAATGGGTCCCCACAAGTCTATACAGGGGAGTAAGGCACTCAAAGTCTGTGGACCCTTACACCTGTGCCCAGCAAAGGAGCTATGCTGACCCTGAGTTCCTGGCTTAGGGGAGTCAGTAGCTTATTTGTTCCCTCTCCAAGACCAGGAGAATGCGTCAGGGTGCCTTTTGGGATCTACTTCTGGCCCAGCAGACTCCTGGTGCAGAGTGGGTAGGGAGGAGGTAAAAGGGAGAGAGGTTTTTCCCAAATGAGCTTTTTTTTTTTTTTTTTAAATCCCTGAGAAAGGCCGCACGCATGTACTTATCTTTAGCCGCTTGGGTGCTGCTTTTCACTAGTTTGGAGTGTCCAAGCAGAATCTCTGCTGGCAGATCTCTCTCAATGTAGTAAGTGCCTCCCAAGTGTGTGTGCAGCTGTTTACCTGCTTCACTGCGGACCCAGAGTGGCTAAAGAGCTGCAGTCCCGCTGCTGCTGCCGCTCTGGCGCTCCTCACTTCTTCTGAACCTTCTCTCTCCCCCTGCCACTCAGTCCGATTCCTCAACTTTGCCTTGTTCAGGGCTCTTAGGTATTCATATACAATCAAATCACTTATTTTTCCAGGTCTTAGTTGTAAGGGGGATATAGAAAGCCTTCTGACTACTCCACCATCTATTTCTAGCTTTTTAAGGAAGCGCCAAATTGATTTCAATTTTAAATACTCACCAATACAGTGTGTAAGTGTTCCAGTCTCTCCACAACCTCTCCAACATTTATTATTTGGTATTTTTTGGATTAATGCTAGCTTTCTTGGGGTGGGATCGTAACTTATTATAGTTTTGATTTGAGCTTCTCTAGTGGCTAATGATGGTGAGCATTTCCTCATGTGCCTGTTAGCAACCTGAATGTCTCCTTTGGCACAGTGCCTGTTCATATCCTTTGCCCATTTTTAATTGGGTTATTTGTGTTTTTGTTGTTGAGGTTTTGCAGTATCTTGTAGATTTTAAAGATAAGACCCTGACTGGATTTGTCGTAGCCAAATTTTTTTTCCAGTCTGTAGGTTGTCTTTTGACTCTTTTGGTGAAGTCTTTTGATGAGCAAAGAGGTTTGATTTTTAGGAGCTCCCAGTTATCTAGTTTCTCTTGTGGTGTTTGTGCATTGTTAGTTATTGTTTGTATTCTGTTTATACTATGTATTACGGCTCATAGCATTGTCCCTATTTTTTCTTCGAAGATATTTATCGTTTTGCAATTTATACTTGGATCTTTGATCAAGTTTTAGTTTTTGTGCATGATGTGAGGTATGGGTCTTGTTTCAGTTTTTTGCAGATGGATAGCCACTTATACCAGCACTGTTTGTTAAACAGACCATCTTTTTCCCAATTAATGGACTTTGGGACTTTGTCAAGTGTCACAAGCTCAAAGGTGGATGTATTTATGTCTGGATTCTCAATTGTGTTATACTGGTTTATGTATCTGTTGTTGTACCAGTACTAGGCTATTTTGACTACTGTGGTGGTACAATAGGTTCTAAAATCAGGTAGTGTGAGGCTTCCCACTTTCTTCTTCTTCTTCTTCAGTGATGGTTTACTTATCTGAGGCTCCTTCCCTTTCCAGATGAAGTTGGTGATTTGTTTCTCCATTTCATTAAAAAATGCTACTGGAATTTGGATCAGGATTGCATTGAATCTGTAGATCCTTTTTGGTAGAACTGACACTTTCACAATGTTGAGTCTTCCTATCCATGAGCAAGGTATGTTTTTCTACTTATACAAGTCTCTTTTGGTTCCTTGCAGTAGCATCTAGTAGTTTTCATTGTATAGGTCTTTTATGTCTCTGGTTAGATTTATTCCTAAGTATTTTATCTCTCTTTTTTTTTTTTTTTAACTGTTGTAATGAATGAATTGAATTGAATGAAGTTTACATTTCAAGTTAGTCTCCCATACAGAATTCTTTTTTTAACATACATGGTTATGAGACCCCAACCAGTCACCCCATTCAGGGACAGCACACTCCTCCCCTCCGCCCCTGATTCCACATGAACATTCAACCAGCTCCTAACTCTCTATGCCTTCCCCTCTCACCTCTGGACAGAAGCCGCCCCTTTGTTCTCTTATATCTACTTGTCTAAGAGGCACATTCTTCACAAGTGTCACTTTATGTCCCACAGTCTAGTCCAATCCCTGTCTGAAGAGTTGGCCTCGGAAATTGTTTTAGTTCTGGGGTGATGGAGAGACCAGGGAACATGCATTCTGGGGCACCTCCAGTCTTAGTCAGACCATTAAGTCTGCTCTTCTTACTAGAATTTGAGTTCTGCATCCCATCGTTCTACTGTTCCATCAGGGAC
>NW_004443945.1:7288178-7293150 GCF_000243295.1 Trichechus manatus latirostris
TCTTCTTGAGTAGTGCTTTATTTATCCAGGGCTTCTTCCCTTTCCATATGAAGTTGATGATTTGTTTCTCCATCTCATTAAAAAACACTGCTGGAATTTGGATAGGGATTGCATTGTATCTGTAGACTGCTTTGGGTAGAACTGACATTTTCACTATGTTGAGTCTTCCTAACCATGAGCAAGGTATTTTTTTCCACTTAAGCAGATTTCTCTTGGTTTCTTGCTGTAGTGTCTTGTAGTTTTCCTTGTATAGGTCTTTTACGTCTCTGGTTAGATTTATTCCTAAGTATTTTATTTTCTTGTGGTCTATTGTAAATGGTATTGATTTGGTTATTTCCTCTTCAAAGTTTTCTTTGTTGGTGTAGAGGAATCCAACTGAGTTTTGTATGTTTGTCTTGTGTCCTTACTTTGCTGAAATCTTCTATTAGTTCCAGTAGTTTTCTTGTGGATTCTTTGCGGTTTTCTGTGTATAAGATCATATCATCTGCAAATAAAGATACTTTCACTTCTTCCTTACCAACTTGGATGTCTTTTATTTCTTTTTCTAACCTAATTGCTCTGGTTAGGACCTTTAGCACAATGTTGAATAAGAGTGGTGATAAAGGGGATCCTTGTCTGGTTCCCATTCTCAGGGGAATGCTTTCAAACTCTCTCCATTTAGGATGATTTTGGCTGTTGGCTTTGTATAAATGCCCTTAATTATGTTGAGGAATTTCCCTTGTATTCTTATTTTCCTGAGAGTTTTTATCATGAACAAGTGTTGGACTTTGTCAAATGCCTTTTCTGCATCAGTTGATAAGATCATGTAGTTCTTCTCTTTTGTTTTATTTATGTGATGGATTACATTGTTGTTGTTGTTGTTTTTTTTATGTTGAACCATCCCTTCATACCTGGTATAAATCCCAGTTGATCATGGTGAATCATTTTTTGATATGTTGTTGAATTCTATTCACTAGAATTTTGTTGAGGATTTTTGCATCAATGTTCATGAGGGATATTTGTCTGTAATTTTCTTTTTTTGTGGTTTTTACCTGATTTTTGTATTAGGGTTATGATGGCCTCATAGAATGAGTTTGGGAGTATTCCATCCTTTTCTACACTCTGAAATACCTTTAGTAGTAGTGATGTTAACTCGTCTCTGAAAGTGTCGTAGAATTCTCCAGTGAAGCTACCCAGGCCAGTGCTTTTTTTTGTTGGGAGTTTTTTAATTATCTTTTTCATCTCTTCTTTTGTTATAGGTTTATTTAGTTGTTCTGCCTCTGTTTGTGTTAGTTTAGGTAGGTAGTGAGTTTCTAGAAATTTGTCCATTTCCTCTAGGTTTTCAAATTTGTTAGGGTACAATTTTTCATAGTATTCTGTATGATTCTTTTAATTTCAGTTTGGTCTGTTGTGATACCACCCATCTCATTTCTTATACGGTTTATTTGCTTCCTCTCCTGTTTTTATTTTGTCAGTTTGGCCAGTGGTTTATTGATTTTGTTGATCTTTTCAAAGAATCAGCTTTTGGTCTTGTTAAATCTTTAAATTGTTTTTCTACTCTCTATTTCATTTAATTGTGCTTTAATTCTTATTATTTCCTTTCTTCTAGTGTCTGAGGGCTTCTTTTGCTGGTCTTTTTCTACTTGTTCAAGCTGTGGGGTCAATGTTATGATTTTGGTCCTTTCTTCTTTTTGGATGTGTGCATTTATTGTTATAAACTGACCTCTGAGCACTGCTTTTGCTGTGTCGCAAAGGTTCTGGTAAGATGTGTTTTCATTCTCATTTGATTCTATGAATTTCTTTATTCCATCCTTAATTTCTTCTATAACCCAGTAGTTTTTGAGCAAGGTGTTGTTCAGTTTCCATGTGTTTGATTTTTTCCCCTTGTTTTTTCTGTTATTGATTTCTACTTTTATGGTTTTATGGTGAGAAAAGATGCTTTGTAATATTTTGATGTTTTGGATTCTGTTAAGGCTTGCTTTATGGCCTAATGTGTGGTCTATTCTGGAGAATGTTCCATGTGCATTGGAAAAAAGTATACTTAGCTGCTTTTCGGTGGACTGTTCTGTATATGTCCGTGAGATCAAGTTGGTTGATTGTGGCATTTAGAGCTTCTGTGTCTTTATTGAGCTTCTTTCTGGATGTTCTGTCCTTCAGTGAAAGTGGTGTGTTGAAGTCTCCTACTATTATTGTGGAGCTGTCTATTTCTCTTTTTAATGCTGTTGGAGTCTGTTTTATGTATTTTGGAGCCCTGTCATTGGGTGCATAAATAGTTATTATGGTTATATCCTCCTGGTGTATTGAGTCTTTAATTATTGCATAGTGTCCTTCATTATCCTTTGTGGTGAATTTCTCTTTAAATTCTATTTTTTCAGAGATTAATATCACCACTCCTGCTCTTTTTTGAGTGTTGTTTGCTTGCTATATTTTTTTCCACCCTTTGAGTTTTAGTTTGTTTGTGTCTTTAAGTCTAAGGTGTGTCTCTTGTAGGCAGTATATAGACAGATCATTTTTTTTTTTTATCCATTTTGCCACTCTCTCTCTTTATTGGTGCATTTAGTCCATTTACATTCAGCATAATTATTGATAGATATGAGTTTAGTGCTGCCATTTTGATGTCTTTTTTTGGGTGTTGTTGACAGTTTCTTTGTTCCACTTAATTTTCTGTGCTGAGTCATTTTTGTTTATGTATTTTCTTTTCATCCTTTTCATTGTTATTGATTTTGTATCTGCTGAGTCTTTATGTTTCTTTTTTTTATTTTGATGTGTAGGGTTCTTAGTTTTCTTTGTGGTTAGCTTAATATTTATCCCTATTTTTCTAAGTTTAAACCAATCTTTTATTTATTTATATTGTCTTGACTTCCTCTCCATATGAAAGATCTATGACTACCTTATTTATTCCCTCTTTTTTGTTTTCATGTTGTCATCTTTTACATATTGACCTCTCTGTTTCTCTATTTTCAGTGTTTTAGCTTTATTTTTGTGACTTTATTTTTCATTCTTTAAAGAGGTAAAACAACGATAGTCACAAAGTGTATACAATTATTTAAAAATAAAAACCAATTAAACTTTACAAGAGATACATAATTTTTTAAGGTTTATCTTTTTAAAAGAGATGCTCCCTTCCAAAATTCACTTATATTTCATTTGAAAATTTATTCTACAGCTCATTTGTCAGTTTGTTGTACTGTGGTTGCTTGCTTGTTGCTGTGATGCTGGAAGCTATGCCACTCGTATTTCAAATACCATGTTTTAGCCATCTAGTGCTGCTATAACAGAAATACTACAAGTGGATGGCTTGAACAAAGAGAAGTTTATTTCCTTACAGTAAAGTAGGCTAAAAGTGAAAATTCAGTGTGTCAGCTACAGGGGAAGGCTTTCTGTCTCTGTCGGCCTTCTCATCAATGTTCCCCTGGACCTAGGAGCTTCTCCACAAGCGGACTCTGGGTCCAAAGGACATGCTCTTCTCCTGACATGCTTTCTTGATGGTATGAGGTCCCCCGTCTCACTGCTCACTTCTGTCTTTTATATCTCAAAAGATTGCCTCAGGACACATTTTAGTCTAGTAGATTGAGTCCTACCTCACTAACACAACTGCCACCCATCCTCCTTCATTAACATCATAAAGGCAGGATTTACAACATATAGGAAAATCACACAATACTGGGAATCATGGCTCAGCCAAAATGATACACACATTTTTTGGGAGACATAATTCAATCCACGACATACCAGTAGGGTCATCCATGGTGGACAGGTTTCAGTGGAGCTGAAAAGACTAGGAAGAAGACCTGGTGGTCCACTTTTGAAGAGCTAGCTAGTGGAAACCTTATAAATAGCAGCAGAACGCTGCCTAATATAGTGCCAGAAGATGAGCCCTCCTGGTTGGAAGGCACTCAAAATATGACTGGGGAAGAGCTGCTTCCTCAAAGTAGAGTCAACCTTATTGACATGGATGGAGTAAAGTTTTTGGGACCTTCGTTTACTGATGTGGCAATATTCAAAATCAGAAGCTTATCTTTTTAAAAGAGATTCTCCCTTCCATAATTCATTCTTCTATTGCATTTAAAACGTTATTAAGATACTGAATTATATTTAATGCTTATGTGGTGTCATTTCTTTCAGAGAAAATTGTTAAAATCACCTTAAACAGGATTGGAAATTTAAAATATTGCTAGCGTCAATCACTTTTAAGATGTAATTTCTTTCCTTCCATTGCATTAGATGGCAAAGTTAATTAACAACTCTTGAAAAACTACTCACACAACTAAAATTAGGCACAAGGTAAAATTTCAATGGGAAAGCAAGCATTATCCATAATTAAATGTTATATTGTGAAATCTTCGTAAAGCTAAAATATCATTTATCTTACACTGACCTGCAAGTAGAGATATCATTTTAAGATTTATATATGAAATGAGGTTAAATTTTTAATTCAACCTAGATTTTATATTGAAAGAAATAGCTGTTTTATTGTTTAGTTATAATTGTTTTGTTTGTTTTCACACTAGCATTTAGAATTCAGAATAGCATGAAGCAAGCACATTATTTTTCAGACATAATATATTTTGGAAAAGATGTGTCAGATACTTCCTTAACTCTCATAGAAAATGAAACGTGTATAGATTTGATTTCCTTATTATAGAGACATTGATATGATACAGATGATAGCAGATGTTCATGGAAAAAGAGGAATAGAAATATAATTTATCATCAAACTTTATGCTCTGTACTCAAGTTATGATCGAAAAGACAATTGATTATCAAACAATTTTGGATGGTACAGGATGGTACCAATTTATCTTGGTATTTTTTATCTTAGAAAATTGACTGGGGGCAGTTGAGGTTGTTGAACATGTCAGTTCTTCTTGATTACCATTCCTGTGGGGTATTGAGACCGTATTAAAAAAAATTGTGCTTTATTCTTTTCTTTTTTTTTTTTTGTAGGTTTTGTTTTTGCTGAGCTTTTACGTTTTTCATCTTTATTTTTATG
>NW_004443945.1:7294389-7295547 GCF_000243295.1 Trichechus manatus latirostris
CCTACTGGAACCATCCTGTCCTGTTTTTGTAAATGTTTTGATATTGTCTGCTGTTCTGGGGGCATTCAGTAGTTATTTTTCTCATTTATTGATTGTAGATTTGTTTGTTTCATCCCTTTTTTTAAAAAAAAAATTTGACTATGTCTGAACAGGCAGACTGTGTGTTCTTTGTTGTTTGCTTGTCTGTGTGCTCAATACTTTTTGCCTCCTTCTCCAACTTGCAGGGTCAGTCACTCAGATACAGTATGGCAGGGCAGGTTTAGCTGAAGAGGAGTTACTGGGATGGGTTGTTTGTGGCACTTACTACAGCCACCAGAGCGGGTCAGTAATCAGTGCAGGGAAGGTTCCAGTAGGCCGTGCCTGTGCTGCTTGGTGGTGTGATGTCAAGCGCACGGTGCAGATAGGCAGGATGCAGTGGGGAGATTGTTATGTGTGGAGGTAAGATGGATATGGGAGAGAGGACAGAGGAACAGAAGCCAAAAACATACAAACAAACCAAAAAGATGCTAGGGCAGCTTGCCGTTGGAATGGAGAGATGAGAGACTATGAAATGGAGAAAAACAGAAAGGGGAAGAGGAAGAAAAGAGAAGAATGAATAAATAAAAATCAGAAAGGTTAAAGAACCGCAAAGTTCCCAGGGATCCCACTGATGCAGCTATGAGGTCTGGGGAAGTCGCTCTCAGGTGTTGCAGTACAGCCTGACTAGAAGGTGTAGAGGCATACAACACCAGGTATTCAGGGATCAGAAACAGAAGGAAGATATAGAAAGATGAGAAACTGAGCAATGAAGAAAAACAAAAAGGGAAAAAGAGGGAAAAGAAAATGAAACAAATTAAAAAAAAAAAAAGAACAAGATAGGCCCCCCCAAAAAAACAGAAAAAAAAAAAAACAACAAAAAAAGAAATGCTCTCAGGGATCCTTCTGCACGTCTGTGTAAGCTGAAGGGGAGTTCCTTGCCACGCAGCTCCACCTGGCCAGAAAGGACTCCCAACTCAAGAAAAGGAAAAGAAAACAAACAAACAATTCAAAACAAACAAACAAACAAAAGCCCCGGGATCCCATCAGCCAGTAGCCCAGACCGGGAAGCAGCTCCACACTTGAATGGAGCCCTGCAGCCCCTCAGGAAGAAGCAAAGATGGCACACGGAGCCAGGCACTC
>NW_004443945.1:7296327-7308890 GCF_000243295.1 Trichechus manatus latirostris
GGATCTTTGCTGTGGAGGGACGGCATGGTGCTTCTGCCTAGAGTGCCATTTTGCCGGAACTCTCTGTGCTTTATTCTTGATTCTCTTATTGACAGTGAAAATCACATTATATTCTGTATTTCCCATACACTCAGTGCAATATTGAAATCACTGAATACACTGTGGTTTGCTAACAGATCATATATAATTGGTATGTAGTTAATCATAGAAAATTATTTGGGTAAAATATAATAAAACATTAAAATGTATGGTATCTTTGGTCAAAGAAATTCTGAAATACTTAAAGTTAGTAGAAAATAAATTGTAAAATTGTGTGTATATAATTGGATATTTGATATAGAAAGGATTCCAAGAAATATTAAGGCCTCCCTTCTTTAATAATGCTCCTCATTTTAAAAGTAATAACACAAATATTTGGTATTATAACATAGTATATGTTTGTTGTAGAGAGTAATAAAAAATTTAATTAGGAAGAACAAAAAACTCTATTTCCATTTAAATAATAATTACTTGGTTATGAGCAGAAAAATTTTTAAAAATTTAATAATGAAACAATTACAAACAATTAAAATGAGTTTAAAGGTACAGAAATTTTTACAAAATAACTTCAAGTTCTACTAGTGATCTGACAATCATTAACATATCTCTATTTATATTAGGTACCAATGTATAAATTAAAAAAACAACTTAGGTAACTACAGCTTCCATGTAATAAGGACTCCACCTATGCAGATGTCTCTGGAACACTGAGATCATTGCTTTATTTTAGCACTGTGATGGGAGAGTGTTATCAGATGCAAGACACTTTGCCAGCAATTTTTTGTTGTTGTTTTATAATTGTAAACTTGTATGTCTTACTTTTTGTTATATATTGGAATTTCATACAGAAAATCCAATAGTATAAAATATAAATCAAACCGTATGGATTTGAGTACAGGTAGTCCCAGACTTATGACTGGATCCTGTTCAAATGACTCTGCTGTAAGTCTGTTCTGACATAAGTTGAATACCTCTTTTTTTTTTTTTTCATTATTATTGACTTTTATTATCAGTATTGTTATAAATCCAATCTTTGAACATCTGCAAGTGAACCTCCTAGATCCAGGAGACAAAGAGAGGAGCAGTAACAGAGAAGACAGGGAGAGATGACAGTGCAAGATTGTGGGAATCAGGAGACCTGTGAGAGACCGCTGTGGTGGCCCTTCAGTGAGAAAGCTGAGCATCTTCAGGCACAAGGCTTACTGGCAGAGTGGGGAGCCTCCATGCACTTATCTTCAAACATAAAAGAGCTTTGTAATACTTCCCAGACCAGGGCCAGGCTGAGAGGCCAAGAGACCCAGGAGCCAGAGAAAGGTATGCCTGCAGGCACGGCTGAGAAGAGGCTATCCTAATTGAAAAACTGTATCCTGAGTGTCCTTGAACATGAATTGCAACCTGTTACTACTCTAATAAATCCCACAATGGTGAGTATTGTATGTGAGTTCTGTGTAGCCATTGCAATGAGTTATTGAACCCAGTGGAGAAGTAGAGTGCTGTGGGAGGGACGGTTGGTGTCAAAATTGGTAAAAAGAAGAGAGGGAGGAGGCATGTCAGACCTCCACCTCATAGGAATCAGCCTTGCGCTGTTGATCTTGATTCTCCTTGCCCCTTGTGAAGTTAGAGGAGGTCAGATGCCACCCCTGCCACGTTATTTTTATGGTTGGTAATCAGATCACATTTTGTGATCTGATGTGAGCAACCAATCAGTTGAAAGGGGAGTTTCCTTGGGGATGGAGCCTGCCTCCAGTATGTAAGTGGATGCTCTGCAAGCCCATTGTCTTTCAATTCTGCACTCTTCTTGTTACTTGACCTCTGGTTCTCAGGATGCATGAAACCTTAAGCCTGCAGCCTGACTTGCAGATTTTGTACTCACCAGCCCCTGCAACTACGTGAACCAGCAGAAACCTTCAGCCTGCCAGAAGCCTTCAGCCTGCCTCCGGATCCATGGATTTGGGACTTGCCAGACCCTATAATTGCATGACCCATTTCATCACAATTGTGTGAGACATTTCCTTGAAGTAAATTTTTCTCAGTATGTATCCATATGTGCTTCACTGGTTTTGTTCCTCTAGAGAACCCAGACTAAGACAAGGAGGCTGAAGTAAGTACATAAACAAATAGATCAGTAGTATGTAAAGGGTAAAACATGAACAGACATAAAAATCATCAGAGAAGCCTTTTATAGAATAACATTTGAACAGAGACCTGTATGAGTCATGGAAATGAGCCATACGTGTGTGCTGGGAGGAATATCAGACAGTGAGTGCAAACTTCTAAAATGAAAGCTTGTGGTTTAGCATTTAGTTAGATTGAGAGATATAGATAATACAGGTAAAGCTCCTGATATAGACACATTTCAAGTTTCTATATATTTCCTCTTCAGGTCAAAACTGACTTATTGTAGACATACATTTCTAATCTAGAATTTATCTTTGGTGGCATGACAGAAACCCACCGACTTTAAGCAAAAAAGGGAAATCTATTGAGTCATGCTACCTGGGTGGAGAAGTGGTAAAACAACTCCTGTGATTCAAATAATGTCATTAGGAGGCCTATGCCTGTATTACATAAGTTCTTGGTTAGCAACCACAGAAAATAACTCTAGCTAACTTAAGCAGAAAACAAACATATTAGAAGGATATTAGGTAGCTAAAAACAATTTCAAAAATATTAGAAAATAAGGCTCAAAAAAAGCAGACAGGTAACAAAGTTTGTCAGCAAAGGACATAGACAAGACATGGCTAACTGTGCTCACAAAGGGCAATACTGCTCTCTGGAACCTTTGGAAATATATTGAGACATTTGAGTTTCTCTACAGATGAAAAGATGTCTGCAGGCCATCTCAAGTGTACTTGGACACTCTCCTATGGATACCATATCACAATTTTGACTGGCCTTGTATATGCCACATATACACTCCTGAACTAAACACTATTTCCATGTAAAGTACACATCAGGTGGCCAAGAGTTATGTTCTGCTCCATTTGAACTTTGTGTCATGAGATCCTCATGATATGTAGGAGTTCTGTTTACAGAATAAGAAAAAGCGATGCTTGATTGTGAAAACAATAGACATCTACTCTTGCGGGTATGTGGAAATTTTTTATTTTTTGCATGTATAACCTGTTGCCATCGAGTCAGTTCCAACTCATAGCAACCCTATAGGACAGGGTAGAACTGCCCCATAGGGTTTCCAAGAAGCGGCTGGTGAATTCAAACTGCTGACCTTTTGATTAGCAGCCAAGCTCTGTAACTACTGTGCCACCAGTGCTTAACGCAGTATAGGTCTATTGGATAGAGTTTTCAGAAACTTTCAAAAGTTAGATACTTTTTCTGAGGAAAAATAACTTGGTGAATACATAAATATAAAAATAAAAATATCCTTGATGTGGAAAGTATACTGTATAAACAGTTCTTTCCACATAAAAGCCATTAAAAAATAAAATCTGTTGCTTGTTTAAGGCCAGATAAAGTTTTATTTTATTGTTGATACACAAAAAACTACATCTTCACCACTGTCTTTGGCTAACTTGTATATCTGAATTTTTACGTGAATTCAGGCTAGAAACAGAAATGTCCTTTTCTTCCCCTTTCAGTTGTTAATGAAATAAACAATGAATGTAGAGAAGCTAGATTTAAGACTATTGTTTGAAATGTCAGCTAATATTAAAGAAATTCAGTAAAACTTCAAAGTAATGTATCAGTGAGATGGGAAAACTTTCAGTAAAAATATCTTGCTTTAAAATGAATCAGAAAAATATTATAAAATGTTATTTTAATTTTTTTTTCTAAATCATTATATCTATAAAATTTCGCACTCGCTTTCAGCATAAATAGAAATTTCCATTGATGATGTCCTTCTTAATAATTCTCTCATATCTGCATCACTCACAAGTATAGTGAAATGGAGCATGGATTTGAGCAAATACACATTGAACACAAGGAGTGATAATGTAATATACACCAGGTTATGTACTGGAGATAGCAAGCTTCAAAGCAAGGTAGAGTTATGTTTTGTCAGTTTTCTAAATTTTAATAGCTCTATGATTTATGCAACATTTAAATTCTCAGAGCATTAATTTCCTTACCTGTAAAATACGAAAATAAGTATATATTGTAGAATTCATTATTTCAATAAATAGCTTTTAAATACTAAGCATTACGTTTAATGCTGAAAAATAAGAGCGAATAAATGTGATTGAAAGTGTTATCTCTCTTCAGGAAGCTTGAAGACCGTGCTCAATACACAGTAGTACAATTTCAGTACAAAGTAATATGTCACATAATAGCAATAACAGAAGTTACTATTGGATGCTTATGGAGTCCTCAGGTATCACTGTTAATGTGCTCCCTGATAACCAAAAGGATGATGGTTTAAGTCCTCCCAGAGGCACCTCAGATGAAAGGTCTGGCAATCCACTTCCGAAAAATCACAGACTTTTAAAACCTTATGGAGCACAGCCGTACTCTGAAACGCACTGGGTCACCAGGAATCGGAATCGACTCAAAGAAGGCACTGAACACAGTGTAGAGGATCAAGGAATTTTGACTTAAAAGATGAGTAACATTTAAGCAGATGAAAAGAAAGGAGGATAGTATTTCAATAGAAATAATGTTGCTGTTGTTGAGTACCATTGAGTCGGTTCCAACTCTTAGCGACCCTATGTATAACAGAACAAAACACTGCCCGGTCTTAAGTCATCCTCAAATATATTGCTATGTTTGAGTCCTTTGTGGTAGCCACTGTGTAAATCTATCTTGTTGAGGGTTGAGTGTCTTCCTCTTTTTCGCTAACCCTCTACTTTACCAAGCATGATGTCCTTCTTCAGGGGCTGGTCCTTTCTGATAACCTGTCCAAAGTACTTGAGGCGAAGTCTCACCATTCTAGCTTCTAAGGAGCATTCTGGCTGTACTCCTTCCATGACAGATTTGTTCGTTCTTCCGGCAGTCCATGGTATTTTTAGTATTCTTCGCCAGCACCGTAATTCAAATGTGTCAATTCTTTGGTCTTCCTTATTCATTTCCAGCTTCTGCATGCATCTGATGAGATTGAGAATACCATGGCTTGGATTAGTGGTATTTTTGCTTTTAGCACTTTAAAGAGGTCTTTTGCTGCAGATTTGCCCAATGCAACATGTCATTTGATTTCTTAACTATTGCTTCCATGGAAGGTGATTGTGGATTCAAGTAAAATAAAATCCTTGGTAACTTCAATACTTTCTCCATTTATCATGATGCAGGTATGAGGAGTTTTGTTTTCTTTATGTCGAGGTGTAATCCATACTGAAGGCTGTATGTAGTCTTTGATCTTAATCAGTAAGTACTGCAAGTCCTCTTCACTTACAGCAAGCAATGTTATGTCATCTGCATATCGCAAGTTCTTAATAAGTTTTCTCCCAATTTTGATGTCATGTTCTTTATGTAGTCCAGGTTCTTGGATTATTTGCTCAGCACATATTGAATAAGTATGGTGAAAGACTACTATCCTTACATGTATGTTTCCTGATTTTAAAACACGCAGTATCCCTTTATTCTGTTTGAACGACTGCCTCTTGGTCTATGTACAGGTTCCTCATGAGCACAATTAAGTGTTCTGGAATTGCCATTCTTCACAATGTTGTCCACAATTTTTATGATTCATACAGTTTAACACCTTTGCATAGACAAGAAAACACAGGTAAACAGCTTTCTGGTATTCTCTGCTTTCAGCCAAGATCCATCTGACATTCTTTCATGTCCTGTTCTAAATCTGGCTTGAATTTCTGGTAGTTCCCTGTCAATGTACTGCTCCAACCACTTTTGAATTGACTTCAGCAAAATTTTACTTGCATGTAATATTAATGGTATTTTTTTGACAATTTTCACATTCAATTGGATCACCTTTCTTTGGAATGGGCACAAATATCGATCTCTTCTAGTTGGCTGGCCAGGTAGCTGTCTTCCAAATTTCTTGGCATACACCAGTGAATGCTTCCAGCATCGAACATGTTTGTTGAAACATCTCAATTGGTATTCCGTCAATTCCTGAAGGTTTGTTTTTCACCCATGCCTTCAGTGCAGCTTGGACTTCTTCCTTCAGTACCATTCATTCTTGATTATATTCTACCTCCTGAAATGGTTGAATTTCAGCCAACAATTTTTGGTAAAGTTGCTCTGTGTATTCCCTCCATCTTCCTCTGATGCTTCCTGCATCTTTCAATATTTTCCCTGTTGTTGTTGTTAGGTGACATCCAGTCGATTCTAACTCATAGTGACCGTATAAGACAGAGTAGAACTGCCCCATAGGGTTTCCAAGGAAGGACTGGTGAATTTGAACTGACAACCTTTTGAGAGATTTTGTCAAGAATGGATGTTGGACTTTGTAGAATGCCTTTTCTGAGTCAATTGAGATGATCATGTGATTCTTTTCTTTCCTTTTATTTATGTGGTGGATTACGTTGATTGATTTTCTAATGTTGAACCATCCTTGCACACCTGATATGAATCCTACTTGGTTGTGGTGCATTATTTTTTTGATATGATGCTGAATTCTACTGGCTAGAATTTTGTTGAGAATTTTTGCGTCTATACTCATGAGAGATATTGGTCTGTAATTTTCTTTTTTTGTTGTGTCTTTGCCTGGTTTTGGTATCAGGGTTATGCTGGCTTCATAGAATGAATTCAGAAGTGTCGCTTCCTTTTCTATGTTCTGAAGTAGTTTGAGTAGTACTGGTATAAGCTCTTCTCTGAAAGGTAGAATTCTCCAGTGAAGCTATCTGGGCCAGGGGTTTTTTTGTTGGGAGTTTTTTTTTTAATTAACTTTTCAATCTCTTCTCTTGTTATGGGTCTGTTCAGATTTTCAACATCACTTTGTGTTAGTTTGAGTAGGTAGTATGTTTTTAGAAATTTATCCATTTCCTCTAGGTTTTCAAATTTGTTGAGTATAGGTTTTCATAATACTCTGTTATGATCCTTTTTATTTCAGTTGGGTCTGTTGTAATGTCCCCCCATTTCATTTCTTATTTGGTTTATTTGCATCCTCTCCTGTTTTTCTTTTGTCAGTCTGGCCAGTGGTTTCTTGATTCTGTTCATCAGTTCTGTCTTAGTTATCTAGTGCTTCTTTAACAGAAATACCACAAGTGGATGGCTTTAACAAAGAGAAGTTTATTCTCTCACGGTTCAGTAGGCTACAAGTCCAAATTCAGGACATCCGCTCCAGAGAAGGCCTTCTCTCTCTGTCGGCTCTGGACAAAGTTCCTTGTGACGCATCAGTCTTCCCTTGGTCTGGGAGCATCTTAGCACAGGAACCTCAGGTCCAAAGGACACGCTCTGCTCCCGGCACTGCTTTCTTCATGGTATGAGGTTCCCATGTGTCTCTGCTCGCTTCTCTCTTTTATATCTCAGAAGAGATTGGATTAAGACACTATCTAATCTTATAAACCTCATCAGCATAACCTCATCACAGTGATAGAATTTACAACACATAAGGAGATCACATATAACAACATCATAGTGATAGAGTTTACAACACATAAGGAAATCACATCAGATTACACAATCATACAATACTGGAAATCATAACCTAGCCAAGTTGTTACATGCATTTTTTGGGGGACACAATTCAATCCATGACACTTTCAGAGAACCAACTTTTGGTTTTGTTGATTCTTTCTATTGTTTTTCTATTCTCTATTTCATTTATTTCTGCTCTAATCTTTATTATTTCTTTCTTCTAGAGGCTGTGGGCTTTTTTTGTTTTTCTCTTTCTATTTGTTCAAGTTGTGTAGTTAATGTTTTGATATTGTCCCTTTCTTCTTTTTTGGTGTGTGTTTATATTGCTATAAATTGTCCTCTGAGGACTGCCCTTGCTCTGTTCCAAAGGTTTTGGTATGATGTGTTTTCATTCTCATTTGATTCTAGGAATTTTTTTATTCCATCTCTGATTTCTTCTATTACCCAGTGGTTTGTAAGCAGGGTGTTAGTCAGTTTCCATGTGTTTAATTTTTTTTTCCTTGTTCTTCCTGTCATTAATTTCAACCTTGGTGGCATTGTGGTCAGAGAAGATATTTTGTATTATCTCAACATTTTAGATCTTGTTGAAGATTGCTCTGTGGCCTAAGATGTGGTCTATTCTGGAGAATGTTCCATGTGCATTGGAAAAGAATGTGTACTTTGCAGTTGTTGGGTGGAGAGTTCTATATATGTCTATGAGGGCAAGTTGACTGATTGCACCCTTTAGGTCTTCTGTATCTTTGTTGAGTTTCTTTCTAAATGTTAGGTCCTTTCCTGAGAGTGGTATGTTGAAATCTCCTACTATTATTGTGGAACTGTCAATTTCTCTTTTCAGTGCTGTTAGAGTTTGTTTTATGTATTTTAGAGCCCTGTCATTGAGTGCATAGATGTTTGTTATGGTTATGTTTTCATGATGGATCGTCCGTTTAATCATTATATAGTGTCCTGCTTTGTCTTTTATGGCAGATTTTGTTTTAAAGTCTATTTTATCTGAGATTAGTATTGCCACTCCTGCTCTTTTTTGGTAGCTGTTTGCTTGATATATGTTTTTCCATCCTTTGATTTTTAATGAATTTACATCTTGTTTCTAAGGTGTGTCTCTTATAGACAGCATATTGATGGATTCTGTTTTTTTAATCCATTCTGTCACTTTCCCTCTCTTTATGGGTTTATTTAGGCCATTTACATTCAGTGCAATATTGATAGGTGTGAGTTTATTGCTGTCATTTTGTAGTGCTTTTTTTTGAGGTGCTGGCATTTTCTTTGTTCCTTTTACTCTCCTGTGATGAATTCCTTTTGTCTGTGGATTTTTTTTTCATTTGTTATTGTAGGTTTTGTTTTTGCTGAGACTTTATTTTTTTCTTATTTATTTTGATGAGTAGGTTTGTTAACTTTCTTTGTGGCTGCCTTGAAATTTACCCTTATCTTCCAAGGTTTGAACCAGTCTATTATTACTTGGTATTGCCTTGCCTTCCTCTCCATTAGAAGTTCTATACCTACACCATTTATTCCCTCTTTTATTGTTCTGATGTTGTTGTCATTTACAGATTAACATCTCTGGTTCTCTGTTGTAATTCTTTTGGTTTGGGTAGTCCTTGAGAGTTCATTTCCTAGGCTGGTAACTGGCTGGTATGATCTTGCATCCTAGATTCAGCCTGTGGTCTGATGTTGTTTGTTCTGAAGGACTCCCTTTAATAATTCTTGTAAGTTTGGTTTGGTTTCTACATAGTCCCTTAATTTCTGTTTATCTGGAAATATCCTAATTTCACCATCATATTTGAACGAGAGTTTTGCAGGATATACTATTCTTGGCTGAACTGCCAACCTTTTGGTTAGCAATCGTGCTCTTAGCCACTATGCCACTAGGGCTACTTTCAGTATTGCAACTTGAGGCTTGAATTTTTTCTTCCGTTTTTTTTTAGCTTGAGAAATGAGGAGTGTATTGTTCTCTTTTCATTTTCTAATTCCAGGGACAGGTTTTCCTCCTGGACACTCGGGGGCTGCCATCAGCCACCTGTGACAGAGGCCTGAGAATAAGAGGTACCTTCTAGTCCTTACAGCCAACAGCAATGCGTGCTCGTAGTCTGGCTGCAAATCCATCCTCCTAAGCACCGTACAGAGCAGGGACATGCTTTCCTTCTGGACACCAGGGGGCAGTCATTGTCCCCCTGCCTTGCACAGTGTGTGATCCCCTGTTACAGCCAGGTGCCTTTGCCTACACCAATCACTCATGCCTGTCTAGGACTGTAGGTGAGAGGCTGCACCACACAGTTAGTGGTTGACTACCTGGACACCTAAGCTGAATCCATACAGGAGGAGTGGGTGTACTACTGGGCTCACATACTTAGTGGCAGACCTGGTCACCCGGTGGCAGGACGTTGGAGTTTCAGGAGCACCTGTGATCAAACTAGCTCACATGAGCAGCCTATTTGGGCATATCAAAACAAAACAAAAAGAGAAGCTAAGACACAGTAAGCAAGCATAAAATAAATAAATATAATAACTAATTGATGGCTTGGAGACAACAGTCAATATCAAATCACGTAAAAAGGCAAAGGCAGACCATGATGGCTTCAGCAAGCTCCCAAAATAATCAATAAATTTTCTGGAGTAAGAGAATTTCTTGGAATTACTGGAGGCAGAATACAAAAGATTAATATACAGAACTCTTCAAGAGATCAGGAAGGAAATCATGCAAAATGCAGACCTATCAACAGAGGAACTTAAGAAGATTAGAGAAGAGCATAATGACAAATTTAACAGACTACAAGAATCCACAGAGAGACAATAATCAGAAACCCAGAAGATTAACAATAAAATTTCAGAATTAGACAACTCAGGAGAAAGTCATAGGAGCAGAATTGAGGCAATGGAAGTCAGAATTAGTGAGATTGAAGATAAAGCACTTCACACCAACTTATCTGAGGAAAAATCAGATAAAAGGATTTAAAACAATGAAGAAACCCTAAGAACTATGTGGGATACTATCAAGAGGAGCAACCTATGAGTAACTGGAGTACCAGTCACTCCAACAAGTATGGGGGAAGATAACCAAAACTACAGAGAGAATTGTTGAAGATTTGTTGGCAGAAAACTTCCCTGATATTGTGAAAGATGAGAAGATATCTATTCAAGATGCTCATTGAACCCCACATAAGGTAGATCCCAAACGAAAGTCACCAAGACACATTATAATCAAAGTAGCCAAAACCAAAGATAAAGAGAGAATTTTAAGAGTGGCCAGGGATAAACGAAAAGTCATCTACAAAGAATAAACTCGGACTACTCAGCAACAACCATGCAGGCAAGAAGGCAATGGGATGACATGTATAAAGCCTTGAAAGGAAAAAATTGCCAGCCAAGAATTATATATCAAGAAAAACTCTCATTCAACTATGACGGCAAAATTAGGGCATTTCAAGATAAACAGAAGCTTAGGGAATTTGAAAATACCAAACCAAAATTACAAGAAATACTAAAGGGACTTCTCCGGTTAGAAAATCAATAACAACAGATAACAACCCAAGACTAGAACAAATGACAGAGCAACCAGATATCAACCCAGATAGGGAAGTCACAAAAATAAATCAAAGTTAAAACAATGAAAATAAGGAAATAGAGATGTCAATAAGTGAAAGATGACAACATTAAAACAAAAAAGAGGGACTAAAAATTGTAGAGATAGATTTTTCATATGTAAAGGAAGTAAAGGCAATATAAAGAAATAAAAGACTGGTTTAAACTTAGGAAAACCAGGGTAAATATTAAGGTAACCACAAAGGAAACTAACAGTCCTACACATCAAAATAAAAAAACAAGAAAAATATAAAGACTTAGCAAATACAAAATCAACAGCAATGAGAAAGTTGAAAAGAAAATACATAAAGAAAAATGACTCAGCACAGAAAATTAAGTGGAACAAAGAAACTGTCAACAACACAAAAAAAAGACCTCAAACTGACAGCACTAAACTTCTACCTATCAATAATTATGCTGAATGTAAATGGACTAACTGCACCAATAAAGAGACAGAGAGTGGCAGAATGGATTAAAAAAACAATCCATCTATATGCTGCCTACAAGACACACACCTTAGACTTAAAGACACAAACAAACTAAAACTCAAAGGATGGAAAAAAATATAGCAAGCAAACAACACTTAAAAAAGAGCAGGAGTGGCAATATTAATCTCTGACAAAATAGACTTTAAAGTAAAATTCACCACAAAGCATAAGGAAGGACACTATATAGTGATTAAAGGGTCAATACACCAGAAGGAAATAACTATAATAAATATTTACTCACCCATTGACAGGGCTCCAAAATACATAAAACAAACTCTAACAGCATTGAAATCAGAGATAGATAGCCCCACAGTAATGGTAGGAGATTTCAACACACCACTTTCGGTGAAGGACAGAACATCCAGAAAGAAGCTCAATAAAGACACAGAAGACCTAAATGCCACAATCAACCAACCTGATCTCACGGACATATACAGAACAGTCTACCCAAAAGCAGCCAAGTATACTTTTTTCCAATGCACATGGAACATTCTCCAGAATAGACCACATCTTAGGCCATAGAGCAATCCTCAACAAGAACCAAAATGCTGAGATAATTCAAAGTATCTTCTCTGACCACAATGCCATCAAGGTAGAAATTAACAATAGAAAGCACAAGGAAAAAGAATCAATTACATGGAAACTGAATAATACTCTGCTTACACATCACTGGGTAAGAGAAGAAATCAGAGATAGAATCAGAAAATTCCTAGAATGAAATGAGAATGAAAACACATCATACCCAAACCTTTGGGACACAGCAAAGGCAGTCTTCAGAGGACAATTTATAGCAATAGATGCACATATCAAAAAAGAAGAAAGGGACAAAATATTAACTAAAGAACTCAAACAAATAGAAAGAGAACAGCAAAAAAAGACCACAACCACCTGAAGAAAGGAAATAATAAAGATCAGAGCAGAAATAAATGAAATAGAGAACAGAAAAACAATAGAAAGAATCAACAAAAC
>NW_004443945.1:7312331-7325112 GCF_000243295.1 Trichechus manatus latirostris
TAACTGTTAAATGAGAAACTATTTTGTTCTGTAAGCCTTCATCTTAAGTGAGAATAGCAGCACAATTGGAAGAGCGTAGTCAATGTCACTGAACTGTGCATGTAGAAATTTTTGAAATGGTGTATTTTTGGCTATGGGTATTTTCACCAAAAAAAATGGTTGAGAAGTTAGAGGGTTGGTATGTTTTGGGGTGGTTAACCAATGTCATAAAACAATATGTGTACTACTGTTTCATGAGAAACTATTTGTTCTGTAAGCCTTCACCTGAAGTCCTATAAAAAAAAAAAAAGGGCAAATGACATGAACAGGCACTTCACCAAAGAAGACGTTCAGGCGGCTAACAGACACATGAAGAAATGCTCACGATCATTAGCCATTAGAGAAACGCAATTCAAAACTACCATGTGATACCATATCACCCCAACAAAGGTAGCATTAATCCAAAACACACAAAATAATTAATGTTGGAGAGGTTGTGGAGAGACTGGAACACTTATACACTTTCGGTGGGAATGTAAAATGTTACAACTACTTTGGAAATCGATTTGGTGCTTCCTTAAAAATCTAGAAATAGGAGTACCATATGATCCAGTAATCCTGCTCCTTGGAATATAACCCAGAGAAATAAGAGCCGTCACATGAATAGATATATGCACACCCATGTTCATCGCAGCACTGTTCATGATAGCAAAAAATTGGAAAAAACCTAGGTGCCCACTAACGGATGAGTTGATAAACAAATTATGGTATATTCACACAATGGAATACTACACAACAATCAAGAAGGATGAATCCATGAAGCATCTTATAACATGGAGGAATCTTGAAGGCATTATGCTGAGTGAATTTAGTCAGTCATAAAAGGACATATATTGTATAAGTCCACTATAAACTCAAGAAAAGTTTTAAACACAGGAGAAAACATTCTTTGATCGTTATGAAGGTGAGGAGGGAGGAAGAAGGTTATTCACTAACTAGATAGTAGACAAGAATTATCTTAGGTGAAGGGAAGGACAGCACACACTACAGGAGAAGTTAGCACAACTGGATTAAACCAAAGCTAAGTAGTTTCCTGAATACAACCAAACACTTTGAGGGATACAGTAGCAGGAGCGGGGATCTGGGGATCGTGGTTTCAGGGGACATCTAGGTCAATTGGCATAACAAAGTTTATTAAGAAAATGTTCTGCATCCTATTTTGGTGAGTGGCGTCTGGGGTCTTAAAAGCTAGTGAGCGGCCATCTAAGATGCATCAATTGGTCCCAACTTACCTGGAATAAAAGAGAATGAAGAACACCAAAGACACAAGGAAAGTATTAGCCCAAGAGACAAAAAGAGCCACATAAACCAGAGACTGCATCAGCCTGAGACCAGAAGAACTAGATGGTGCCCGGCTACCACCAATGACCACACTGACAGGGAACACAACAGAGAGTCCCTGATGGATCATGAGAAAAGTGGGGTTCAGAACTCAAATTCTAGTAAAAAGACCAGACTTAATGGTCTTACTGTAACTGCAGGATCCCCAGAAAGCTTGGCCCCGTACTCTCAGTCAACCCAGAGTTAAAACCATTCCAGAGGCCAACTATTCAAAGATTAGACTGGGCTATGGGACATAAAATGATACTCATGAAGAATGTGCTTCTTAGCTCAAGTAGATACATGAGATTAAGTGGGCAACTCCTGTCCGGAGGTGAGATGAGAAGGCAGAGAGGGTCTGGAGCTGGTTGAATGCACCCGGTAAATCAGCGGTGGAAAGGAGAAGCGTGCTGTCACAGTATAGGGTGAGCAGTTAGGGTCACATAACAATGTATGTATAAATTTTTCTATGAGAGCCTAACTTAAATTGTAAAATTCCACTTAAAGTACAATAAAAAAATAAAAGAAATAGAAAAATAAAAAGACGAGGTATACCTTTTCTAATTTAATCTTCCAAATGACCACGAGTAGAAGCATTTTCCCAAAAACAATTTGGAACTAAAGCTCCAAAAAAGAAAGTTGGTATGCAGTTAGGAAAAGGTGTGTTTAGTATCAACAGTCCAATTAACCTCCAACCCTTAGGCTTTTGTTGTTGTGTGCCATCTACTCGATTCCTACTCACAGTGACGCTATAGGACAGAGTAGAACTGCCCTATAGGGTTTCCAAGGAGCGGCTGATGGATTCAAACTGGTGACGTTTTGGTTAGTAGCCAAGCTCTTAACCACTGTGTCACCAGGGCTCTGGTAACCTTAGGTTAATTATGTATAAATAATAACTATGAGTATAACCGCATTGCAAGGGACTAAGAATGTCCAAAGCAAATAAATCAACTATCCAGTTCAATTTATCAAGACCCTTCTCACAAGTGTATTGCCAATTTGAATGTTGTTGTTAGGTGCCAGTTGAGTCAGTTTCGACTCATAGTGACCCTATGTACAATGGAACGAAACACTAAGCTAAGATTTGAACCCACAGAAGTTTGTTCCAAGGCAAAGCTATTTCTTATATTAACCTATCTGTACTTTTTCTTTTTCGTGTTAAGTTATTGTGAAACACTACCCAGTTCTTTGCCATTCTCACTATTGTTGCTACTTTTGAGCCTGTTGTTGAAGCCACCGTGTCAATCCATCTTGTTGAGGGTCTTTCTCTTTTTCACTGACCTTCTGCTTTACCAAGCATAATGTCCTTCTCCAGGGACTGGTCTCTCCTGATAGCATGTCCAAAGTACTTGAGATGAATTCTCACCATCCTCACTTCTAAGGAGCATCTCTGGCTGCATTTCTTCCAAGGCAGATTTGTTCTTTCTTCTGGCAGTCCGTGGTATATTCAGTATTCTTCACCAACACCATAATTCAAAGGCATCAATTCTTCTTCAATTTTCCTTATTCATCATCTAGCTTTCAAATTCATATGAGGCAATTGAAAACACCATGACTTGGGTCAGGTGCACCTTAGGCCTCAAAGTGATAGCTTTGCTTTTTAACACTTTTAGTCAATGCCTCGTATATAATGGACTCTCCATAAGAGCTGGCTAAACACACAAAGGAATAAATTATAATGTGTATTTACTGTTATATTAGTCATGAGATTACCATGAACATTCGTAGTATAAATTAAAAGCTCTACTGTTTTTTATGGAAAATGAAATCTCTTGACTTAACAGTGTGTAAAGGCTTACAAACCCCTCTTCAGTGCTAGTTTAAAAAGCCCATTTGTGCTAACATGGACTTGACCTTTAATAATGCTGGAGTCAAATTTACATGGAAAAAGAAGTGATCAACAGGTTAACATATTCTCTTATTTGTAAATTACTGCCCTTTTCTAGATTATTATTGTGGAATATCAATCAAAGTTCTTCAAATTAATAGGTGGCTATTTGCAAGAGAAAACCTTTGAATAGCCTCTGAAAGAGCTCTCATTTTTCTTTTGCTACCAATTTTGAAAGGACATATTTTTCTGAAAATTCAAATACCCACCCACTCTTCTTCAACAAACTTTAATAAACATACAATGGATAATGGTAATATGGTGGTAAGTGTACAGAATACATGTTTATTTCAAATGCAATATCTGATAAGTTATCGAATGTAACAGTACTTGAGCAACGCCTTCCTATACATTATCACCTTTCATTGCCACAAATAACACTATTAGTATTTAAATAATTGGAAAATTTATTTCCAAGATATTATTTAACTGTATCCAGGTTACAAAGCTATTATGTTTTAGACCTAAGATTTGAACCCACAGAAGTTTGTTCCAAGGCAAAGCTATTTCTTAAATTAACCTATCTGTACTTTTTCTTTTTCGTGTTAAGTTATTGTGAAAGAAAGTACAGATACTTTGATTTCCTTTTAGGTTTTCTCATGAAGAATAAAAGATTACTGAAGTCTAAATATTTTCTAATTACACAAGGAAGAGAGAAATTAAATGAAGTATCTTTCTGATTCCTGTCCTCAAGGAGTTAATAGTATGGTTGGAGAAATAAGACTATATATATATGTATATACATATATATATATAAGAAATAAGACAATATATAATATATTATATATATATGGCTCGTAGATCTAAAAAAACACTTCAAATTGGTTAATGTTGAACATATTCAAAAAAATGAATAATTAAAATCAACAAGATTGAGAAAGGGATTCAAAATAAAAAACAACAGAAAAAATGAACATAACTGAATTAGAAATGAATATCACAATTCACTAAATAGAGAAAGAGGAAGTGGAGAAAAAACAAGTGTAAATAATTTTGAGAAACAATATGTTTTCTATATGTGTTAAAGTTAAATACCATAAGCAAACATGGTATTCTAGTTGGTGTCTGTCTTAGGCTGGGCTCTCTAGAAAAGCAAAACCAGTGAAGCATATATATACATTTAGAGAGAGATTTAACTCAAGGAAATAGTTCATGCAGTTGTAGAGGCTGGCAAGTCCCAAGTCTGTAGACCAGGCATCAGGCTGAAGGCTTCTCCTTATTCATATAGCTACAGGGGCTGACAAACACAAGATTAGCAGGTCAGACTGTAGGCTGCTGGTTCAAAGGCTGTGAAGACTGACAAATCCCAAGATTGGGAGGCAATACAGCAGGCCACTGGCTCAAATCCCAAGAACTGGAGGTCAGATGATGATGATGAGCCAGATGCAGGATCCAGAGCAAGCACGTGAACTCTGCCAGAACGTCTGTGTGTATATTGGATGCAGGCCACACCTCCAATGAAACTCCTTTTACAACTAATAGACTGATTACATCAGATACATCACGGAGAATGATTACATCATTACATAACTGCCAAACCACTGAGAATTATAGCCCAGTCAAATTGAAACACAACATAACCATCAGTGTCCACCCATAAACACATAGAAGCCATTATGAAAATCCTTCATAAAGGAGGCAGAATTCATAGGGAGCCTTAATAGAAAAAAGGGGAGGGTTTTGTTTGTTTGCTTGCTTGCTTTTTAATTTTTTTTTTAATAAGTAATCATATTAAGTGGAACCAGGAGTACACACAGAATATTTGTTTTGGTGAAAAGTCAGTGAGGATAAAAAAGTTATCCAAAGATTAAACTATACTGATAAGTAGAAATAAAGGTGGCTGCAACCATTGATCTCCTGAAGCATTTTTAACCTGATGGGCAAGACTGTTTTGAATATTTTTTATGATCAAAAAAATGTCCCTAGGTGGTGCAAACAGTTTGCACCCAACTGCTAACCTAAAGGTTGGCAGTTCGAACCCACCCGGTGGTACAGCAGAGGAAAAGGGCTGATAATTTGCTTCTGTTAAGATTATATCCAAGAAAATCCTATGGAGAAGTTCGACTCTGTAACACATGGGGTCTCCATGAGTCGAAATCAACTCCACAGCAACTAACAACAACTATAACAACTTGGTGAAAAGTGGACATACATACTTTGTTGTAAAACCTTTTCATAAATGATTAGTATTTCACATACTCAAAAAATAAATAAATAAAACTACAAGGAAGAGATGGGAGCCCTACATAGAAAACAAATGGAAATAAATGAACCTATTGCAAATGAGTAACTTAATTGCACTAAAGGAAAACAGTGGGGAAAAATAAGAATCTAAGTAATTTTGATAGCCTTATATATAATTTTTTGAGTCATTTTTTAAAAAAATGAAATCCTTACTCATCTTTATGGCAGAGCTAGTTAGACACACAATGTTGGGCATAACGTTCACCTTAGGAGTGTTATGTAGTGAAGGTAAACATAATCCTCATAGAAACAAGGCTCTGTGTGCTTAATCAGTAAATATTGGCATATAATAGCAATAAAATAAGATAGCTTGTCTTATGTTTACATTACACTCTATTTTATATAGTTTTTCATGCTGCTATCTTACTTTTAATTGTTAAATCACTCCAGTCTTCAAATAGAAATTATGTACTTCTTTCTAAATAACGATGAAGTGAATGTTCCTGTAACTGTAATTTAGCATGCACAAGTATCCAACTATTAAGCTTCTGTGTATATGTCTTAGTTTTTGCAATTCTCCAGGGAAACAGAGTATGTGATACATCTGAGCCCCAAATTAGTTTAGTTTTAGAAGAAACAATATAATATTTATTCAGCTAATTCATAAGCTAGCTTATTTTTACTTATAGACTAATTGCACACATTATCGATATATATGATGCTCTAGAGACCAGCCATAGGTTTTTTTTTTTTTTTTAATGCGATGTTTCTTGTTTGAGTGTAATTTGATGTATGTTAGACTTTTTCCTAGGCTAGCCCATACTGAGAAAAACTGTATTTGAATTACTCAACAATATGTTTTTCAACACTGTTCTTATTCCACAATACAGTGAACAAACTTTATCTCTTGCAACAAATAATAAACTCGGTTCAATATGCTTTCCTAGTACAGTTTAGACACAGTTCCAATAAATAAAAGTTCCCAACTTGTCTGTGAATAATCAGATGTTACAAATAGATATCATGTGTCTGAAATGGAAGCAATAAAATCTGTTAATATAATTGAGATGATTTTCCAATTTGGTATGCTTTATTTTCCCCAACCTATTAACATCTGTGAGAAAGGGAAATGACAGCTGTCAGGCATCCATAATGCATGGACTCATCAAGTTATTAAATATGTCTTAAAACAAACATGATGTCATTTGTCTGACAGTTGCTTTAAAGTGTTCATTGTGTTTAGTGGCAAGTGTATTGCTATTTAAGAATCGTGAGTAAGAGCTTTGGTAATATATGCAAACTCTTTGTAATTTTCATGGATTTTTTGATATGATTATGATTATTTGAGCATTTCAAGTGACCTAATTTTAATGTCTTCAAGTTTACAAAGTGAACAAAATAATTCTCCCTAGGACTTCAAATAAAATTCTTAGCATCAAAGGCCTCACACGGTTGCAGGAGGTCTATTCTACTCACTCTGATGTTCTTGAGTTGAGTTAATTAGGAATATATGGTTTAAAGCTCATCGATGGAAAACTATATTTGGTTCCAAATCTCATATTTAATTATTATCAAAAGGAAAGTAAAGAGAATGTGAACCTTGTTACATGATTCATGAAGAAATCGTGCATTTTGTTTTACAGGAAAATGATTAACTCCATTTTCTCTTTTTAAGTAAATTATCTACATGTATTTGATTTAATAAATAATATATCCAAAAGCAGACAAAAAGATATAAAAAAGAAAGTTATATGTCAATTTTACTTATGAAAGTTAATAAAAACTCTTAAAGTATGAACCCTTTGACAGCAATAGTAAATTATAAATTATAACATAATAATTTTATTACTGTGGGTATAGAGGCTAAGGTATTAGAAGAAAAATACCTTAAAATGCAGTGGCTTATCAACGGGAGAAGTTTATTTCTCTCATACGTAATAGTCAAAGAATGAGCATCCTGTTGATGGAGTCATTCTGCCATCCTTAAGGCACTGTTTCCAAGGATGCTCCTATTGGGAGAGTAGAGAAAGTCTAGAACAAGCATCTTTCAGGAAATGGCCCAGAAGTTTTCTCACACCACTTCCACTAACATACGTTTGTCCTAAACTAAGTCACATGTCTAAAATGAGCTACAAGGGAAACTAGAAAGGCAGCCTTTAACTGAGCAGCCATGCTTCTCTAAGCCCGGGATGAGTGGGCTGTTCAAAAGACAGAGAGAGAAAGAGAGAAAGTGAATGGATACGGGGGCAAAAATAGCAGTGACTACCATAGTGACCTCTGCCACCGCCTATCTGAGTGTACCCATGTATACTCTCCTTCCCGCACAAGGAACACACAAATCCTCTCCAAGAGAGAAAATCAGTATCAGGCTGAAGGTGAAGGAACTCTGAGTGGTTCAAAGTCTTATCCATCATGTCTACTCGTGGCTCCATTTGCTGTGGTGTCTTATTAACTAACAGAGAAGTTAGTGCCCCATCTCCATCCCCCACCACACAATTATTGCATAGCATGGAACTGGAAGAAAAAAATTGCAATTAGATCTCTTTTTCAGAACACAGAGTATTGAAACACACACAAACTAGTTCTCCCTATCCACCACAGGGAAAGAATTACAGTCTTCCTGCTCTGACAATGGAATAAATTCCTTGGTTAGTTTATATGACATCCCATTTTTTTAACTCTCTTAGAGTAATTGCCTTGCCTATTCTTCTCCATGGCCCCTATCATTACTTCTGAGAAATTTTGTTTTCCTCGCTATTGTCATTCACGCCAAAATCCTGCAGAGATTTTATATCTAGATCCCTGATGGGGAAAGCATGGGAGTCTGAAAGTTGCGTTGAAGACTGAAAATTTATAGATCAGTTATTTCTTTGCAATAAAATTCTCTCAAATACTTTGCAGGATTCCAGAACTGCTAATCATTTCCAGGTGGAAGCAGTGTTTTCTTTCTAGTAATCGTTCTTAAAGTTGTCAAATATTGTAGTATTGTAGTAGTTTTAAAGCATGTCTAAATGTCCCCTTGGAGAAAGGGAGAAAATTGGTTATATTTTCATAAAGACTTTTAAAATGCTACTCAAGAAACTTGTTTTTTAGAGGGAAGTAAATATCCTCTTCCTCTACGTAGATATGTAGAAAATCTCAGAACCCTGAAAAGAAATACATTTCAGTTGACTGGATTTGAAAAAGTGAATAGGAAGAACAGAAAAAAAGCTAATTTGTAATGCCAGAATTAGATAGCTTGGCATAAAAGTAATAGTATATCAACCTTTATTGTGCTAAAAGTGAATAAAACCTTGATCAGAAAATGGATGAAAATTTCACAAGAATTGCCACCCATAATGGAAAGCTCTTTCTGTAATTCTTAATAAAGCAAACAATGTTCTTAGCTATTACTTTCTAGTATGACCAAATTTTATTGAACAATGATAGGTACTATAAGCTAATAAAAGCAACATTCTTATATTTGATGATATTAGCAATGTTTAATGTCATTCCTAAAATTGTATTCAGAGGAAATTATACTCATGTTTCTACATAGACAGAGACTGTAAAATAGTATATAAGTACACTAATTTCAGCAACTTTGAATTAGGTTACCATACAAACTGAAGCAGTGAAGAGTATAGGATATACTTTTAGTTGTTCTATTAACATAAATATCTCATCAGTAAGCTGTGGTTAAGCTCTACAGCAAGAAAAAATAACCTGGGATGTGGAACTCAGATAGATGTTAAATGAGCTTATTTTGAAAAATGTCTATTTGAATCAGTTAAAAACAGTGGAAACAGTGAAGAATCTCACTAATTCTAGCACACATCACTAATTAGAAGCCAGTCTGTAGAATTCTAAGAAAGAAGAGAACTACGAATCACAAATTAATCTTAACAATAATTACAAGAAAAGGAAATAAAAGCAATAGGAATGCCAACTTTCAGTACAATGGCCAGTAAATGGGATGTGTTCATGAACAAAAAAGAGAAAATTATTTGTAATGATGGTGTGTTCTTTTTCTATACTTAAATTTGGAGTTTCTTGTTTGATGACCTAATGATATCGTTCTTATAAATACTTCTTACAGTACTATAAAATTACTTTATACAGTATTACTGAATTACTATGGTAAAATTTACACCACAGATGAATTTTGAAAAAACTTTAAGAGCCAACCTTTAATATGTAGGTAACAAGCATGAAACATAAATTTGATGAGGAATTTTGCTTTGATTTTTTATTTTCATTTAGTTTTTATTCAATAACATGAACAACTTTAGGTTGTAAGAAGTTTAGAATAGTTTCAAAGAACAATTGTCAAGATAGAAAAATTTTGGCCATAGCACTAACAACTACATTCAACACTAACTTACCCCCCTCCACCAAAAAAAAAACACTTTTCCTTGGAAAATTAGCTTCCTCTCCCTATTCCAAGAGGAAAGAAATAAAGCATGTCTAGCACAGATTGTCAAACCATATTTAATCATTTCATAGTTAAGCATGCTTCCAAAACCAGCCAAACTCATTGCCGTCAAGTCAATTTCAACTCATAGCAACCCTTTAAGACAGAGCCGAACTGCCCCATAGGGTTTCCAAGGAGCGCCTGGTAGATTTGAACTGCTAACGTTTTGGTTAGCAGCCGAACTCTTAACCACTACACCACCAGGGTTTCCTAAGCATGCTTAGGCATACTCTAACATGAGCATGGAGCAAAGAGCGGGAAGGTGCTCTTTGGTACTACTATGTAGGTGGTTGTCACAGTGAAATGATAGCACCTATTTGTGTATTGCATACAAGACATTAAATTATGTGGAATTATTTTCAAAGTTAGAAGATATGGCTATAATTAGCACTTTTTATTTTATATGAATAAGTTAAAACTCAACCTTAAAAATGATGGGCAGGGGTGGTATAAGTCAAGAAGTTTTTTGATTATGAAAAAGAATGAGAGGAAAACAAAGTTAATATTTATCCAACAATAATTGTTAATCATTGTGCCCCAAGCTTATCTATGATGATGCACTACAGTTTAAAAATAAAAATGGGATATCAGAACATCTATTTTATATATGGATATAGACATAGATATGAATATGGATATGGATAAAGATAGAGATAGAGATAGAGACATAGTGTTGCTATGAGTCATTGACGCAACAGCAATGAGTTTTTGGTTTGACTACACACGACAGAGACATTCACCTAACACTGAACTAAACACTGAAAAGTAAACAGAAATTCATGGTCCTATAAACATTATAATCTAGTGAAAAAGGCATGCATTAAATAAAAAATCACAGAAATTACTCAGTATGACAAGTTGTGTGAGAAAAATAACTCAGAAAGTGTCAGTGAAGTGTAGACCTATCGGAGAATATGTCATTCCTTTGTCTAAGCAATAATCTAAACCAAAGTAACTGTCTTCTATTTTATTTTGTGGTAGAAACGATTTTTTTTTTTTAATCAAGTCATCTACCTAGAAATTTAATCCAGCAAACTACTGAAATTTTCAGTCAAGTCTCCCATGTTGGTTATGCTGGGCTACTGGGAGCTGCATAGAATGACTCAGAGCATTGTAGCCATGGGATGCCCTGGTCTACACCCCAAGGCTGATTCAAGGCAGGACATAATCACATTTTAAGAGCTTTTCTCTGAGTGGAATATAATTCTTCTTAATTACTCTTGCTCTTCTTTTATCTCAATTTCCCAGAATCTAACAGGCAACTCCTTACCCCATAAAGACAAGCAGTCCTGCTGTATGCTCTGTTAAAATATTTGGCTATAGGGGCATGCCAAAATAGATAATAATCTGTCACAATTATGAATGGCTGTGAACATGTTTCAGAGAAAAGGGTTTTCCATATGTAATCACTTATATTTTCAACACTTATATTGAACTAAATGAACTTAATGAAATATATCCTTGTTTAAAAAGAAAACAGAACTTTGATTTTGCCAGAGAGCAGTTTTTCTCACAAACTGAAAGCTCTGGACTGTTAATTTTATAGAAGAATATATTTTCTTACCTGTAGGAGAAATGAAGTCTTGATACATGCTTTAATATGGATGGAGCTGGAAGACATTATACAGAGTGAAATAAGTCAATAACAAAAGGACAAATATTGTATAACCTCACTTGTATAAAAAGACAAGAAAAAGCAATGTATAGAGAACAAAGTTTATTAGTGGTTACCTGTGGGGGGCGGGGAGGGGGAAAGAAGGAGTTAACAGTGATGGAAATACCACATTGATTAATGGTAGGGTTACACAGACAATTTTTGTAATTGCTGTCGATAGGTGGTACACTTGCAAAAAGTTGAATTGGCAAAAGTTGTGTGATAGATATATTCCACCCCACCCTGCCCCCAAAAAAAGTAGCTGCTGGAGCTGTTTATGTACAACCAAAAACCTCATGGGATTTGGTTCCTTAGTTTGAAGGTTTAGGGTCATGGTTTCATAGTACATCACAGTTAATGTGCCTAATGACATGTTAGTGCTTCTGCTCTACCTCCTAGTTCATTGCATAGTACCTAAGGTACTAAAAGCTTGCAAGCTGTCATCCAAGGCACAACAACTAGTCTCTACTCACCTGGAGCAACAAAGGAAGAAGGAGAGTCAGGAACAGGAGGAGGATATGGAATGTGTCTCTATTTGCCTCCATGAAAAACTGTCTCCTTTGTCACGAGACCAGAAAAACTGGATGGTGCCTGGCTACCATTCCTGAACATTTTGATCAAATATTCTAAAGAGTTCTGCTCAAAAGGGGGAAAATGTAGAAAAGTGTTTCAAATTCTCATTGACTGCAGACTCCCTGGAGCCATGAAAGTTGGAAGAACCCCTGAAAATATTGCCCTGAGATAATCTTTAAACCTTAAACCAAAAATATCCCCTGAAGTCTTCTTAAAACCAAATAATAGTTTAGCTTAACTAGTGAAAAATGTCTGCCTTGAATATTTAGCTCTTTTACGAACTATCTGCATAGGATCAAATTGATATTAGCAACTTGAAAGATTAGATAGGAAAATTAGAGGGCAGTGAATCTATGTTAATGGGGGAGAAAAAACTCAGAAAAGGAGAGTGAGAATGGTTGCACAACTCACGGAATGTAACCAATGTCACTGAATTGTATGTGTAGAAACTGTTGAATTAGTGTTTTTTTTTTTTTTAATTGTACTTCAGGTGAAGGCTTACAGAACAAATATTTTCTCATTAAACAGTAGTACACATATTGTTTTATGGCATTGGTTAACAACCCCATGACATATCAACCCTCTCCCTTCTCAACCTTTTTTTTTTGGTGAAAATATACATAGCCAAAGATACACCATTTCAAAAATTTCTACATGCACAGTTCAGTGA
>NW_004443945.1:7331672-7352458 GCF_000243295.1 Trichechus manatus latirostris
GAAATGGAGAAAAACAAAAAGGGGAAGAGGAAGAAAACAAAAGAAAAGAATGAATAAATAAAACTCTTAAAGGGAAAAAAACAGCAAAGTTCCCAGCGATCCCACTGGTGTGGCTATGAGGTCTGGGGAATTTTTTCTCAGGTGTTGCAGTACAGCCTGGCTAGAAGGCGTAGAGGTATACAACACCAGGTATTCAGGGAACAGAAAGAGAAGGACGATATAGAGAGATGAGAAACTGAGTAATGAAGAAAGACATAAAGGTAAAAAGAGGGAAAAGAAAACAAAACAAATTTAAAAAAAAAAGAACAAGGAAAGACCCCCAAAAAACAGAAAGGAAAAAAAAGACACAACAAAGAAAGAAATGCCCTCAGTGATCCCTCTGCACATCTGTGCAAGCTGAGGGGGTATGTTCAAGCCACGCAGCACCGCCTGGCCAGAACGGGCTGCCAACTCAAGAAAAGGAAAAGAAAACAGACAAACAATTCAAAACAAACAAACAAAAGCCCCGGGATCCCACCAGTGCGGCAACCCAGACTGGGAATCAGTTCGACACTCGAACGGAGCTCCACGGCCCCTCAGGAAGAAGCAAAGATGGCACACGGAGCCAGGTGTATGAGCCAAAGGAGTTGGAGGTGGTGAGAGGTAAGGAAGAAATCAAAAGAAGTGGAATAAAAGCAACACCAGCAGCCAACAAATGGCACTCAGAAAGCCGGCCTGTTCGGGTGTGTGGAATCCAAGCAGCCGGTGCTTCCTGGACAAGGGATTGTGGCCGCGGGAAGCAGAGGAGGCCAAGTGGTGGTGAAGAAGGGTGAGGGGTGGGAAAGCGTATATTGCAAATTACAGGTTGTTTTGTCTCCCACTGGAAGCTCCGTGAAGCTGCTTTCTCGTACCCCCTGTTTGCTGGTCTCTGATAGGAGTCCAAGTTGATGGTTCCACGCTGTTTTAGCTGATAGTGGACCTCTGCATGAATCTCTCCTCGCTCTCCATTCTCTGTCAGTTTTCTCACTCCATTTGGTGCTTGGCAGAGTTCTTTATCTCTTCATTTGATGTTTTAGGGTTTCAGAATTGTTGTTTTGTCTGTTCGGCTTATTTTTTCGGATCTTTGCTGTGGAGGGATGGCGTGGTGCTTCTGCCTAGAGCACCATTTTGCCTGAAGTCCGGATTAGTGTATGTTTTGCTGTGTATATTCTCAACAACAACAAAATAAATAAACATAATACTGTAAATAATACTGTAAGTTTATAGATATTGAGATGTAGAGACTGGATTATTTTGCCTGGTTGTCAACGATCATCAAGTTCCATATACAGTTGTACTATTTTCCTTCATCTTCCTAAACACTACCTTACTTCAGGGCTGATGGAATACAATGTGGAAAACAGGTTTTTTTGCTGTCTTATGATGGATAAAAAATATCTCTATCATTTTTAAAAGGCCACTGTGAAGACAAGAAAGTATAAATTTTTAAATGGTTACTAAATAACTCAGAAATTTTTGACAATGTTCATCAAAATTCTGGCAATTCCTTGATAACAGAGTGTGCAGAAACAAGTCAGAGTCTCATTGACTTTTTTCACCTAAGTATTTCAAGACTAGGAGACCTTACAAGGCCTGTAGTTCCTTTTAATTTTTGAAGACTATTTCACATTTCTTATGAAGCTAAGGACTTTTGGAAACAATTATACTGGAATATATTTGAAATATATTATATAAAATATTTTGTATAGGTCAAGTTACGTTGTTGTTGTTTTTATTGTTTTTGTTAGGTGCCACCAAGTTGATTCCAACTCATAGCGACCCTATGTACAACAGAATGAAACACTGACCGATCCTGCGCCATCCTCACAACCATTGTTATGCTTGACCCCATTGTTACAGCCACTGTGTCACTCTATCTCATTGAGGGTCTTCCTCTTTTTCAATGACCCTCCACTTTACCAACCATGATGTCTTCTCCAGGATATAACATACCCAAAGTATATAAGACAAAGTGTTGCTATCCTTGCTTCTAATGAGCATTCTGGCTGTACTTATTCCAAGACAGATTTGTTTGTTTTTCTGGCAATCCATGGTATATTCAATATTCTTTCCAACATCATATTTCAAAGACATAATTCTTTTTTGGTCTTTCTTGTTCATTGTCCAACTTTCACAAGTATATGAGGTGATTGAAAGCACTATGGTTTGGGTTAGGTGCAACTTAGTCTATAAAGTGACAGCTTTGCTTTTTAACACTTTGAAGAGATCTTTTGCAGCAGATTTGCCCAATGCAATGCGTTGTTTGATTTCTTGACTGCTGCTTCCATGGTCATTGATTGTGGATCCAAATAAAATGAAATCTTTCACAAATTCAATATTTTCTCTGTTTATCATGAAGTTGATTATTGGTCCAGTTGTAAAGATTCTGGTTTTCTTTATGTTGAGCTGTAATCCATACTGAAATCTATGATATTTAATCTTCATCAGTAAGTGCTTCAAGTCCTCTTCACTTTCAGGAGCAAAGTTGTGTCACCTGCAGATCACAGGTCGTTAACAAGTCTTCCTCCAATCCTGATGCCCCAGCCTTCTCAGATTGTTGGCTCAGCATACAGATTGAATAGGTATGGCGAAAAGATACAATCCCGATGCACATCTTTCTTGATTTTAAACCACGCAATATCCCCTTGTTCTATTCAAATGACTGCCTCTTGGTCTATGTACAGGTTCCTCATAAGCACAATTAAGTGTTCTGCAATTCTCATTTTTTGAAATGTTATCTGTAATTTGTTTTAATCCACAAAGTGCAATGTCTTTGCATAGTCAGTAAAACACAGCTAAACATCTTTCTGGTATTCTCTGCTTTCAGCCAAGATCCAACTGACATCAGCAATGATATCCCTTGTTCCACGTCCTCTCTGAGTCTGGCTTGAATTTCTGGCAGTTCCCTGTCGAAGTACTGCTACCACTGCTTTTGAATGATCTTCATCAAAATATTACTTATGTGTGATAGTAAGTATATTACTCGATAATTTCTGCATTCTGTTGGATCACCTTTCTTTGGAATGGGTACAGATATGGATCTCTTCAGATCAGTTGGCCAAGTGGCTGTGACCAAGTATCTTGGCATAGACGAGTGAGCGTTTCCAGCGGTGCATACGTTTGTTGAAACATCTCTATTGGTATTCTGTAAATTCCTGAAGCCTTGTTTTTTGCCAATGCCTTCAGCTCAGCTTGGATCTCTTTTTTCAGTACCATTGGTTCTTATTCGTATACTACCTCCTGAAATGTTTGAACTGTCAACCAATTATTTTTGGCACAGTGATTCTGTGCATTCCTTCCATATTCTTTTGATGCTTCATGCATCATTTTATATTTTCCCCCAGCACCCTTCAATATTGCAACTCAAGGCTTGAATTTTTTCTTCAGCTCTTTCAGCTTGAGAAATGCCTAGTGAGTTCTTCCCTTTGGTTTTATATCTCCAGGCCTTTGCACATGTCACTATAATAACTTACTTTGTCTTCTCATGCAGCCCTTTGAAATCTTCTGTTAAGCTGTTTTACTTCATCATTTCTTCCTTTTGCTTTAGCTACGCTACATTCCAGAGCAAATTTTAGACTCTCTTCTGACATCCATTTTGGTCTTTTCTTTCTTTCTTGTCTTTTTAATGACCTTTTGCTTTAGTTATTAGTGCATGATCCTAGGCATTAGTGAGCTGAAACGGACTGGTATCCGCTATTTTGTATCAGACAATCATGTGGTCTACTATGCCAGGATGATAAACTGAAGAGGAATGGCATCACATTCATTATCAAAAAGACCACTTCAGGATCTTTCCTAAAGTGCAATGTTGTCATTGTTAGGATACTATCCATATGCCTACAAGGAAGACCAGTTAATATTGCTATTATCCAAATTTACACACCAACCACTAAGACCAAAGATGAAGAAATTGAAGATTTTTAACAACTTCGGCAGTCTGAAATTGATCAAACATGTAATTGAGATGCATTGATAATTACTGGGGATTGGAATGTGAAAGCTGGAAATAAAGAAGAAGGATCGGTAGTTGAAAATACGGCCTTGGTGGTAGAAACAACACCTGATATCGTATGATAGAATTTTGCTAGACAAATGACTTATTCATTGCAAATCCTTTTTTTCACCAACATAAGTGGTGACTATACACGTGGACCTCTCCAGATTGAATACACAGGAATCAAATCATCTACATGTGTGGAAAGAGAGGATGGAAAGTCTCAATATCATCAATCAGAATAAGGCCAGGGGCCAACTGTGGAACAGACCATCAATTGCTCCTATGCAAGTTTAAGTTGAATCTGCAAAAAATTAGAACAAGTTCACGAGAGCCAAAGTACAACCTTGAGTGTAGCCCCCCTGAATTCAGAGGCCATCTCAAGAATAGATTTGACACATTAAACTCGAATGACTAAAGACCAGACGAATTGTGGAATGACATCAAGGACCGTGTACTTGGAGAAAGCAAAAGGTCATTAAAAAGACAGGAAATAAAGAAAAGACCAAAATGGATGTCAGAAGAGATTCTAATGGAATATGTAATATGTAGTAGGTAACATATCGAGTATAATGTTTACTCTTGAAATGTGCTTTAATGATCTTGGAACAGATATCCACCCATTTATCTATTCCTCATGCTTTCAATCACGTTACAGAGGGTCATAAATATTCATGGATCAAATTAAAGGATATTGCCCACAAAACATATATTTGTTCCCCCAGTAAATATTTTCCCTGTTACAGAGTATGCAACATTAAAAAAAAGAGGCAAATTCTGTCTTCATGGAGCCTACACTCATGCTGGAAAATAGATATATAATAATTATGAGAATAATGATAAAATAAAAGAAGAAAAGGGAATCATTAGAAGGAATTTCAAATGTGGGCCTTCCCTTTTGCTGACGGTTCTTCAATTGCATAATTTTCCACTAGATTGGACAGAGACTGCTCTCTCCTTCCGATGAGGTCTGTGGTATAGGTCATGCCAACTTCTCCCTTTCCTCATGCCCATGCCCTCAGCTTTTCAGGCTCAAACAAATGCTGATTTAAGCTGTCAACAGACTGTTCACAGTCAGAGGCTCTACTTTTGGAACAACACACTCTGAAAGTAGACAGAGCGTAAAGACTGGTCAATTCATGAGAGACCTCAGGTTGCTTTCAAGCGTGATTCTACTTATACATAGAAGACCTTAAGGTTGTGATGATTTTATTGTTATTACATAATTCTAATAACCATATTTAATATGACATAATGAAAATAAAATTCTAATAAATACACATTTTCATATTAATTAATTTCTTGCTTGGGATAAATCAGCTGTATTTTTTATGTTAAGTGAATATTGCTATTTTATAATAAATGGAAAATATATTCTTATATTTTAATGTAATGTAGATTATTTATCATGATACATGACATTGCTAAAGATATGACTTATTTATTTAGAAATGGAAAACAACTATATGGTTGCTAGACACAATTTGTTTTTCTGGGAAGGTTCAGATACTGCACCTGACTATCCCTGTGTTTCCTTCTCGACTTTCATACTTCTCATGCATTTCTAGTTGTTAATTTAAAGAGACAGAAATTCTTTCAGAAATTAAGTATGCCAGTGTTTATTTCCCTGTTGATGAATCATTCATATATTTTGTGAGAGCAGATGAGACATACAATATTATGAGAATTTCAATTCCACAAGACAGATGGTTTGTGAAAAGAAGTGTGGCATACCTATAAACATAGATCCTTTTCTAGCATGTAAACGTCTATATGATTTACGTATGGGTTGATAAAGAATAGGTTAGACCTGTGTGATTTTTTGTTTGTCTGTAGTACTACATGCTCTCACAATATTAAAGCTTCATATTTTGTGGCACGCATGGATAGTACTGTTATGATAAACATTCAGTAAACAAAAATATATCATTGCTTTTTTCAAGAGCACATTTAAAATTTATCCTTCTTATAGGTTAAAAGTAACACAAAAATAAATACCTTGACAAAGACTTGAGAATGTGTGTGAATTTAGTTGTCATATGTGACCTACAAAACTGAATTGTATTGGGTATTACTAACAAATAAACAAAATACTTTGACAAAATTTATTGGTTTCATTATGATAAAATAATGGTTTTATTCTTTAACACACTGAAATTTGACTATGTATACTTGGCAATGATTATCCGATTTTATTTTAAAAAATATTTAATTCAATTAAAGTTTTAAAATGTGCAATATTTTTATTAAAATTTCATAGTAATAAAACATTAAGCACAAGCCTGCTAAAATGCACGTACAATTACATGTTAGAAAAATTTTTATATATAGCACTTCAGTAATTATATATTAGCATTAAAAAGTCATCACCTCTGTTTGGTTTCCCATTTTCTAAACTTTTATATTTGTACTTATTTATTATTCATGTTAAACAATGACAAAAATAAGTATTACTCTTTGACATCTAAACTTTTTTTTTTTTAGAATCATAGGAACAAAAAAAAGCAAAAAGCTAACAAAAATCCTCTGAAGTGCTGCTTTTTATAAATGTGAAGGCTAAGTTGACTATCTGTCATGTAGGTTGATTCACCTGCTGTGTTAGAAACCCCATGAATTGTTGATTAAAAAAAAAAAAAAAACCTGCATATTTTCCTTTTCAAATATATAACTCCCATGTCTTGGAGAGATATGATGAGGGATTGTCCCAAATGAATGCTTCTTATAAGAAACATACAAAACGTAGAAAAAAGAAATGGGATATTTCTTGCTCTGTGGTAAGAGAAAAAACAATTAAGTAGATATACTGTTTTTCCTTCCCTAGCATGCTAACGTATAATGAGGATTGAGATACTTTCACATGTAATGAGACGAGTGTTAAATATTTCAAATAAAGATTTTGATGTTTTAACCATACACAAAACCCCCAAACCTGTTGCTGTCACGTGGATTCCAACTCATAGCTACTCTATAGAACAGAGTAGAACTGCTCCATAGGGTTTCCACAGAGCGGCTGGTGGATTCGAACTGCCGGCCTTTTGGTTGGCAGCAGAGCTCTTAACCACTACGCAACCAGGGCTCCTTTAACAATATAAATTTTAATAATAAAATTGTCTTTGTGTTGCACACAAAGAACACCTGAAAAGTTATGAAAACTGACAGCCAAATGCTGTGAAATCTATCTTCAAAATATAATAGTTTCATTTTCACTAACATATTGTCTGACTTGGTTGTTATATAACTCTTCAAATCTGTGTAATTTCATCATCTGTAAAATATCGGCAATACCCTAATCTTTGTGTTAATGAGTAATATTTCAATTGCGAGCATCAGAATCCAATCCAAAATATCTCAAGAGAAATAGGAAAACACTGGTCTTGTAACTTGGAAGTACAAGCAGCTCAGCTGGTTTCATGTATAGCTGGATTCATAAATTAAAATGTCACCAGCTCGCTCTTTCTCCTCTATTGATTTGTGCTATTTTTATTCTTAAGTAGGTTTTTTCAATGTGTCAGCAAATATTAACCCTGGGAATTCCAAGCTTACTTAATTCACCTTAATATTAGTGACCCAGATTCTTAAATATCTATCACTTCAGAGCCCTGGTGGTGCAGTGGTTAAGAGCTCAGCTGCTAACGAAAAGGTCAGCAGTTCGAATCCACCAGCCACTCTTTGGAAACCCTATGGGACAGTTCTACTCTGTCCTATAGGGATGCTATGAGTTCAGTCAACTCTTCGGCAACGGGTTTGGTTTTTATACTTCCCTACACTGTCTGTGTCACTCTCAGAAGAAGAGAGAAAAAAAAAAAAAACACTGATTATATGTGTATAACGTAGACAAAATACCAGTCTGATAGACAAGTGCGGGAAGGGCACCCACTCTGGAAATGAGAGGGAAACAGCCTCAGTGTTTAGCCTCTTCAGAATCATTTTGGAGAGGAAAATTTTCTAAAAAAAAGTTTCAGTCAGACCAAAGGTAGTTGGTGTTGATTCTAAATTAACGGACAAAAACAGTGTATAAATGAGAACTGCATATAAAAAAAAATTACATATCTTCACAAAATTAATAATGTATAATACTTACTAAAAGGAACAAAGTGAGCATACATTTTGTTCAATAGAAAAATATAAGCAATGTAAAGAATAATAGTGAATTTTTAATCTCAGCAAATTTAAATTCTGGGATAAATCAAATTATTTGGCTATTCCTTTATTATGCACGTGCATCATCTCGTAATATATTGAGTGAAGAGCTTATATGAACCCTATAGTTCTAATACAGAAACTAAGGAAAGAAAAAGGAAAAAACCTCTGTTTTATACTTCCATTTTCTTCTGAGAATAAAATCTAATTTTTACTCTAGTGCTTTCTTAAATGTTTTTGTACATAGGAGCCCTTCTTATAAAAGAGGTTCCATTTTTCTTTTTGCATGCTTTTCTATAGTGCTGAATATATATAAAATAATACTTCAGTTACTAAATAAAGCCAGTATTTTAATATCCAAACCACTTGACCTTTAAAGATACCTTTTGTAAGAATTTAAAAATCCAATCATTGGTCATAATATAGATTTTATACATTAATATCTGTATATGATATCTTTATAGCTCAATCTTTTAAACACTGAATTATGCTTGATACTATAAAAGTGATTTTAAAACAACAGAGTAGGTATTCTCCTAGATGATGGTTAGAATTGAATACATTCAAATAAAATATATACAAACTCTCTCATTCATTCTTACAGAGATAGTGAAGCATTAGTATAATCCAGCACGGTATTTAAATTTTTACTTCAATTTGAAAGTTCTTTTTTTCTAATAACTTAATCCGTAACAGCAAGGCTACAGGGACTGTGTTCTAAATCACATAGCAGTGTTATATTCCACAGAGCATTCAATTGTTGGTTTTCAAACTCATACATTAAGAGATCCAGTCTTAGCCACAAGCCTCAGAAATACCATACACTCCCTTTTATGGATACCCATTCACTGGTCTGGTGGTGGAAGTCATACATGTAATTACGTATGTGTGGAAAACTTTCATAGCATTTTTTTATGACTTGGCTTATACAAAATGAGTAAATGATATTGCTTAGATAACAACACCCTTATTAATTACTGCAATCTGCCACCTGAGAGTCTTTTAAGGATTTTAGTATCTTGTATTTTTCTTGAAAATAGCACCCTAACTACAAATAAAAAGTCAGTTTTACTGTTTAACTTTAATAGCATTTTTCTGGAAAATATCAAATAATTTAACTATCCCATAAGTCACCATATTTGTTATATTTGTGGGTTGATAAATTTAAATTTACTATGCTAAATACATCATTATTTTCAAATTTATATTTAGGTTGTAAGGAGCCCTGGTGCAACAGGTTAAGTGCTCAAGTGCTAACTAAAGGGTTGGCGGTTAGAACCCACCCAGCAGCTCCATGGGATAAATAAAGATCTGGTAATCTTCCGTAAGGATTGCAGCCGAAAGAACCTTATGGGTAAATTCTACTCCATCACATGGGGTCCCTATGAGTTGAAAATCGAGTTGATGGCATCTAACAAAAACAATATATAGGTTGCGCATTTTGGTTTTGACTTTTCTGGATGAAAACAAAATAATTTGTGAATACTATGACTATAAGACTATATAACTTGGAAAGCATCTGTTTATTTATTTTAAAGTTTATAATGAAAAAATAGAAAAAAAAAAGTTTTCTTAAAGTGAGTTTAGGAACTAGTAAGGATTTTAGTCCATGTCCCCTTACACTTGTGAAAAATCTCTACTGTCAGTATTTAGGAAAAAAAAACCAAGAAGAGTGATGCTAACCGTCTCTATAAGGAGAACATACATCCTCTTTCCTGGATGGAATGCCTAAGGGAGTTGTGCAAATGCTTAATTTTAAAACGTAGTGTGAGAACTAGGAGAAGGATTTGTGTTGGTTGCAACATTTTCACTGAATATCAAATAATTAATTTTAGAGCAGTGAGTTATTCAGTTGATGAAAGCTTATTTTAGATGTGTATTGAAAGCAGTCACCAGAAAAATAACCCACAATAGTTTTTAAAGATGAAACATCAAACATAAACAAAACCTGCATAAGCCCCTATATTTTCTCGTTGATCTTATTTCTGTGTTCCTTCTTCAGACAAAAATATTCTGAATTTGGTGCCTCGTCCTCTCCTTCTTCCTTTTCCTCTTCCTCTTACCGCACACCCCTCCCACTCAGATAAATGGTTATTATTCAGATTATTTTTTAAAAAATTCTCTTTCAAATCTGTAAGACAAATACGAACAAGCTACAGACATTTAAAATAGACAATTCATTGAATTTTTACAGTTTAAATTTTTTTAAGTATTTTTTTAAATTGTGGTTTAGGTGAAAGTTTACTGCTGAAGTTAATTTTTCATACAAAAATTTATACACATATTGTTTTGTGACATTAGTTGCAATCCCCACAATGTGACTGCACTCTCCCCCTTTCCACCCTGGGTTCCCTGTGTCCGTTCAACCGGCTCCTGTCCCTTCCTGCCTTCTCATCCTGCCTCTGGGCAGAAGCCACCCATTTGATCTCATGTATCTGATTGAACTAAGAAGTGCACGCCTCAAGTTTGTTATTTTTTGTTTCGTAGTCCTGTCTAATCTTTATGTGAAGAGTGGGCTTTGGGAACGGTTTCAGTTCTGAGTTAACAGAGCGACCAGGGTACAGATTAAATTTTTAATGCAAAAGCCATAAGTATATTCCCTATATATGTTTCTAATATTCTAAATTATTTTTTAATCCACATGCAATTTATTTATACTTTTTATCCACATGGAATTTATTTTTGTAAATTGTGCTAAGAAAAATCCAACTGCAGAAAGAATCCCCAATCTAATTATATCTAACTTAATATAAATCGATATGCTCCAATGCAATTCAATAAAACCAAATCTACCAGACATTTGTACCAATATTGTACCAGTATGAGTTTCTCTGAATGTCTGGCTTGATTCAAGGATAAAATCTAGGCTACTGGCTCTCAAATTTTATAATAGATAAATATTACTAGAGGAGATTCTTTAAGATAATTTCATCCACGACTATACCTTTGACTAAGTTCTTATGGAATGGGGTGCAGACTAATACTGTTGTTTCTAAGTGCTAGAGCAGTTGGAGCAATGAATAATCTATCATCCATAAAATAGAGCACACCCCAGATAGATCCTTTGGAAATTTGTTTCCCTGTCCAATGATGCTGTCTTTGATAAATTTTATGGACCTTGCCTATTGGTGTTCCTTTCTGACCCCTTTCAGGCATGACTCCTTTGAAGTACTCAGTAAATTTCAGTAAAGGCATATTAACACTCCCCTTGCTCTGTTAATGACTGAATGTTAAGAAAACTGGCCTTACAACTAACAAGTAACATAAAGTACATGAAAGTAACTCCAAAGAGATACATATTCTAATTCATCGTTACACAATATTTAAGATTCAGAGAGAGAAAGCGTGTCAACAGAAGATGACATGCATGTTTTATAATTAATATATTCCTCTATTTACTTCAGAATCCCATTTGGAAAGTGTTACTGTCTATAGACCACAAGAGTTACAATCCCTGGAGGGTTATCGTTAAAGAGGAAAATGTATACACTTTATGCTATAGATATCAAACAGAATTAGCCTCTAAATTTCAGTTACTACCCCTATTATTTGTGTGACGTGGGATAATTTACTTAGCCTCTATTTTTTTTTTCTTTTTTTTTTATTGTGCTTTAAGTGGAAGTTTACAGTTCAAGTTAGTTTCTCATACAAAAATTTATACACACATTGTTATGTGACCATAGTTGTTCTCCTTATACTGTGACAGCACACTCCTCCTTTCTACCCTAGGTTTCCCGCATCCATTCAATCAGCTCCTGTCCCTCTCTGCCTTCTCATCTTGCCTCCTGACAGGAGCAGCCTATTTTGTCTCATGTATCTACTTGAGCTAAGAAGCACATTCTTCACGAGTATCATTTTATATCTATCCCATAGTCCACTCTAATCTTGTCTGAAGAGTTGGCCTAACAGAGAGTTGGGCTAACAGAGAGTCCAGGGGCCATGTCTTCCGAGGTCCCTCCAATCTCAGTCAAACCATTAAGTCTGGTCTTTTTACTAGAATTTGAGTTCTGCACCCCACTTTTCTCCTGCTCCGTCATGTTCCCTATCATGTTCCCTATCAGGGCGGTCATTGGTGGTAGCCGAGCATCATCTAGTTTTTCTGGTCTCAGGCTGAGGCAGTCTCTGGTTTATGTGGCCCTTTCTGTCTCTTGGGCTAATATTTTCCTTGTGTCTTTTGGTGTTCTTCATTCTCCCTTACTCCAGGTGGGTTGGGACCAACTGGTGCATATGGCCGCTTGCAAACTTTTAAGACCCCAGACACCACTCACCAAAGTGGGATGCAGAGCATTTTCTTAATAAACTTTGTTACGCCAATTGACCTAGATGTTCCCTGAAAGCATGGTCCCCAGACCCCTGCCCCTGCTACTCTGTCCCTCAAAGTGTTTGGTTGTATTCAGGAAACTGTTTAGCTTTTGGTTTAGTTCAGTTGTGCTGACTTCCCCTGTAGTGTGTGTTGTCCTTCCCTTTACCTAAGATAATAACTCTTGTCTACTATCTAGTTAGTGAATACCCCTCTTCCTTTCTCCCCACCCTTGTAGCCAACAAAGAATGTTTTCTTCTGTGTTTAAACCTTTTCTTGAGTTCTTATAACAGTGGTCTTATACAGTATTTGTCCTTTTGCAACTGACTAAATTCACTCAGCATAATGGTTTCCAGATTCCTCCATGTTATATTTCATGGATTCAGCGTTGTTCTTTATCATTGCATAGTATTCCATTGTGTGAATATACCATAATTTGTTTATCCATTCATCCACTGATGGGCACCGAGGTTGTTCCCTTCTTCTTTCTATTGTGAACAGTGCTGCAATGAACATGGGTGTGCATATATCTATTCGTGTAATGGCTCTTATTTCTGTAGGACATATTCCAAGGAGTGGGATTGCCGGATCATATGGTACTTCTATTTCTAGCTTTTTAAGGAAGCACCAAATCAATTTCCAAAGTGGTTGTACCATTTTACATTCCCACCAACAGTGTATAAGTGTTCCAGTCTCTCCTCAACCTCTCCAACGTTTATTATTTTGTGTTTTTTTGATTAACACTAGCCTTGTTGAGGTGACATGGTATCTCATTGTAGTTTTGATTTGCATTTCTCTAATGACTAATGATTGTGAGCATTTCCTCGTGTGTCGGTTAGCAGCCTGAATGTCTTCTTTGGTGAAGTGCCTGTTCATATCCTTTACCCATTTTTTAATTGGGTGCCTCCATTTTCTTACCTGAAAAATTTAGATAGTTTTTGGTACCCCAATAAAATGAGATAATGCGTGTAATTGCTTAGCATAGTGCCTGGCAAAAAGTAAGCATTCATAAACAATAAATTATGCTAGGGTTGGTTATGTAAATGACTATAAGATATAATATGATAAGTGATACTATAGAAAAGTGAGGCTGCCAGTGTGGCCCTAGGAGCTTGCCTAATATTTCCTGCAGCATAAAGGAGAATTTGCCAGAAAAGACTATCTTTCTTTTAAATATGACTTGATTGAAGTTTCACAAACACATTTCAGTTTGTTTCTGAAGTTTGGTGATTTTGAGAACATCTTTTCACTGCATATGACATTTGCCATTACTTTGGAAAAAAAAAAAGTTGGCTTTTCAAGAACCTGCCATCTAGGGTTTTTATTTTCCCTAGGAAGTGAAATCTGCCTTTTGGTGATTGCTTAAAATAGTTTTGGATTATGTTTTGTGAGGGTAAGCCTTCTTTATATTCATAGTATTGACTAATTGATTTATTCATTTATTTTTGTTCAAATATTTGTTCAGTTTATAGTGATCACCAACTTTTTGCTAAGAACTGTGCTCATCACTTCTGATATTAACAGTGAAATGGCTTCAGTCTTCAAACATCTCAATGTCATAAAAATCTTCATTGAGGTTTTCAGAATCTCAACATTATAAAGTTGATTGTGAGTACAACTGTAGCATGGAGCTCTGTCTAATCTGGGTGGATGAAGGCTTCCCAGAGAACAACTTGAGAAATGAATCAGAGTTGGGCAAGTGAAGGAATACAGAATGTGTATGGCAGAAATAAAGAATGGCATATCAAAAGACAAAAAAGATGGTGTCTTGTGGAAGTTGCCAGTGTGTGAAATAGATAATATACAAAATCTTAAATTTCCATTCTATTGTTTACAATTTTTATATTATCTACTTATCAAAGTAAACACAGTCAAAGTATGTAAAGGACCAATGTGAATGTGGTATCATTAATGAAAATAAAATTTAAAGAAAAATTTAAGAATATCTTTCTTATCAGTAATAAATATTGGCTTTTGTCAACTTCTGTAAACCACTTACAACACCTTGAAAATTCTGCATACTCCAAACAAAATTTGAGTCTGGCTCTGTCAGAATCAACATCAGGCTTAGTAGAATTGACATGGAAACCTCTCTCAGGACTAAAAGTATTTTAAATTTTTACAGCCAGATGAGACCTACTTGTTTTGTATTTTCAAGGAAATCTGAACACTTTTATAAGAAGTTTTATTTTAATTTCTAATCTTATTGTGCTTTTCTAATAGTGTTAATATTTATTTACTATGGAGAGGCAAGTGGGATCATAGGGTAAATGAAACCGAGCCCAATCCCTGGGTTACTTGGCAATAAAAAATGGTGGTATCAGAACTCCAATTTCCCAATTTGGATGCCTTTTCCCATTCTTCCAATCCATATTCCCAATGCTTCTCTCTACCCTGCAAGAGGGACTGTCAGTTCTCAAGGACTGAAGGTCTCTGGGCTCTGGGCAGCTGGCTTTCCAGCAATGGCTGTAAGCAAGCAATCTGTTTATTCTTCTGTTTTCAATTCTGCTTACAAAGTCACTATCATGCTTACCCATAAAAGGGAAAATAGAACTGTGGCAATGTTATATTAAAGTCCTCCTTTGGGAACTCCATCCTGCAGTGGATCAAACTGCACTTAGGAGCTAGCACAACTTTCTGTGAAATGCAAAAAGAATGAGGGACTCTTAAACTTGGCCAACGTTCCCATGAGTGCAGCTGCACCATTTGATGATTGCTGGTAGTCCCCAGAGCCCCTTTCCTGATATCTAAGTTCTAGTGTATCCTTTTCTGTCCTCAATCATCTAAACCCTCCTTTCTGAGAGACACTAAAATGACATTGAATTGAATTACTGTTTCTATAAGAACTGTGGTTAAAGAACAGCTTTTTACTGTTTTGCTTAAATTAACAACAAAATTATTTCACTTTGAACATTTAAATGTGACTAAAACCAAAACCAAACCCCTTTGCCGTCAAGTGGATTCTGACTTATAGCGACCCTATACGACAGCGTAGACCTGCCCCCAAAGGTTTCCAAGGCTATAAATCTTATGGAAGTAAACTGCCACATATTTCTTCTGCAGAGCAGCTGGTAGGTTCAAACCACCGACCTTTATGTTAAGATCCGAGTGCTTTAACCTCTGCACCACCAGGGCTTCTTTAAATCTGACTAGAACACAAAACTCCATATTTTGAATACTCTTAACTAGTGTCCAAAAACTTTTATCTACTTTTTCCCCTTTTGAGCACAAGCTACGAAAATTTTAAAGGCAATGCATGTTTTTGGAGATAAGTCTATCTGGTATGTGGTTGTGTGCCACTATACACTTTTGAAAAATACTTCTAGCAGGAAATTCTGCCATTGAGAAAAAGATGATTATTTTATGGCATCTTCTTACTCCTATGATGTTAATACTATTATCATTTAATGTTTACTTACTGTGAACCATGTACTTTGAAGCTGTTTGCATATATCAGTGAATTTACTTTTTTAACAATAATTCTATGAAGTAAATATCATTTTTCATTTTATTGACAATAATCTAAAAATTAATCTAAGCCAGGTCTTTATGATTACACACAAAAAAGAGTCCTTTTTAAAGAAGCCTTGTTGGTACTTAGCCTACCTCCACCCCAAATAATGTTCTGATAATATTTTGTATAGAAATCTTATTTCCATCAGAAAACAATAGTGTCCTCATAATGTTTAATAGTGGAAAAGGCAATGTATATGTCACAAAAGAAGAATGCGAGATACTAGTTTTATGGAAGTTACCTGAATATGAGTATCAGAAAAATATTTTTCCATTGAAGATTTAATAATCCAAGTCTGATTTCTAAATACAAAAGAGGATATTAATTCAGAGTAAATGAAGACATTGACCATGGACTGTGAACACGAAAGTGTTATGAAGGTGAAAAAGTAACTTTATGTAAATTGAGGTCAAATAATCGTTTTTGTTGTTTACTCTCTACAGGAATGTAGTAAATTAAAAGTGAGGAATATACTAATAGTGAATGGATGGCACAAAATAAAAGTACACGGAGTGTAACTCATGGGACTAAATTTCCAGAGTCAGAGGCATATATTTTCCGAGTAACAAGGGAGAGAGGATGTAAACGCTTCTTAAATTTCAATTTGTAAAGGTGTGTAAAGTGCTCTATGCTGGATGAGACTGCATCCACTGTTTTTCTGAACCTAATTCTGATCTGTTTCTTATTACTAAGGGGAGGAGAGGATAAGTCTTGTTCTGAGATGTGGTCAGATTGTATTACAAATAGACAGTCATGAAATTCCTCCCACAAGCGCCATTGAGGATTTTCTCGAGGTTTATTTGTAGACATCCATTACATTTTCATATTTGATTCATTTTAATTTCTCTAGTTTTTTTTAGCAACATTTCCATAATGTACCGTCTTAATTAGTACATTTTAAATGAACATGACTGTGGCAATTTACTCATTCACTTCTTTCTAGCCCAACATCTACACTATAGGATATTATATTTGACTCACCCTTGCCTCTGCAACAGCTGTAACTTGATGTGAATATTCTTTACAATGGTCTTTTGTGATAGTTTCAGCATTCTACTGTCAGAAATTTACCTTTGTGTTTGTAAATGAATGATTTCTTTTATAAGAAGCAGCTCAAAGCTGGTTCTTATGAGGCAGAGGTTAAAGATGTCCCTAATCTCCAACTTTTCCAAACTGCCATACCACTTTATCATCTCGAATATCAGCTACTCCTTCTCCCCTCAGTACTCTTCCTCCCATCTTTAGGTTGGGTATTCACTGCAGTGCCTCACAGAACTCATGAACCGTACTTACGATTATGGGATTTATTAGGGATGTAACAGGTTACAATTCAGGATCAGGATCAACCTGGAAGTAACAGAAACAACTTAGGATACAGTTCTTTGATCATGACAGCTTCTTCTTTGGCCATGTCCACAGGCAGGCCTCTGCCACTGAGCCCTGCTCAGGCTTGACCTTTCACTGTCAGCCTTGGCCCTCCCTCTCAGCCTTAGCCTCCCTCAGGCTTGACCTCTGTCTTGTTCGGGCAAGTGTTGCACTGCTTTTTTTTTTTTTTAATTCTGCTGATAAGTGCCTAGAGGCATCCAACTCCACCAAGAAGTCTCCTGCCCAAAGGCATTCAGCTCTCTTGCTCCGTGGATAAGCATGCCCACTGTAGCCACTTTGCTCCAAGGGCAAAGAATCCCATTGTACTGTCTCACAATGGCCTCTTGGTTCTGCTGCCGCCATTTTTCTGCTGCTGGATTCTGGCTTGCTTGCCACTACTTCTCACTGCTTTTCGCTGCTGCTGCACCATCTCTCACAGTCTTCAGTGTTACAGCTCCTTCTCTCTTTCCCCATGTCTCCCTAAAACCTCTGTCAGGGAAGCTCCTTATCAATTTCAAGATGTGCCCCCCCACCCCAACAGGTCCACAAACTAGTCAATCCCCTACAAGGGTTCCATGCACCTTATTTGCATAGTCCCATCCCCTCAAGATGAATTGGTAGTTGGAAAATATGGTCTTGGTGACAGAAACAACACCTGATATTGCATGAGAGAATTTTGCAAGATCGACAACTTCTTCATTGCAAATACATTTTTTCAATAACATAAATGGCAACTATACAAATGGGCCTCGCCAGATGGAATACACAGGAGTCAAATCGACTACATCCGTGGAAGGAGATAATGGAAAAGCTCAATATCATCAGTCAGAGCAAGGCTAGGAGACAACAGTGGAACAGGTTATCAATTACTCCTGTGCAAGTTCAAGCTGAAGTTGAAGAAAATTAAAATAAGTCCATGAGATACAAAGTACTGTCTTGAGTGTATCCCATCTGAATTTAGAGATGATCTCAAAAATAGATTTGAACACTAATGACTGAAGATCAGATGAGTTGTGGAATGACATCAAGGACATCATACATGAAGAAGCAGGAAGTCATTAAAAAAATAGGAAAGAAAGAAAAGACCAGAATGGATGTCAGAAGAGACTCTGAAACTTTCTCTTGAACATAGAGTAGCTAAAGAGAAAGGAAGAAATAATGAAGTAAAAATGCTTAACAGAAGATTTCAAAGGGCAGCTCTAGAAGATAAAGTAAATTATTATAATGACATGTGCAAAGACCTGAAGATAGAAAACCAAAAGGGAAGAACATGCCTGGCATTTCTCAAGCTAAAAGAACCATACTTATTCAATCTGTATGCTGAGCAAATAATCTGAGAAGCTGGACTATATGAAGAATTTGTCATTGGGATTGGAGGAAGACTAAATAACAACCTGAGATATGCAGATGACAAAACTTTGCCTGTGAAAGTGAAGAGGACTTGAAGCACTTACTGATGAAGATCAAAGACCATAGCCTTCGCTATGGATTACACCTCAACATAAATAAAACAAAAATCCTCACAACCGGACCAATAAGCAACATCATGATAAACAGAGAAAAGACTGAAGTTGTCAAGGATTTTATTTTACTTGGATCCACAATCAACGCCCATAGAAGCAGCCATGAAGAAATCAAACTACGCATTGCACTGGCAAATCTGCTGCAAAAACCTCTTTATTAAAAAGCAAAGATGTCACCTTAAGGACTAAAGTGAGCCTGACACAAACTGTGGTGTTTTCAATCACCACATATGTATGTGAAAGCTGGACAATGAATAAGGAAGGCAGAAGAAGAATTGATGCCTTTAAATTACGGTGTTGGTGAAGAATATTGAATATAGCATGGACTGCCAGAACCACGAACAAATCTGTCTTAGAAGAAATACAGCCAGAATGCTCCTTAGAAAGACTTCATCTCACTTACTTTGGACATGTTATCAGTAGAGACCAGTCTCTGGAGAAGAAGATCGTGCTTGGTAAAGTAGAGGGTCAACAAAAAAGAGGAAGACCCTCAATGAGATGGATTGACACAGTGGATTGCTGCAACAATGGGTTCAAACATAGCAAAGATTGTGAGAATGGCCCAGGACCATGTAGTTCATGTAGTGTTTCATTCGGTTGTGCATTGGGCTGCTATGAGTCGGAACCAAGTTGATAGCACCTAACAACAACAACAGCAAGACCATGGCTAGAAGGGCTGTATGAAAGCAATTCACTGCACAATAGTTTGCCATTTTGGTAATATTATTTTTTATTGGAAGATAAATTGAAAATTTATAAGTATCAGATGTATGCGCTTTGTACTACTAGCTAACAATCTGACCACATGTTTTACAATTGATATCAAAATGTGGGGAGCTAATAGATATGTGCATCTTTCTGTACTTAAACTCTTTATATAATAAGAAAAATACATTTATATCTATCATATACACATAGAGATGCATGAGGGGTTTTTTTCTCTTTTTTTTTAATTTGGTTTCTACAAACCATCTATTATATAAATTTAATATAGTTTCTTTATAGTGATTTTCAGTTATATTAAAAATTACAGTATACCTTTTGAAACCTACTTATGTGTTTTTGGTGTAAATTACTTTCCAGATGAATCTCTATACAGCGATAATTTAAACCATGTTTGACACATGTGTGGGGTTATTGGTTCAATTTGAAAAATATAATCTATTTATGAATAGCAATAATAATTTTAAATGGAATCATACAATATTTAAGTTCTTTAACCTCTATAAAAGTCTCATTAGAATTCAGAATAAATGATTTGAAATGATAGGAATTAAACTGAAATGGATCAGGAATATCAAATATATGTGCAAACATGATTTGAATTTTTGCAATAGGGTTTAAATTGAACAGAGAATGATAATAGGTACTAGAACTTATATTCTAATTATATATTCATTTCCAAATTATTTCCTGGGAAAAAGTCATTCGGGAAAAGAAAATACACAATGTAAATTCCTTTAAATCTGTGGCCATATAAACATTCCCTTTTGTTTCCCTCATATTGCCTAAAAGAGTTGTTTGGGCTTCTCCTGATGTCTGCATTTCAATTAACTTCCTTTAAGGGTTTGCAGTGTTTGTATATGATACTCATTTTAATTTTCAATTCATATGACAAAGTCATATAACAAAGTTTAGACATAATAATTTCAAAAAAAATCCAGCACTCATATCATGGTTAAATTTCTTTACTCCAAAGGTGTATTAAGCATTACAAGTTTTCCAAAAAAGGAAAGAGCATCTTTCAAAGGAAACAGAATCAGTGTAACTAAAATCACAGGAGCCAGAAGATAGTGTAACAACATTCACAGAACTTCGAGGAAAAAAAAGTCTAAAGTTCGGTCTCCGGCAAGATGGCGGTCTAGGCAGAAGCACCACGCCGTCCCTCCACAACAAAGATCCGAAAAACTAAGCCAAACAGAGAATCAACAA
>NW_004443945.1:7360819-7412725 GCF_000243295.1 Trichechus manatus latirostris
AAAAAAAAAAAAAAAAAAAGTCTAAAGTTCATGCATTGAATTCACTACTTGTAATAGCTTTGTTAGACCTAGTAGAAGATCTGTGTTCTTGCTGTCATCAGACAATTATTTAGAAACATGCCTCAGGTTTTTGGATTGCAATCAAGAAAGGTAACCCATAAACTGTGTCTTGATGAAGTGGCATACATATCTGTAGTCTCTAGCAACCCAGACAAGTTTGGTGGCTTGCCTTATTGTTAGAGTATCTATAAACAAACAGTACCCAGTTTCTTCTTTGACATTCTCTGTGGAAGGTTATAAAGGAATTATGTCCCCTTGTAGCCAATTCGTCTTGAGAATTCAAGTTTCATTGCTCTCACCTTCTCTCCACCACCCCTGCCATGTTTACCAGGTCCTCCACAATCATCCATGTTTGCCTAATTGACTGGGTGGTGGGCTGGTCCCACACATATTGTCCTTTGCTAATTATTCCCAAACACTTGAGAGTCAGGGTCTCTTGGGCTTTCCATCCCATTTATCTATATCCCAGAACTGTGCCAGACTGATATTGGCAGTGATAGAATGTAAATATAAATTATGGATAATTTCCATATTCTGTCCATGTCTGCATGTTCATTTAAAAGATTGCTTCTAGCATATTTAGTCACTGGTTTTCTGTTGAAATTAACCTCTAACAAATTTACATTCCAGAACTAAAGCTTTCAGAGCTTGGTTTTTGGAATTCTCCAAAAAACTGACAATGGAATAGTATAACTTTTCCATCATCTACTTCTATAGGAAGTCCTTCTAAGGTCTATTTGGGGCTATATAATCCTGTATAATCCAGACCACTCACAAATTTGACTGATACAGTCTTGGCTCTCTTTTTTCATTTAAACTGGAGACTTGCAATTCTTGAAAATCCAGAAATTCTACTCAGCAGCCTCTAAGAAGACTTGCAGACTGGACTTGAAGTGGTAGAGGTGTCATATGAGTCAGAATCGACTCAACAGCAATGAATTTTAAGAATGCTCAATGCTTACACTACTGAATACACTTGAATTGTCGCTTTACTGTGGTACATTGAGCTGTGATATATTCAGCCCTACTCGTTGCTAGTGAAAGCATCACAGTTAAGGTCTGATTTTTCTTTGATTTATGCCAGGACTCTCATGGTCTACAGCATGAGTCTACTCAGCACTAGTAAGAGTGCAGGCATTGTTCCCTCGGGGCCTAGCCTATCAACACTAGGAAGGAACTCAAAATGATCCCAAACTTCAGCACTAGCTTTTATGTGGAATATTTGTTTGAATCAATAAACTAGCTTGTCAATGATCTGCCTCTAAGAGGCAGCACAGGGTCGGATACAGACTATCTTTCCTTGTTTGTTTTGAGCCTCTGGCGTTGTCAAGGAGTTAGCCTAGCCCACACTAACTTTGGGTCTTCTCTTTTTATTTAGTCATGTAAAATTTAGATTTTTAAAAGTTATTTTGTTTTATTTTTAGGTATCATTTATAATAAAATCATGCAATTTAAATATGTTCTGTTTAGTGAGTTTTGACAATTGTAGACATCCATGTACATACATTGGTTATAGATAGCTCTCTCTCTTTGTATATGTGTATGTGTGTATATATGTGTATATGTTTATATTGTTGCTGTTGTCAGTTGCTGTCCAGTCTATTCCGACTCATGGCGACCCCATGTGTGCAGAGTAGAACTGCTTCATAGGGTTTTCAAGGCTGTGACCTTTTGCAAGCAGATTGTCAAGCCTGTCTTTTGAGGAGCCTCTGGGTGGATTGGAACCTCCAAACTATCAGCTAGTAGTCAAGTGCTCAAGCATTTGCACCACCCAGGGACTCCTAATATATAAGTGGTCTCTGGTTTATGAATGAGATTTGTTCCTGAGTGTGTCTTTAAGAATTTGTAAGTCGGAACATGTGCATGCAGTTCTTATTTAGCCTTACTTCAGTGCAAGAAAAGGCTTGAAGCCTATTCAATAATTTAAAAGCTGCAGGTGCAGCAAGTGATGGTGGTTGTGATGAAGAATTTGTTGTGAGTAGGGATTGGTTCAATTGTTTCAAAGTGTGGGCAAATTTACATAACATTAAAGGGCAAGTACAAGTTGGCCTTAAGTCAGGCATTCTTAACCAGAGACTACCTGCACCCTTTTTCCAGTCAATAGTCAATGTTTGTCTTTCTACTTTCTAATTTCTATCACAATAAACCAAACAACAGTATACTTCTTCTGTAAAACACAAGATAGTAAAGAGTTTGGGCAACGGGGGCCACAGACTTCTTTCTCATGTATCCTTCTTTGTTTTTTTTTCATAACCCTTCAGGATACAGAACTGACTTGGCCTTGGCTGTAGTTTGCCGACCTCCGCCACAAATTAGTTTCGTCTGTCTTTGAACTTCTTACAAATGGGATAGTACAACATGTACTCTGTTGTTTCTGGTTTCTTAGTTCCATATATTGTTTTCAAGATTCATCCATGTTGTTGCACGCAAAAGAAGTTCATTTCTTTTATTGTTTAGTGGCAGGCCATTAAAAATTTTTATGCTACAATTTTTTTTACCTATTCTCCAGCTGATAGACATTTGACTTGGTTTTATTTGAACTTATTAGTGGATTGCTAGTAAACAGGGTAGATGTTTGTTTAAGCTACTTAATTAAACAAACAAACAAAAACAGACATTCAGTTCTCCAAGTGACAAAGTGATTGTATTATTTTACACTCCACTAGAAAGTTGACTTTTTTTTTTTTTTTGGTGAACGGTTTCCAAATTTGATGCTCTGTTAATACTTAACCAGATAACCAATTTAATCATGAACAGAACCCTTAACAGCAACAGAAGGTTCTGGAAGTGCTGTCACAATGCAAAGATTTCCACTAATGTATCCTGATGATACCGTCTGTAAACTCTCAGATTTCCTTTGGCCACACTGATACTAATTAGCGAAGACATAAGCATGGTGCTTCTGGGCACCAGATAATCTTACCATGTCTGGAAATGGGATAAGTTGTAACTGAAACTGTCAATGAGCAGCTGTATAAGCAGAAGAGTGAGAGGGAAGGAGAGAGCATATTCATGAGGATGATTTTCCAGAATTTATAGCATGCAACATGTGTGGCTATGTTATTTTTAGCTGGGAGATTCACTAAAAATATTGGTCTCATATCCAGAGAAGAGGATACCACTGGCCTCCTATGTCATGTCTCATTTGTATCTTTTGCTTGGTTCCTCGTCTCCCACATTCCCTGCCTCTCAAAAAAAAAAAAAAAAAAAAAAAAACCCTTAGGAAATTCATTCACACTTTCACCACCATTAGGACTGTTCTGTACAATGCTAATGGACCTTCCATTGAAAGAGTCCACCCGCAAAAGACCTAGAGATTTGCTACTCAAAATATGGTCCATGAATCAGTCAGCACTGTTAAAATTTAGAGTCAGGCCCCATCACAGACTAACAGAACCAGAATCTATATTTTAACAAGATATCCAAATGATTCACAGGTACATTAAAGTTTGATAAGCACTTCCCTAGAATATCCACAAATATGCACACATGATCCCCACAGCTCAATAAATCACATGTTCCAAGACTTTATTCAGGCTCTATTTTGCCTCAGTGTGTGTACTTGAGCATGGGGGAAGGGGGAGGAGGTAGATGCTGCTCATCTTTATCGAACTTCCTAACCTTTCTGCTTAAATGAGGTCATCCTGAAATCAAATAATGAAGTCTGACCACAAAATTTGTACCAGGTTCAAAGATTGTTAAAAATGACCTCTCGGACACAATTAAATTTTATTTTTTATTTGTTTTCCTGTTCGTTTGTTCTCCACTTCAGTTTACTCCTAAATCAGTAGAGCAAAAGAAAATGCTATAGGTACACAAGAAGACTATACAAGCAAATGAGTAAACCTACTGCCCCATGTCTCCCTAATTTCTAAGAAGTATCATGCAGTTGGCATGGAGTGAGTAACTTTGATCCATTGCCGTTATTCTGCCAGAAAGGGTACCCTTCAATAAGAAGTCTCTAGGGGATGCAAGGCAAACTATCACTTACCCAAAATGAGCTATTTAAGTGATAAAATTTCCATCTTCACCTCTTATAATTATGTAATTGACCCATTTTTCAGCAGGTTTTGTCTGTAAATCAATAAATCTAGGTTTGTTTATCATAAGCAATTATATACAATGTACACCTTGTTAAAACATTCCTTTGACAAGGAATTCTTACACTTTTACTAGTAATTGTCATCAGAATTAGTACATTTAGAAGAACATTTGGTGGGATTATATGTTTTATGTTTTCCTACTTTCTCTCTCCCTCACATCTCTGGGATAGAAAAGGTAAGTTAATGAGCAGCAATGAACTCTTTTCTGTCTCAACCTTTTACATCCCTGCATACTCAGGCATGCAGCTGGCCTGGCTAAGACCCACCATCTACTAAAGCACAATAATAATCATGCTTACAAATATACCCTTGTTAGTTCTTTATAAGTAAGAGATGCAATGCCATGTTTTCCAACTACTGATCCTTCTTCTTTATTTCCAACTTTAGCATTCCAATCACCAATAATTACTAATGCATCTTGATTACATGTCTGATCAAATTCAGACTGCAGAAGTTGATAAAAATCTTCAATTTCATCATCTTTGGCCTTGGTGATAGAAACCACTCCAGATATCACATGATAGAGTTTTGAAAGACCAACAACTTCTTCATTGCAAATACCTATTTTCAACAACATAAATGGCAACTATACATGTGGACCTCACCAGATGGACTACACAGGAATCAAATTGGCCACATCTGTGGAAAGAGACAATGGAGAAGCTCAATATCCTCAGCCAAAACAAGGCCAGGGGCTGAGTGTGGAACAAACCATAAATTGCTCATATGCAAGTTCTGGTTGAAGCTGAGGAAATTTGAGCAAGTCCACCAGAGCCAAAATGTGATCTTGAGTATATACCACATGAATCTAGAGATCATCTCAAGAATAAATTTTACACACTGAACACTAATGACCAAAGACCAGACGAGTTGTGAAATGACATCAAGAAATTCGTACATGAAAAAGCAAGATGTCAGTGAAAAGACAGCAAAGAAAGAAAATATCAAAATGGATGTCTGAAGAGACTCTGAAATTGCTCTTGAACAACCAGTAGCTAAAGCAAACAGCAGAAATGATGAAGTAAAAGAGCTTAACAGAAGACTTCAAAAAGGTGGCTTGAGAAGACAAAGTAAAGTATTATAACAAAATATACAAAGATCTGGAATCAGAAAATTGAAAGGGAAGAACACGCTTGGCATTCCTCTAACTGAAGGAACAGAAGAAAAAAAATCAAGCCTCAAGTTGCAATATTGAAGGATTCTGCAAGGAAAATATTGAATGACGCAAGAAGCATCAAAAGAAGATGGAAGGAATACGCAGAGTCCCTGTACCAAAAAGAATTGGTTGATGTTCGACCCTTTCAGAAGGCAGCATATGATCAAGAACCGATGGTACTGAAGGAAGAGGTCCAAGCTGCACTGAAGGCACTGGTGAAAAATGAGGCTCCAGGAATTGATGGAATACCAATAGAGATGTTTCAACAAAGGATGCAACGCTAAAAGTGCCCACTCATCTATGCCATTAAGTTTGGAAGTCAGCTATCTGGCCAACCGTCTGAAAGAGTTCCATACTTGTGACCATTCCAAAAAAATGTGATTCAAAAGATTTCAGAAATTATCAACAATATCATTAATATTACACACAAGTTAAATTTCACTGAAGGTCATTCAAGAGTGGTTGCAGCAGTACATCGACAAGAAACTGCCAGAAATTCAAGCCAGATTTAGAAGAGGATGCAGAATGAGAAATATTGCTGATGTCAGATGGATCTTGAATGAAAGCTGAGAAACCAGAAAAATGTTCAACAGTGTTTTGTTGACTATGCAAAGACATTCAATTGGGTGGATCACAACAAAGTATGGAACATTGGGAAGAATGAGAATTCCAGAACACTTAATTGTTCTCATGAGAAACCTGTACACAGGACAAGAGGCAGTTGTTCGAACAGAACAAAGGAATATGTGGTTTAAAGTCAGGAAAAGTGTGTGTCAGGGTTGTATCCTTTCACCATATTTATTCAATCTGTATGCTGAGCAAATAGTCAAGAAGCTGGACTGTATGAAGAAGATCGGGGCATCAGGATTGGAGGAAGACTCATTAACAACCTGCATTATGCAGATGGCACAACTTGCTTGCTGAAAGTGAAAAGTACTTGAAGCACTTACTGATGAAGATCAAAGACTACAACATTCAGTATGGATTACACCTCAACATAAAGAAAACAAAAATCCTCACAACTGAACCAATGAGCAACATCATCATAAATGGAGAAAAGATTGAAGCTGTCAAAGATTTCATTTTACTTGGATTCACCATCAGTACTCATGGAAGCAGCAGTCAAGAAATCAAATGACACATTGCATTGGGCATATCTGCTGCAAAAGACCTTTTTACAGTGTTAAAAAGCGAAGATGTAACTTTGAAGACTAAGGTGTGCCTGACCCAAGCCATGGTATTTTCAATCACTTCAAATGCATGAGAAAGCTGGAAAGCGAATAAAGAAGACGAAAGAAGAATTGAAGCCTTTGAATTACAGTGTTGTTGAAGAATATTGAATATACCATAAACTGCCAGAGGACCAAACAAATCTGTCTTGGAAGAAGTACAGCTAGAATGCTCATTAGAAGCAAGGATGGTGAGGCTTTGTCTTATGTACTTTGGACATGTTATCAGAAGGGATCAGTTCCTGGAGAAGGACATTATGCTTGGTAAGGTAGAGATTCAGCAAAAAAGTGGAACACCTTCAATGAGATGAATTGACACAGTGGCTGCAGCAATTGGCTCAAGCATAACAACAATTGTGAGGATGGCTCAGGACCAGGCAATATTTCGTTCTTTTGTACCCTATGGTCACTATTAGTCGGAACCAACCCAATGGCACCTAACAAGAACAACAAGAGAGGCAATAAGTAGTTTCACCCTTTAGCTGTACTGCAACAAACAGTTTTTATCCAAATTTGTTCAATCATGCATTGTCCAATGACTCTTTCACCAAAGAATATATTATCAAGAGGATTATCTGAGAATCTAAAGGGTTGTATGTACTCTCAGAATTCTGAAGCTAACAGACACACAAACTTGGTGCTTTTCCATTTAATTAGCCTGTTATCATCAATTGTGTTAAACTTTCTTGGACATTTGAACGTTACAGTGCCTGAAGTGACACTTGCTTTATTGTGAGCTCTAACACCCACTGTGACTTTTCAGCTTAGTCAACAATTGCATCACCACCCATTGTTCCCCTCTTAGTTATGTCACTATGAGACCTGATTTAAGAATACTAAGTATTGCAAACTGTGAGAACTTTCTCAGAAAATGCTAATCACTTTTTCTTATTATTTTAGAATATATATCAACTATACATGACTTAAAATTAATTTTTTTCTAGGATGCTATTTTTAAAGGTAAATTTGAAATAAGAGAAAAAAATGAATCTATTTCAATAGATCAATCTTCTTTTGTAATACAGTCAGTCTTACCATTAAACTGTCAAATAACTCTCTGTTGCCAGTCTTGGGTTTCTAAATTTTAGAGCTAACATATGACATAGCTGGATGTGATGCACTGACCCATTCCCTGAGTAACGTGTAAGGCTGCTAAAATTGAGTAGGTCTTAAAGTAAGAAAAAAAAAAAAACTTCTGCTGCATGTTCACACAGCAGTGCAAGCCATTCTTCCACACAGGCCTTATGACACAACAGACTCCGTGTGGCACAAAGTGTCCATAGTAAATAAGGATGCTTTAACGAGATTTTGGAATTTGTAAATTATAGAATCACATCTTAAAGCCCTAGACTTTTGATGGAAAGTTATGCTCTTCTCTGATGATCAGTATTTCCTTTGGGAATCAACTCATTACTTGCTACTAAAAACCCATTACCGTCAAGTCGATTCCGACTCATAGTGACTGTATAGGACAGAGTAGAACTGCCCCATAGAGCTTCCAAGGAATAGCTGGTGGATTCAAACTGCCAGCCTTTTGGTTAGCAACTGAGCTCTTAACCACTGAGCCACCAGGGCTCCTACTTGCTACAGGACCTGATACGGATTGAATGCTTGACCACAGGCACCAAGTAACTCTACAACTGAGCTGCCATCAGCAGAAATCTATTATTAAATGGTAGTGATGTATTCAAGATCAGACTCAAATAGGTTGAGGAGTAGGCAGAATAATGCACCCCAAAGACGTTTACATCCTAATCTTTAGAACTTGTGAATGCGTTACCTCCTTTGCTCCTGTGCCATTCCCATGAATATAGCCCTGCCAGCAGATTAGACACATGGAGCAGAGATAAGTCAGAATAGTTTTCACAACTGAGACTCTAGTCATATGAGTGAGCCCAGTCAAAATCATGAATGCAAACTGGCCAACTTAAAGCTGACCACAGATGCGTGCCTGAGTGCCTCAGAGCCCAGTTCAGATCAGCAGAATCACCCAACAAACGTAGAATCTTGTGTGGAACAACTTGTGTGTTGTTTTATGCAATATATTTTGTGGTGGCATGTTATACAGCAGTAGCTAACTAATACAATTTCCAACAGTTACGTCTTGCTGCCACCAGTGTTCCTCTCTCTAGTATGAGGAGTCTGTCATATGAGTAAAGTATATGAGTTTTACTGTATGTAATTTGTGGGCTCCAGTTGAACTTTTCAGTTAACTATTTAGTTTTTATTCTTGTTTTCATGTTTGTTCCAGAGGGTAATTTATAGTTACCTAAGATTATCACACATACACACCCACAGTACTAGAATTTTAGGAATGGAAAATATTTTAGTGGGAATATCTAGCTTGAGAAGAGGAGATACCATATTTGTTGAGCAAACAATAATAAGCCAAGAATTGGAATACAGTATACATATATGTTACCTCATGAAAAATGTGTAATAATCATGTAAGTGTTAATATTTACTTTTTACAGATGAGTCACAACACAATTATAAAATTTGTCAAATATATTTCAAATAATAAGTGGTTAAGAAGGAACACAAACTGAAGTCTATCTGATTTAAATATCTGTTCCTAGAAGTCTTGTAGACACACATACACGTACACACATACACACATACACACACACATACACATACACAAGCACACACATACACACCAAGTTTGTAGGAAATAAAAGCAAAAAATTGTGCAATTATTACATAAAATTGCAGTTTATTTGAAATTTTGATATTAAGAATATGTTATCTGACTCCTTGTCCAATGATGTTCTGTCCCCTTTACCAAGCTATCAATATATGGAATTGGAAAACACATAATCCAAAATTTATCATTTAGATGGTGCAATAAAATTCTCTTACAATTTCTATATCTCTTATATCTATACATATACATGTATCTATACATATACATGCATATGTATAAACATTGAATTATCTTGATAATATTTATAATTTACAATATTAAAACATAATGTTTGGTAAAACATTTAAGATTTTCATATACAAGGGTCAGATCAGGAGTAGAAATGAATTAATTTGAAGATGGATTTTTTATTTTTCTGTTCATTTTTATTATTAGTTCTATAACAATATCTAACTGATGCCAACTTAAAAGCAATGACGTGCAAAAAATAAGGTCATTGATAACTACTTTGGAATGTATCTTTCCGTCTACTTAGGACCTCTAAGAATGTTTGACTAAGCCCTGCATAATTGTAGAAATGAACTAAGAATGATAAAGTTTATGAAGAGGATAGACTGGTTAGTTGAGAGCAAGTAGATGGGAGTATTTTGTACCAACACAGTTCGTTTTGACTCATCTTTGTGATACACAGAGATTGTTGAACAGCACAATAAAAAAAAAAAAAGTATAACATCAGTGACACTCAATTCTTATGTTAAGGAGGAACTTGGTATTCTATAAACTTCGTGCATAGCACTGTTGTCCAAAATTTTGTGATACCTCAAACTACTCTTTCAGTTAAGGGTTTTATTACCTTTGGGATATTTTTCACTTTTTCAATTTGGTTTGGAAATTTTTTTACTTTACCTATATCAACTCAAAGCTAGGACAAACTTGGCAAGTTTTGCTGACTTTTACATTGCATTTGAGAATTCACCCCAACACAATCTTGAGCAAAATGCAAGAATTGCAAATCTATCCAAACTGAAAAAGTAACATAACAGTTCACAAGCACCCAATAACTCTGGGACAGAAAAACGATGAATTTTGGACAACCTTAGACAGAGCTAAAAACTGACAAGTAAACATAAGAAAAAAGAAATGCTTTTAGGCTTTTTATGACAGCAGGATTTTAAATCATAGAATGAATGGTTATCATAATGGCTACACTGTTACTCTATAGTGACACATATTTTAGAAATGCCAATAAATCGAATACAAGCATAGTTACTCATCCATTTCTGAATTATTTAACTATAATAGAACGTGTGTCCCAGATTAAAATATTTAATCCCAGTGATTCAAGATACAATATGAAACATATTAATTAATGTTGCAGAGAATTAGAAATCATGACTTGTAGAATTTTAGGTGATATTTCAGACTATACACTTATGTGTTATCATTTTATCCAGATAATATTAGTTACCTAATTATATAAGAAAAAAGAAGTGTAACTGTGCTTAGAATTAATATGGATAGAATCACTGTATGTTTAGAGTAGATGTGAGGTCTGAGTTTCACCTTGGATTGGGGAGATAGTTATAGATTCCCTTATATTTTATTAAAAATTTTGTTTGAATGAATTTTTGAAGAAGAAGAAAAAAAATTAGAGTGTAAAATTGGTATGATAGACATCAAGGAAGATCATTTTTCAGATTTGGTTGGCCTCCAATAATGGCAAAGTTTTTTAGTCTTTTTCCCTGCCATTGTGTAATGCATGAACTGGCTTCATTTTTAAATGTTAGAGTCACACGCAGTTCATTATCTCTGTCCTGAAAAGATAACAGCATAAATACAGCAGAAGTATTTTCATCTCATGAAAGCCCTCTAAGATTGTGAATGTAGAAAGGTAGAGTGGTAATACTGAACTCATGATTATCAAGGAGTAATAAAAATCTACCAAGTATCTGTCAGTTTGTCATACTATGGTGGCTTGCATGTTGCTATGATGCTGGAAGCTATGCCACCAGTATTTCCAGTACCAGCAGGGTCACCCATGGTGGACAAATGTCACTGGAGCTTTCAGACTAGGGCAGACTAAAAAGAAGGACTTAGTCCTTTGAAGTGTTCAGTGAAAACCTTACGAATAGCAGAGGAACACTGTCTGACACAGTGCCGGAAAATGAGCACTTCAGGTTGGAAGGCACTCAAAATACAACTGGGGAAGAGCTGCCTCCTCAAAGTAGAGTCAAGCTTTCAGGACCTTCATTTACTGATGTGGCGCAACTCAAAATGAGAAGAAACAACTGCAAACATCCAGTAATTATTGGAAAATGGAATCTACAGAGAATTAATCTAGGATAGTGGAAGTCTTCAAAAATGAAATGGAATGCATAAAGATGGATACCCTAAGCATTAGGGAGCTGAAATGGACTGGTATTTGATATTTTGAATCAGACAATCAAATGGTCTACTCCCCTGGGAAAGAAAAATTGAAGAGGAATTACGTCACATTCATTGTCAAAAAGAACATCTTAAGATCTATCCTGAAGTACAGTGATAGGATAATATCTACATGCCTACAAGGAAGATCAGTTAATAGAACTATTATTCAAATTTACACATCAAACATTAGTGCCAAAGGTGAAGAAATTGAAATTTTTTACCAACTTCTGCCATTTAAAATTGATATAACATACAATCAAGATGCAGTGATAATTACTAGTGATTGTAATGCAAAAGTTGGAAACAAAGAAGATGGATCACTAGTTGAAAAATACGGCCTTATGGCAGAAATGACCCCTGAGATCCCATGGTAGAATTTTGTAAGACCAATAACTTCCTCATTGCAAATACCTTTTTTCAAATAAGTAAAAGACAACTATACATGGGGACCTCGGCAGATGGAATACACAGGAATCAAACTGACTACATCTGTGGAAAGAGACTATGGAAAAGCTCAATATTGTCAGTTAAAACAAGGCCAGGGGCCATCAATGGAACTGACCATCAATTGCTCATATGCCAGTTCAAGTTGAAGCTGAAGAAAATTCAAACAAGTCCCCAAGAGCCAAAGTATGATTTTGAGTATATCCCAACTGAATTTAGAGACCGTCTCAAAAATAGATTTGGTGCATTAAAAACTAATGATCAAAGACCAGGCGAATTGTAGGAGAACATTAAGGACATCACATATGAAGAAAGCAAAAGGTCATTAAAAAGACATGAAAGAAAGAAAAGACCAAAATAGATGCCACAAAAGACTCTGAAACTTACTCTTGAACATACAGCAGATAAAGTAAATGGAAGAAATGATGAAGTAAAAGGCTGAACAGAAGATTTCAAAGAGCAGCTCAAGAAGACAAAGCAAAGTATTACAAAAAAATGTGCAAAGACCTGGAGATGGAAAACCAAAAGGGAAGAAAATTCTAGGCATTTTTGTCAAGCCAAAAGAACTGAAGAAAAAAGTCAATCCTCCAGTTGCAATTTTGAAGGATTCTATGGGCAAAATATTGAACAACACAGTAAGAATCAAAACAAGATGGACGAAATACACAGAGCCACTGTACCAAAAAGAACTGGTCAACATTCAACTATTTCAGGAGGTAGCATATGATCAAGAACCAATGGTTTTGAAGGAAGAAGTCCAAGTGCACAGAAGACACAGGCAGAAAAAAAAAAAAAAAGCTTCAGGAATTGAGGGAATACCGACTGAGACATTTCAACAAATGAATGCAGCTCTGGAGGTGCTCACTCATCTATGCTAAGAAATTTGGAAGATGATTACCTAGCCAACCAACTGTTAGAGATCCATATTTGTGCCTATCCCAAAGGAAGGTGATCTAACAGAGTGCAGACATTATAGAACAATATCATTAATATCACACACAAGTAAAATTTTGCTGAAGATCATTCCAAAGCAGGTGCAGTAGTATATAGACAGGGAAATGCCAGAAATTCAAGTTGGATTCAAAAGAGGATGTGGAATGAGGAATATCATTGCTGATGTCAGACAGATCTTAGCTGAAAGTAGAGAACACCAGAAAATCATTTTCCTGCATTTTATTGACTATGCAAAGGCGTACGACTGTGTGGATCATAAGAAATTATGGACAGTATTTTGAAGAATGGGAATTCCAGAACACTTAATTGTGCTCATGCAGAACCTGTACATAGACGAAGAAGAGTCATTCAAACAGAATGACGGGGATACTGTGTGATTTAAAATCAGGAAAGTTGTATGCCAGGGTTGTATCCATTCACCATAATTATTCAATCTGTATGCTGAGCAAATAATACTAGAAGCTGGACTATATGAAGAAGAATGTGGCATAAGCGTTGTTGGAAGACTCACTAACAGCTTGCAATATGCAGATGATACAACCTTGTTTACTGAAAATGAAGAGGACTTGAAGTACTTACTGATGAAGATCAAAGACTACAGCCTTCAGTATGGATTACACCTAAACGTAAAGAAAACAAAAATCACCACAACTGGATCAGTGAGTAAAATCATGATAAATGGAGAATAGATTGAAGTTGTCAAGGATTTTATGTTACTTGGTTCCATAGTCAACACCTACGGAAACAGCAGTCAAGAAATCAAACGATATATTACACTGGGCAAATTTGCTGCAAAAAAAAAGTGTTGAAAAGCAAATATGTCACTTTGAGGACTAAGATAGACCTGACCCAAGCCATGGTATTGTTCAATCGTCTCATATGCACTTGAAAGCATATGGAATAAGGAAGACCGAAGAAGAATTGATTACTTTGAATTATGGTTGTGGTGAAAAACACTGAATATACCACGGGCTGCAAGAAAAATGAATAAGTCTGTCTGGACATGTTATTAGCAGGGACCAGTTCCTGGAGAAGGACACCATGCTTGGTAAAGTAGAGGGTCAAAGAAAAAGAGGAAGACCCTCAAGGAGATGGATTGACACAGTGGCTGCAACAATGGACTCAAGCATAACAACGTTTGTGAGGATGGCACGGAGCTAGGCAGTCTTTCGTTCTGTTGTACATAGGGTCGCTATGAGTCTGAACCAACTTGATGGCACCTAACAACAACAACAACAAATATATATATATGTGTGTGTGTGTGTGTATATATATATACATATATATATATACACATATACACACACACGCAGAGACTCCCTGGGTGGCACTAACGGTTAAGTGTTTGACTACTAGCCGAAAGAATGGCCATTTAAACCCACCCAGAGGCACCTCAGAATACAAGCCTGGCAATCTGCTTCTGAAAGATTACAGCCTTGAAAACCCTAAGGAGTAGTTTAGCTCTGCACATATGGGTCACCATGAGTTGGAATCTACTCGATCCCAACTAACAACAACACACACGTGTGTGTATATATATATATATATATATAACATATATACTTTAAACTTCCCATCAAGACCAAAAGTTTTAAAGTATCTAAAATATAGATAGTTCAAATGATTATATTTCTCCCAGTTTTTTGCAAAAACCTGACTTTCAAGTTATAAATACATTTACTTAAACATGCAAACTAAAGACCCAGCAGAAGGAAAAATATGCCTATTTTAGACTTAAAATATTTACCTTAATGTTCATTGCCTTACAAAAGATATATAGCTTTCAACAATGTATCATGAGGCATGTTAAAAAAAGAAATGAACTAATAACAATATATTCACAAAAATAAAGAACGAGCCTTAGCTATGACAGAGATGTGGAAACTAATAAAGATTTCTAGATACTATGATTAATATATTAAAAGTTGTAATGCAAAAGATTAATAACAGTGAAAGTCAGATGTGTAATTTCATCAGAAAGATGAAAAGTAGAAAAAGTAACATAAAATGCAGGAAATTAAAAAATACAGCAACAGATTAAGAACGCTTCTGAAAGACTCATAAGGAGACTCAATATATCACAAAAGAATAAAAAAAAGTGAAAATAAGTCAATAGAAATTGCCTAAAATAAGATAAAAACATAGAACAGAGTGAAAAAACAACATGAGATCATTAAAGAACTAACATATGTGGAATATGAATACCAGAAAAATATATTTTATACAGTATGACAAAAATTATAGGGATTTTTGAAAGAATAAGTATAAATAATAAGTCAATAGAGGTCAAAATGGAATATAAATACTGATAATAAACATAAGCATAAATAGAATAAGAGGGTAAAAAGAACCAAAGGATAAGTGTAATGTATAGAAAACAGATAATAATTTAGAAAATTTTAATTTAATTATATTAGTTATAACATTAAATATGAATGGCTGAAAAATGCCAAATAAGAGATTGTCCTACTTTATTTTAAAAAATCAAGCCTCAGCTAAATGCTATCTAAAGAAGGACACAATAAGTACAAAGACATTAAAAAAAAAAATACTATTGTGGTCGAGTCAATTCCGACTCACAGTGGTCCTAGAAGACAGAGTAGAACTGCCCCATATGGTTTCCAAGGTGTGCCTGGTGGATTCAAACTGCTGACCTTTTGGTTAACAGCCGTAGCTCAAAATGATACACATGCAAACACCAAACAAAAGTTTGTGTGACTCTCCGTTAAAGAAGACTTCTGAATAAATAATACTTTCGCTGGTAAAAAGAAATGTTACATATTAGTAAATAGGTCGATTATCTAGGATAATGTAAACAATTTCAAATATATAGGCACCTAATAAACTTCAAAATGTGTGAAGAAAAAACAGATAAAACTAACAGGATAAAGAGAGAAGTCCACAATTGTATTCAGAGACAACCACACATGTCTTGCAGTACACCAAGAAGACAGAAAATCAGTAAGATATAGAAGGTCTAAAAACATCATCAACTAAAATGACCTAATTCACATTATAGAACGTTCGTTCCAATACCAGTAAAAAGAACATTTTTTTAAGTGCACATGGGACATTCACTAAAATAAATAATATTATGTGCCATAAAACAAATCTTGACAAAATTGAAAAAAAAATATAATTACACTCTTTGTATATAATCTGATAAAAATGGAATTAAACTAGAAATCAATGACAAACAGATATCTTGAAAATCTTCAAATACTTGAAAATTAAATAATACTCTTAAATAACACAAAGATTGAATTGGAAATCTCAAGGTAAATTAGAAAATATTTTCAACTACATGAAAATGAAAATACAGTATATGATTATGAGAATAGCATCATCTTGATAGCAACATTAGACAAAGGAATTTTAAGAAAAGTCAACTACAAACTAATAATCTCTCAAAAATATAAATGGAAAAAAAAATCCTAAAGGCATATCGAATAAAAGTAGAAAAAAGATAAAATTTATAAGATCATTGCATTGCTGCGTTTCTTTCATCATTCATGTTTAATAGAACAAGTTAATTCTCTTTCTCCAGTAACTTTATCATATTGATTTATTTTAATCTTCTTTTTGAGTTGAATAACACCAGAGCACTGTTCGGTTTCTAAAATAACCCTGTATTTATTTGTCTGTCTGTCTATCTATCTATCTGTCTATCTATCTATCTATCTATCTATCTATTTAAAATGTATTTATTTGGATTTCTGTTCATGTATTCCACCCTTATCCCAGACTTGCTAGAATGTAATATCCAGCACCAGTACCTAGAGGAGATTTGTCATATAACCATTGCCGTCGAGTCGATTCTGACTTATAGCGACCTATAGTATAGTATTCAAAAATATAAATGGAAAGAATGAAAAAAAACAAAGGAAGGCCCCATCAGGACTCCATTAAGATGATTACTCAGACGCATATAATCATGACATTATAATTACGTTATTTAAGCATAAAATTTTGCCTCTGAAATTTGATCTCTTGGAAATCAAGTATATACACCTGCCTGTCCTGGTGACGCAGTGATTAAGAGCTCAGCTGCTAACCAAAGGTGGACAGTTCAAATCCGCCAGCTGCTCCTTGGAAATCCTCTGGGGCAGTTCTACTCTGTCCTATAGGGTTGCTACGAGTTGGAATGGATTAGACAGCAGTGGGTTTGGTTTTTGGGTTTTGGTTCCTTTGGAAACCTGCATTCACATGCTCTGGCAGAGTTCACCTTGTACTGCACTTAGAAAGTATGGGTAACTTAAAAAGAAAACTGCAGCTTTCTAAGAGTTAGCCTTTGAAAACGGTTATAAATTTTCTTTTGATTGTACAGAATACAACCTTCTTTGATATTTTCAAACAAGGTTTTAATTAGCCACCTACATGTTTTATTTTGCATCGTAAAAAAAACATAGTTGAAGAGTCATAATTGAAGGGCTTTATAAAAAATACAGTAATGTATTTATTGCTTTCTGAGGATTACTTTCAGGAACATGTTGAGATCAGTTATTAAAGTGTGCTGCTTATAAAGATGACAGATAAAGGACTTCTCTCACTAAACTTTCATGTATTTCAAAAGCTCTCAGATTGTTAGAACCCAAAGTGGTAAAAAAAAAAAAAAAAAAAAAACTTCTGGTGAATTAGTCATAGGAACACAAAAGAGTACTTAGAAATGAAATGCCCCCTGACTCCCAGGTACCATTATTTATCAGCATGTCCTTAATATTTCAAGCTTCTTATATCAGAAAAACAAAACAAAAACCAGAAATCAAAAGTGATTCCCTAAGTTAAGAAGATAGAAGCACTTTTCTCATCTTTAAAACAACTCTATTTCTTCTAAAAATGATCAGATTTTACCAAATATATTGCATTTTTATGACAATCACGTGCAATTTCAGAGGCAAAACATACTGATAAAGGAGTATGCAGAAGACAGACCACACACTACAGATGCATGAAATATTACCGGGTTTGTAATGCGGCTGTTTGTCCACAGGTATCTAACTTGAAGGAATTGAAAAATGCTTACCATTACTGTAACTCCTTTGGGACATTTTAAGATAATAATGACCAGAGAATTGATAATTTAAAGATAACTGAATAATTATTGCCACATAAAGAGTTTCTTTTCATCATTTTGTCCTTCATTTGAGGAAGCTATTTTCTTTTCCATGCAATTCTCTGTACATTTTTGTAGCCTGTTTCAAGCAATGAACTGTATTTCATTTTTAAAATAATTGATCTCTGTATATGTCAACAACTACATTTAAGAATTCTTCTGTAAGTTTAACATACTATCAATAATACAATAAATTAAAAAGCAGAAATTAAATCATAGTTCAATGTGCTATTAATTTTAATGTACTCTGTTCTAAACTTTTATTTTTATTATTTTTATAATAAGTTAACATTAATCTTTCTTATTGCTAGTTTTCCATTAATATCAGTAAAACAATTAAGTGAAGGATTGAGTTTCAGGTCTCTGAATTGTGCCTACTATCAATACCTGTAAGGTCGTTGTTGGCTAATACTCACCAAATCATATAAACAGCACATAGTAATAAAATGACATGTAACAGTGACAAAGTAATTCCACAGGCAGATGATTACAATATGATATTAATTGACAAACATGATGTATGTAATTGTGTCTACAGTATGATTGAAAAAACTTAATATATATAAATAAAATAATACAGGAAAAAATAAACCAAAAGTATAGTGATGGTGGGATGGTAAAAACTGAAGACTTGAAAAATCAATCCTAATGAATTATATTGTATCAAGTATAGTAATGTAACTAAAAGTTTCTAATTTTCCTGAAAGATATATTATTTCGACCAGAATAAAAGTTTAATAACCTGCATAAACTTACTTTTCTTGTTTCTTAACCTATAAAATACATCATAACCAAGAATGAATGGGTGGGAGCCGTTAGATCTTGTACTTCTTTCTTCAGTGCCCTCTAATAGTAGAAGCCACATATAACCAAAAATTTTAATAACAATCAAAGAAGTCTTTTTTACTAGTTGGGACATAAAAAAGCATTCTTACCTAGCCATTGCTCAATCTGTATCATCATCTTCAAATCTTAAATTTTTTTAGTTGAATTATTGACTGTCACCACTTATCATAACCCATTCACTATTTAGTCCTGCACAATCCAGCTTTCACCCCAAGTATTGAGGGTTTTCTGCTTAAGGTCATCTGTGATCTTGTTGTTGTTAGGTGCCGTTGAGTCGGTTCTGACTCGTAGTGACCTTATGTACAACAGAATGAAATGCTGACCAGTCCGACACCATCCTCACAATCATTGCTACATTTGAATCCATTGTTGCAGCCCTTTGTCAATCCATCTTGTTGAGTATGACATCTTAGTTTCCAAATAAAAAGTACAATTAAAAAAATAATTTAGTTTACTCAACTATCTCCAAACTTTTGACACTTTAGCCACAATTATCTACTCCTTCTGTGAATATCTTTGAGGATACACTAATGTGTAATTCCCCTTACTTCTCCACCAACTAATGTAACTTTCTTTTTGATTAGTCTTTCTAATTAAGAGCTTGATTTGAGAAGTTAGCACGAAGGAAGAGAAAGAGTGCCGGAAACCTGGCATTTAACCACAGTTAAAAATATTACAGCTACCCCTTCAAGCACTGAGTATAAACCAGTGTATGTGAGAAGACCAGAGTATTTTGTGAACAGTCAACTGAGGTGATGAGAATAAAAGAGACTTTCTTTCCCGTTTTCTTTTGAGTATGTTAGACGGAGAAATCTGATAAGAAGTCCCTTGCTTTTGGACCAAGTCACTCAAAGGACACCTATTCAAAGTTGACCGTTTGGAAATAAACTAATCACACCCTTGGCTTCTAAGCCTCAACAGGAAATTGGATTCTCTGCAGTGTCATTGAGCTCAGTTCCTGACAAGGACTACTAGTATGTTCATTCTTTGTGGTTCAGAAAAAGGCTTATATTGGGAAAGAAAGAAGGAAATGTCAAGCATCAAATGGGAGTCATGGGGACAAGCATAATACATTAAATTTAAGAGACGTAATCTAAAGGTTTTAAATATAAATGTTCCTTTAACCCTTTCTGACCATGACAATTTTTCAGACATACTGAAATAGGTAATGTATTTTAAGTTCATTGTCTTATGCTCTGGAACACTGGTTACAGAAATGGATATTCATTTTTTCTATAGCTTCTCTATTTTAGTTATCTTGTCTACAATAATAATTTTAATCTTCTCTGTACCTTATTTATATATCTTTTATTTACATTCAACCACTTCTCAGTACATAAAATGAACAGCAAATTCTTTCATATTTTGAAATATGAAAAAAATTAAGATTAAATCTGATTTTATTTTATAGACCAAATATTAATTATTAAATCATTTTATCTAGTTAAAATGTGAGACAAATTATTATAAAATCTTAAGCAGTATTAAACATAATTGAACATAGAGAATTTATCTTGAAAACAATTTTAAATTATAAAACATGGTTATTGAAAAAATCAAAAACAAAAAGTTAAATATGAATTAATTTCAGTTTATTTAAAAAAAATATTTTGTATATGGAAATGTTCTAATTTAATTTTTGAGGGATCAATTATTTAAATTATTTAAAATTAACCATTTAGGGTGCAAAACTATCATTAGTGACATATAGTTCATATTTTTCTTGCTGTTCACAATTAAGAACATATATTCAACTATATTATTTGGAAACTATAATTTTCATAATTTATAAATGTTAAACTAAGAAAGGATATGCATGACATTTTATATCTCTGATATTCTGACAAAGAAACCAAACATTTTCCAATATAGTACCAATTAGCAGAACTCTGCTCAATGGCTTCCACTATCTCTTGGAGACCTAAACAATGTTTAAACAGACATCACAATGACAGGGCAGATTTTAAAACTTTGCTATTAATAGCATCTGACTTTGTATCTTTCTCAGTAACTGAGAGAAGCAAAGGCGATTGCAAAACAGCCAGTTTTTTCTAGGTCAGCAGCCTGGGACTTCTGGTGTCAGGAATCATTCATTTTAGTAAGGCAGTGTCAGCACAATGCTGGTGTTCAACACACAACTGTCAGAGGTGGTATGTTTTAAAATAGAATCTGTAGTGAATATGAATCAGATTTTACTTTATTGAGGTAAAAATATAAGATTAGATCTATGTAAGGCCAAGATTTGAATCCCCACTGGTAAACATGGAAGAGTGGTCCAAAGCCTGCTTTTAAAAATTTCTTTCTTATTCATAATATAGTACTGGTAATGTGCCTATATACATGTGTTCTACCAGTGTAAGAAATTACATAGATGTGTTCCTTTATTGTAAAAAATGAAGGAAATGTAAGAAGAATGTTTAAAAACATTTATAATTGACTAATTGAAGTAAATGGGAACTTTGCAAAGGTTTATATTTAGCCATAAGAACAAAAACAAAATGAATTTAAAAATATAATCAACTGTATAGGTTGTTTCCCTTTCTCCATCCCTTTACCACTCAGTATTACTTTTTATTATTTATTAAGCATCTGGAAAGAACCAGACAAAATCTCTCAAAATTCAAATAGATATCAAAACTATAGAAGCAAAGAGATAGTACTCCTTTAACTCACTGCCTAGAAGATCAATGTTCTAAATTTAAAACACCTCATTCCCAAATCAGTTTTATTTATTTATTTATTTTAAGCCATGGAAACACTTTTTGTATCAACATATTAACATGTGACTTTTGATCTATGTGAACCAGCCTTAAGCATAGAGTTAGAAGAGTTAAATTCAAATATCGAATTTAGTCCTTACTGTCTAAATATTGTGATTTTGGAAAATTATTTACACTTTCTGATCTTTCATTTTTTCCTCTGTAAATAAAACTGATCTCTTTCCTTTTTAACTCAAAGTATTATTTTATAGTTTAAATAAAACATAGTATATAAAATCCCATTGCTTAATGCAGTAAACTACTTAATTATTTTTATTAAATTATATTTCCCTGCTTAGAATTCATTCAAATTATATATATATGTTATGGATTGAATTGTGTCCCCCCAAAATTTGTGTGTCAACTTGGCTAGTCCATGATTCCCAGTATTGTGTGATTGTCCACCATTTTGTCATCTGACGTGATTTTCCTATGTGTTGTAAAACCTACCTCTATGATGTAAATGAGGTGGGATTAGCGAGAGTTATGTCAATGAGGCAGAACTCAGTCTACAAAATTAGGTTATGTTTTAAGTCAATCTCTTTTGAGATATAAAAGAGAGAAACCAGCAGAGACACAGGGGGACCTCATACCACCAAGAAACAAGAGCCCAGGAGAACAGCGTGTCCTTTGGACCCGGGGTCCTTGCACTGATGACAACGACCTTCCCCCAGAGCCAACAGAGAGAGAAAGACTTCTCTTAGAGCTGGCAACTTAATTTGGACTTTTAGTCTCCTAGACTGTGAGAGAATAAATTTCTCTTTGTTAAAACCATCCACTTGCGGTATTTCTGTTATAACAGCACTAGATAACTAAGATACTATCCTATTTTGAGGTACAAATTCAAGGCATGGTCATGGCTCATGGCAGCTAGAACAAATGGGAAGAGAAAGGGCAACAGAGATTTACTCATAGTAATAGAATCAATATAAAATCCTCGTGGGATTTGGTTTCTTGGTTTGGAGTTTGGGATCATGGTTTCATGGGACATCACAGTTAATTGGCCTAATGACATGTTTAGTGCTTTTGTTCTACCTCCTAGTTTAGTAGTACCTGTGTTCTTAAAAGCTTGCAAGTGGCCATCCAAGGCACAACAATTGCTCTCTATCACCTGTTAACAACAGAGGAAGAAAGAAAGGAATAGGAGGAGGATATGGAATGTGTGGCTAATTACCTCCATGAACAACTATGTCCTTTCCATTATGACCAGAATGGTGCCCGGCTACCATTACTGAACATTTTCATCAAAGATTCCATAGAAGAATCCTCATCAAAAGGGGAGAAATGCAGAACAGAATTTCACATTCGCCTGGACCATGGACTACAGACTTCCTGAATCCATGAAGGTTGAATGAATCCCTGGAACTGTTGTCCTGAAAAATACTTAAACTTTAAACCAAAAATATCTCCTGAAGTCTTCTTAAAACTAAACAATAGTTTAGCTTAACTAGTAAAAAATGTCTGCCTTGAACATTATGCTCTTTTAAGAGCTATTTATATGGGATCAAATTGACAACAATTCAAAAGATTAGATAAGAACCTTAGGGGAGAGTGGATTTATGTTAATGAGGGAGGAACAATGCAGAGGGTGAGAATGGTCACACAGCTTGAAGAATGTAATTACTGTCACTAAATGGTGCATGTAGGAACTGTTGAATTGGTGTATGTTTTGCTGTGTATGTTCTCAACAATAACAACAGAATAAATAAAATTATATATAAAGAAAGATAAAGTGCTTAGAACAGTAAAAAAAAACAGGGTTTGATTTGAGAGAAACAGCCAAGTGGGTGAACCACAGAATGTAAAAAAGCGATGTCAAATCAATCATAAATGATGTCATTGTTAGCAGAGAGACTGCCAATTTTGAAATGCTTTCTGTTTTCATCAGAACTGATTTGGAAATTGGGAAAAAATTAGATTTGGCAATATAATGAAGTAAAGGATCTTGCTTACTGCCATGTACCTAGGATATAGCATAGTACTTGGTATACAAGAAGTATTCAATAAAAAACATTACCATAGTGAATAAAGTAATTAATGAGTGAATGATTGAGAGTATAAATAAATCCACAGGCCCAAACAAGGTTGCAAGTGTAATTGTAAGTAAAAAAAAAACAAGTTGTCAAAGATACAGGAATCTCTGCCCATCTTTTATTTTGCTGTGGAATGACTCTTTTTTCAGTGTATTTAGCCTTTTGTGTCTAGGTACAACAAAAAAATTAGATAAGGCAGAGAATGAGAGAATCATCCTTTGCTCTTCTTTCTTCTATCCCACTCACATCCATTCACCAAAAGCTGATTATTCTACTTTATTTATCAGGAATCCATTTTATCCTTTCTGTCTCCACCATGATTGTCTTCATGCAGACATTGATTATTCTTCCCCGTATCACTGGAATGGTTTACTAATTGATTTTATTTTTTGGCTCCCTGTGTCTCTCGTCCCCTCAAATATATTCACCACACTGTTAACAAAATGTTCTTTCTACAATATTGATCTTGTAGGTTATGCCTATACCTAAAATCTTTCACTGACAACTCATCAGAAATCTCAAGTCCTTGTGCATGTCACAGAATCATTAGCCACATTTCCTCAGCCTTTATCCCCAAACTCAGTGGCATCAATTTCCCATTATACTCTAGATTAAACTGCTTACAGATCCACAAATGCATCAAGCTTTTGCATATTAATTTCTCTTTCCACAATGTCTTTATCATTTCTTTACCTTATCTTTATCCCCTTCCACAATATCTCTAATACATTCTTCAAAAATCAGGTCAGATAGTATATCCTTAGATAATGGTTAGACATAATTGCTATCCTTCTTTTGTACACTATGCTTAACATCTATCACAGAATGTATCACAGGGCGTTTTAATTTTATTTTTTCTCTTTACTACCAACTTAACATTGAAACCTTCGTCTTATGGAGGACATAAATGATTTATTTTATCTCTGTATCTACTACCCTTAAAATAGTGTCCAGCTTATTGCAGTTACTCTGTAAATGTTTGTTATATTAATAACAAAGGAAAAAGTTGTGCTAGAAGAGTGGTATGGCCCATCTTTTATTTTCCTCTTATAGGTCTGGACCTAGTGAGTGTATCTGCACTTTTCTAAACTATGGAAAACTGTTGACCTTTAATGCAAAAACAAAAAAAGAAAGGATTTAATGATGTTTCTATTAGTCTTTCCAAAACTGTTTAATAAAGGGGACTACAGTTTACAATATCTGCAATTTAATCTATCCAAACATTTGCAAATACAGCAGTACGATGCATTTAATTTTCACCCACCTCTTACTAATGCTCAGCAATATTAATAGACTAAAACCCTAGTGGCATAGTGGTTAAGAGCTGTGGCTGCTAACCAAAACGTTGGCAGTTCAAATCCACCAGGCCCTCCTTAGAAACCCTACGGGGCAGTTCTACTCTGTCCTATAGGGTTGCTGTGAGTGGGAATCGACTTGATGGCAACAGTTTTTTTTTTTTTTTAAATTAGTGTTAAAATTTAGGGAATATTTTTTATTTCCATCCTGAGATTATAATTTAAAACTCACGTAACCAACTTGCTATTTTTTTCCCAAAGGAATTCCCTCAAAATAAGGTTGCAAGCATAATTGTAAGCAAAAAAAAAAAAAAAAAGTAGTCAGATATAGGAATCTCTGCCCATCTTTTATTTTGTTTTGAAATGACTCTCTTTTCAGTGTGTTTGGCCTTTTGGTGTCCTTGGTGCAACTAAAAAAGAAAACAATGACCAGTTTGGATAGAAGAATATTCATTATAGAGGGATTCAATAAAGAAGGTTTATTGATGTTATATTACCTTATTGGACAATAATGAAATCAGAAATTGAATTTCTACATTTTAACTCTAAAAATTTGAAATAAGGTTTATACAAACTAAAACAAAGCAAAGCAATGAACAAAAAACAAATCGATGCCTCATCCACATGCAACAATTCTAAATGTACGTGCACAGTAAGTTTTCTCTAAAACCGATATGCAAGCGTAGTAGGAAAAGTGGAAAGAAAAATCAACTTAGCATTGAAATCTTAAGTATGAACAATGTTGCAGCTAGTTAACCACTCTCCTAAGTAATAAAAAGATAGAGACTTTTGTAGAAAATTTGATTTTTTTTTTTCCTCAATGCCCACCATTGGATTAAAAGAAAAACTATGCTTTGTTACATTTACTTCTTATCATCTAGGTAAAATATGAACCTTTCTATGAGAAAGGAGTTAAAATTTATTACCTGGTTCCTCTGCCAAATAGATAAGACCAAGCTAAAAAGAGAGCTGTAACATTACATTTATGGAGCAAAACTATCGCTTAAGTTCAGAGTTTCAAAACAATCCCAAATTCTATTAAAATTAATATTGTAATAATGATAAATGTAGTGCAATCCTGATTTATAATACTTTTTGACATTTTTTTAGAAAGCAGAGTTGCATTTACTAAAATAAGTATATTTTATAATAGCTACTGTTCATGGAAATAAGTATCATTTAAACAAAAGCAGGTTTAGAATATCATAAAAGGATATTTTAACGTACTTTCTAGAATAAATTAGTTACACTTCTTCATATACAGTCTTCAGAATGTAAGTGAATAATGAAATAGTCCTATTAAGTTCAAAATGCTATATTATAACTCCTGTTGTGTCACCCTTCAGGTTATGACAGACTATCACATTGAACCATTACAAATACACATTTTTCTGTATTCAGAAGTCAGATTCAGGGTCCAAGCTAAAACCATGATCAGTCATTGATTTTGTAATTTCACTAAAAAATGATCTTTAGTTTCTAGTCATTTGCTTGTGTCTTCAAGCTATCCTGATTACAGAATTTGATATGAGTTGTATTTTCGAAGGTTTGTGAGGATGCATGAGTAATGGAGGATTTCTTTTAAAGTGAGCATTTTTTCCAGTTACCATTTTATTTATGTTCATGTGTATATTCTTCACGCTCATTTGATGGGATGATAACCAAAAATATTTTAAGAAGCTATCAGTAGTGTTATCTCAAGGGCCAACCATTTTCCTTTCATAATATGAATACACACAAAGCAAAGAGAATGTGAAACAGAATTATATTCAACAGGGTTTAGTACGGCCTATTACTTTAAAAAAAAAATCACAGTCATGTGATTCTGTGATACACAAAAATTTGATGATTTAAGTAGCCAGTTTTGTTTTTTCCCTAAGCGGGGGGGTGACACAAAAAAACCTAATAAACAATTAAAAAGCTACCCAATGACCCATTTCTGGAAAGTTACTTAGTGTGAAACTAAATAGAATGCAAGAATACAGGGAACATGGCTGGAGAATTCTGACAATGAACAGGGAAGCAGATTATTATAAAGTGGTTCGTGCAGATAATTATAAAATTCTAAAATTTATTATAATTGTTTGCCTTAAATGAATTATTTTCATTATAAACAAAAGTAAGAACACAAGAGTAGCAGAAGAAATAATGAACGAACCAACCAACAAAAGAAAGAAAGGAAGGAAGGAAGGATGAATAGATGAAAGAAAGAGATGAACAAACAAAACAGTGGTTGTATATTTAAATGTCAAATCTCTCAATTCTCAAAATAAAATTAAATTTGATTTCTGTTGATGAATTTGAGAAATCTAAAGGAATAAGAAGGTATTAGAAAGAAGTTTAAGAAAACACAGCAAACAAACTTAAAATCAGGGCACTTATTCCAAAATATTTTAAAATAAAATAGTCAAAAAAGTATTTAAGGAAAGAAGCTGTCAAAAAGTATAAAATCCGATGTAATGAAGATGAATACAACAGGAATGACACGGTAACAATGGGATAATATTTACATATTTGTTATAGAATTTGCATGACTGTGATAGGATAATGGTGATTAATGGAAAGCTAATTGACAGAAACAAGAAACGATTCAAGTGTTTTAATGTAGGTAAAGAATACAGAAACACATCTGCTCAGAGACGGCTATAAAGAATAGAGACTATAACAAGATACTCCCAGGCAGAATCATAAGCTTTGGTAGGCTCTATACTAGTCCACAGTTGCTGACTATATGACCTAATGGTGTGAGGAATCATCAGGACTTTTGAGATGCTAGGGTCCTCTTTTCTGAGAGCCCCTTGTAACTTTCTGGCACCTCCTAATTCTTCTGGAAACCAGCTGTCCATCATTCTGCCCATATGTTAGGCACAAGTAATCAGTCTAAAAAACTCTGATATTCCTAAGTGTTTACTGTTAGGCTAAGTGAATCATAGGTCAGGCCAAAAACGACTAACCATCCTGCCCATTAGGGCTTGTCCCTTTATCATTGAAGTGTCATTATACTACTATTAAAGGAAATGCTCACATTCTTTCATTGTACTGATTTCTTTTATTTGCACTACATTAAAAAAAATAATAAAGTGTTGAAGAGTATAGGTTTTCCTCTTTTGGATAACTTGGGCTTGCGGAGTGATTATCATTTTCAAAAAATATCAAAATATTCTCTGATTTAGTAAATTTATAGAAATTTATATCATTGCACTTTTTATGGTGGTAAGGCCACATTTGTAATTGATATGATTTAAATAACATTTTTCAAAATTAGAGTTCTTAACCTGTAAACCATATTTTTCCTTTTGGGATTTTTATGTAACTTTTACGTTTTACTTCTGGTATGTTTTATTTATTTTCTTCTCAATAGCATTTGACATTCCATTTTATCCTCAGGATACTACTAATTTTATAAGACTTATCAAAAAGTGTTGTGTTTTTTTTTAATTTTTTAAGTTTTGCCCTTGGTAGATTTATATATTCTGCATGCCATTTCTCTTTTAAGATTACTTCAAGTAGGAAATCCTTTATGATACTCACAAGCCTTTTAAAAATATACAATCTACAACTGCCTGAAGATTCTTTAGTTCCTCTCCTCCACTAAAACTTGTTCACTTGGGAAAATAAGGCACATAGTCCTTAGCCAATAATATAGCTGGTAGTGGGCTGAAAATGTATCCAACTGATTAACAAAAAGAACATCTTGAGATTTTAATCTTTTTTTATTTCATTTTCAAATACTCTGATAATATTTGCATTACTTTGAATTTTTTCATTGGTGTTCCATATGTGAAATCATGAAACTCACAGAGAACACATTTTTTTTAAGCTAGAAATAGGTCATAATGAATAGAAATGTCTTTAAAATCTTAAGAATCTTAAAATTAACCTAGCTTCCCAAAACATAAGGACAAAGAGGTGTTAATCAAAATCTGACAGGTGAAAAAGCAGTTGAGTCGCTGTGTGGCTAGTGGGGATAGAATGGCAAAGTGGAGAATTAGGGACTGTGTGTGTGTGTGTGTGTGTGTGTGTGTGTGTGTGTGTGTTTATGGCATTATAAATCTGAGATTGGGTTCGAAAACTTTCTATTCAGTGTGGCTTGACTCTGCATATCTGAGTTGACCACTTTTAAGCTAATTCTTTTCTTTTTATTCTAAGAGATTTAAAGTAACATTGCTGAGTATAGTTCCTTTCCCTATTTTGAATCAGTTATCTATTCATTGGTAAAGCAAGCCTGGCTATTAACTATTGGCAAAATTTATATACGCGTAAGAGTACACATGTGTATGAAGGCAGCTAACATTGTAACAACTCAAACTCTTATTCTAAAAGAATTGCAGTCTCTCAATAGTAAACATATAAAAGTGAATGACACGTATCCTGAAGAACCTTGACATTTTAGTAGGGAATATAGAAAACAAAATGTATGAAAGCACCAAAAATAAGTCCTAAATCAGGTCGGAAGGAGAAAGATAAGCACGTATATTTCTGATGGTGATGGTAGTGGTGGTGTGTGTGCACGTGTGTGTGTGTGTGTGTGTACCGTGTTTGTGTAATATTGAGCTCTAGAGACAGGGTGATTAATGTGAATTGGACTTATAAAATTATTCTGACAAACATGATTATTAAAAACTGGGCAACACTGAACCGAGGATTATTAAAAAAATTATCTTCAAAAGTAAAACACAAATTATATATTTGTGTAATAGTAGAGTAAAATAAAATGGTAAAAATGTTACTTCAGGCTAGCAGAATTGCACATGTAAGGTATAATACTTTATTTCCGGGTGGGTGGTAAAGTTTCCGTGATTTTGACATGCTTCATATTTCCTGTTGTTGTTGATATGTGCCCTCCAGTCGGTTCCAACTCATAGTGACCCTACAGGACAGAGTAGAACTGCCCCACAGGGTTTCCAAGGAGCAGCTGGTGGATTTGAACTGCTGATCTTTTGGTTAGCAGCCTGAGCTCTTAACCACTTTGCCACAAGGGGTCCTCGTATTTCCTGGGTTTTTCAAAATTGCTGCAATAAACTTGAATTAAAAATAATTTTTTTAAAGGGATAGACTATTAATTTTCCAATAAGAATAATAAATGAAGCTTAAGTAGGAAAAGAATTAAAAATGGAACTACCATATGACCTAGCAATTCCACTCCTAGGGGAAAAAATTTAATAATATATATATTTTTAAGTTAGAAACCTCTCCGCTCAAATAATTTTAATTATAATTTTTTTCTCCAGAAGTAACACTTTGAGGACTAAGATGCACCTGACCCAAGTCAAAGTATGTTCAATCACTTCCTATGCATGTGAAAGCTGAACAGTGAATAAGGAAGACAGAAGAAGAATCAATGCCTTTGAATTATGGTGTTGGCAAAGAACATCGAATTACCAGGGACTGCCAGAAGAATGAACAAATTTGTCTTGGAAGAAGTATAGCCAGAATGCTCTTTAGAAGGGAGGAGGTTGAGACTTTGTCTTGCTTTCTTTAGACATGTTATCAGGAGGCAACAGTGTCTGGAAAATGACATCATGCTTGGTAAAGTAGAGGATGAGTGAAACAGAGGATGCCCTTGACGAGACAGACTGACAAAGTGGCTGCAACAATGGGCTCAAACACAGCAACAATTGTGAGGATGGTGCAGGACTGGCCCATGTTTCATTCTGTTGTACATAGGGTCACTATGCATAGGAACCCACCAGACGGCACCTAACAACACAACAACGAGTAACAGTAACTTCCACAATACAGGGTAACTGAAATAGGTAGCACTTAAAAATATTCTGATTAGAAACTATTTGTTCTGTAAGCCTTCACCTGAAGTACAATAAAAAAAATATATATATTCTGACTAACATGATTATCAAGTACCTGGAAGCATAAATTGTGGGTTTATTAAAATACCGTCTTAAGTAGAAAATATGATATTTTTATGTGGGTGTGCATGAATTTGTATATATATTTGAATACATACGTATATATATATATGGGCATATAGTATTATTAGTCTTTTCTGGTGGTAGAATTTCACATAAATTTGATATTCTTCATATATTCTAAGCTTTTCAAAATTGCAATGATGAATTTGTATTACAAATGCCATTAGAAAAATATCATGTGTGCCCAGGTGATTTTAATTTATAACAACTTCCCCTGACCAAGTAACAGACAACCCCCATGCCACAGTGCACTGTGTCAATCCACTGCCCACATATCTTTTGTCTGCCCCAGAGCTCACCTTCAGATACTTCCCTTACATACCTAATGGCTTTTGTGTCTCTCTGCCTGAAAGTTTTCTGGCAGGGGAAACTGTTCATTCCAAATGTAGGGCAAGCCAGAAATGTCAGGTAATTAATGTGTTAGAGGTTAATCAACAGGGGCAGAAGTTGGTAAATAATTTTCTCATCTTTCTCAACTCTCAAGGGCACAAGTCATATATGTTTCACAAAGTTTCTCAGACAATCTCGAGTTCCAGCGGTATTGAGCACAATTACCAATAGAGGCAGCCATCTTGTTAAATACTTTTATTAGCTTTCTTCCTTTCTCTTTGCTGTTTTTTCACTTCCTCACAGATCTTCCTGATTTCATCTCAACAAAAATGTACTTGTACTCATATTCTTATGCTTGGGTCAGCTTTGATGAAGCCCAAACTACCATATATATTACATTATGTTAATTGGTTTATAGTCTTTTTCAAATATTTGATCGATGAATAAACGAGTGTGTGCAACCAAAAAATCTAAAAGAATCAATGAAGGAATAATTGTATAAGCTTGGAAATAAGTGAAGAAGGTATTGTATTTAGCTTTTGACCTGAGAGGTTTTAAATGACTAGGGTATGTTCTGTAGTTATGTAGCGGGGTATGTAAAGCAGGCAGAATCTACGTGGCTAAAAATCTACTTGTTTGGGCTATTTTTGAATGTTGCTGTTGTTGTTAGGTTCCATCGAGTTGGTTCTGATTCACAGTGACCCCATGTACTTCATTTCACGTACTTTGGACATGTTATCAGGAGAGACCAGTCCCTGGAGAAGGGCATCATGTTTGCTGAAGTAGAGAGTCAGCAAAAAAGAGAAAGATCCTCAATGAGATGAATTGACAGTTGCTACAACAATAGTTCAAACACAGCAACAATTGTGAGGGGCGCAGGCCTGGGCAGTGTTTACCATGCATATGCCATGAACAGGATGACAACCAGGGCCCCTGTTCATGGTATATGTGTGATATATTTATGGTGGCTAAATGGTAAAGCACTTGGCTGCTAACCAAAAAGTGGGCTGTTTCAACTGCCAGGCCCTCTGTGGGAGAAAGATGTGTCAGTCTGCTTCCTTAAAGCCTTGAAAACCCAATGAGGCAGTTCTATGCTGTCCTATGAGTTACTCTGAGTTGGAATCTCATTGACGGCAATGGTATTTTTAAATAAGTCTGCTCAACTAAGCCTGATACTGGCATCTTACCTAAAGGGATTCATGGAAAACAGGTAATCTTCTCAAGAACAGTCAGGCAAGTACTCCTTTTTAAGTAACACAGTTATTCATTTTCTTCATTTACAGTTGATATATTTAAGCTGGATTGAGTCTACTGATAGATCACATACCTACCCGTAAGATCCTTAAGGCTTAAAGATCAAGAGCCCAAGTATGTAATGCCAATAGCATCGCACGGCCATCATCTTCAAATATTCACTTTGTTAAACATTCCCTATAGGTTTGAAGAGAGTTTTGATGTTTTACCTCAATTGATTATATTTTAAGTTTTCTTGGTATCTATTTTCTGGAAAATTAATATTCATGAATATTATGCATAATGCACATTAGGTGCAATTTTCATCCATACAACATAGCCAGATCCTGAAACAAAATGATGTCAAATGATGATTTGATCTCCTGAAAATTTAAATAACTAAACGGAAGGCAAAAAATTGCCATATGTTGATGATTATGATGAAAAATTAATGAATATTTTGTCTTATTAATATTCAGCCTTTCATACTCTGATTTATATAGAGGAATAGCATAGCATACAGAACAAACTGTTACCTGTAAGAATCATAAATGCTTGTTCTGACTGAGGCAGTAGTATGGAACCCCATGGCCTCCTAGATTCCAAAGAATCAGATCTTTACCAACTCAGTTCCAGAGTATGGGGCTGCTGTTCACACATGCCAGGGGAATAGGGCCAGAGTCACAGACTAAAGCTGAAGAGTTAGGGCTACCATGCCCAAGGGGCAGAAGAATAGGGCCTGTTGGGTCGAAGGGAGTGGGCTTGCCACTTAGACTAACTAGGAGAATGGGGCAGCCCAAATCCGAGGGAGCAGAATTGCAGTTCCAGTGGGCCTGGAAGATGGAGCTAAGTCCAGGACCTAGGGGCCTCCACCCAGAATCTGCAGAGTGTGGCCAACACCTAGAGTCTGGAAGGCGAGGCAGTTGCCTAAATGGTCTCAGAGAACAGATGATTATTTTCAAGTTTTGAGAGCTGATGTAACGTGTTCTGCTAACTTGCTTGGTGCCTGTTATCCCTTCTTTCTCTCCAATTTATCACATTTGTAATGAAAATGTCTACCTCGTGCCTGTTCTACCCTTGTACTTTGGAAACAGATAACTCGTATTCTAGATTTCACAGATGAAGAGGAATTTTTCCCCAGGAGTTATTGGACATGGAGTCGATTCAAGACTTTGCTATGATATGATGAGGTGAATGTGTTTTACATGTGACAAACACATGAATTTTGGGGTGTCAAAGGATGGAATTTTATGGATCGAATCGTGTCCCCTAAAAATGTTTGTCAATTTGGCTAGGCCATGATTCCCAGCATTGTGTGTTGTCCTCCATTTTGTGATCTGATGTGATTACCCTATGTGTTGTAAATCCTAACCTCTATGATGGATTAGAGGCAGTTATGTTAATGAGGCAGGACTCAATTTACAGGATTAGATTGTATCTTGAGTCAATCTCTTTTGAGATATAAAAGAGAGAAGCCAGCAGAGAGAGGAACCTCATTACTACTAAGCAAGAAGAGCCAGAAGCAGAGCATGTCCTTTGGACCTGGGGCCCCTGTGTTGCGAAGCTCCTAGTCCAAGGGAAAATTGATGACAAGGATCTGCCCCCAGAACTGAGAGAGAGAGAAACTCTCCCTGGAGCTGGCACCCTGAATTCGGACTTCTAGCCTCCTAAACTGTGAGAGAATAAATTTCTGTTAGTTAAAGCCATCCACTTGCGGTATTTCTGTTATAGAAGCACTAGATAACTAAGACCGGCAGGTTTTTTTTGTTTGTTTTTTACACTATTCTCTTACCTATTTGATGTAATTTATCTTTCATACATATGTGTCTTTAATCCATGACCCAAAAAAGAATGCAAAACAACACATTTCTCTAGTAGTAACCTGGGATAGTTCCTAATTAGAAAATTGTGTCCAAATATTATTTAAATGATATGTAAGTGTTATTGCATGTAAAACATTGATGGAGAAAATAATCAATAAACACATAGGACTAGATTTCAAATAAAAGTATTTTTATTTTTGTGTGTATAAATCTTTGTTAATTCATGCACTAAGGAAAGCTTATAAAATAGCATTAAGTTGACTATGACTTTTAAGAAAACAGGAAAATATATTTAGACAAGTTTATTTACTAATAAATTATGTCCCATTACACGATCTTCCTCAAATACCAGATTTGTTTCTGTCTCTGTGCCTTTGCACTTGCAGTTACTTTGACTACACAGCCTTTCTCCTTCCCACCCCACATCTTTGAATGGCATGAGTGGGGATTCTACATGTTGTCTATCCTCATCTGCTTGCTCAATGGTTTTGAAGTCAGAACAAGAGAATTTTTTTGATGTGAAGAAAGATGGATACCTAACTATATAGGATATTTTATTTATTGTCCATGGAATTTGTAGACTCTAGTGGCCCTGCCAGATCTTTGCTTTCTGTAACGTCTTCAGCCACTGATATTATTACAACCTTCCACCTAACTGAATTTATTTTTTGTGTTGTTTGCAACTCATCTAACATGAACTTTTAAACCCGAAGTGTATGTCAGGTATTATTCCTTAAATTACCAGATATACCAGGCATATATAGGGAACAGAACCCAAACATTGTTGTAGTATTAGAGTAAGGCACATTTAATACCTTCCAAAAGCGGGCTTTTCTTAACTATGTTACCCAACATTTTAAACTTGTTATTCAAATGCAGAAATAAGCAAACAAACAATTAAATAAACATATTTTACTACATATGTCTCCTTGTTTTAATTTTCACCTAAATGCTAAATGCCTAGATATATTGAAATCATTTTTGAATCATTTAAATTTAAATGTGGAAACATGAAATAGAGGAAGAAGCATTATTTTTTTAAAAATACGTAATTGCAACCAAATTCTTATACTTTCAGGATTTGTATAATTGCTAACGTGATAATATTTGCGTGGAGTAATGTTAAATAAACTCCCTGTTAATGAAACGGAGACACTGAAAGCTAGAAAGAGGAGAATAATTTTAGGATCTCTCTCTCCATATATATATATATATATATATGTATATGCATATATATGTATAGCCCCAACTCGACGGCACCTAACAACAGCAACCTACATGTATACATTATACATATATATATGCGTGTGTATATGTATACACACACATATATACATACTATATAGTTAATTTCTGTTATTCACAGTAGTTATGTTCTAGAAAATGGCCACAAGCACTGAATTAGTGAATACCTAGCTATCACTCTTAGAAGAAGTACAGGGGATTTAGTTCTTGTGAGTCACTGGTCACAACATTTTCATCAACTGATCAATATACATCCTTGTTTCATGTATGTTTCTATTTAAAGACACCCGATAACATACAATATTTCTTTATGATAAAACATTGGCTGAGAAAAGTTTAACATTTTCCTGACCCTGGGTAACAGGACCACAAATTTATTTGGCTTTTGGACTCACAACAATGCAGTCCCTTTTTTTTTTTTTTTTAATTAGGTGTCATTTCATAAATCTACATATTTAGTATCTTTTCCATCTTTTCCATAAATTCATCATGTCCTACACGTGTTAATGTAGCACTTCTGGAACGGTCTCATGTACAAATTGGTGAATTTTCTTTTCATTTTTCTGAATATACAATATTTTTGATTCATTAACATGGAACTTACAGACAAGAGCACTATAATACTAGCCTTAACAAAGCTTATTTAACATATGTATTTTCTCTGTAAGATACATCTCAGCCTTCTTGCACTAAGGAACACAAGACAGCACTTCAACACTACACCTGGGGGCTATTTTAAACAGTAAAATCACCAACAAAAATGCAGAAAGTATGGCATTAAATAGATCACAAAAAGTACATTTATTTATAGTATGAGAGCTGAAAGAAGAAGGCAGAGATTATATGATTACTGAGAAAACCAAAACGAAATCAGTTGCCATTGAGTCAATTCTGACTCATAGCAACCCTATAGGACAGAGTGGAAATGCCCCATAGGGTTTCTAAGAAGCAGCTGGTGGATTTGAACTGCCAACATTTTGGTTAGCAGGAAAACTCTTAAACACTACACCACCAGTGCTGCAATATATCTACTCCCAAGCAAGTAGGCTACAACAGCTAACCCATAACAATGAGGAGGCAAAACTGGTGTCACTCTCATGTATGGGCCAACAGTAAACCTCTATTTTTCAGTGTATATTTAGTGCTGGTTTTCAGAGTCTAGGATCATCATATCTCATATCAAACAAAGCATGATATACTTTTAATATAATATAATACATTTTTCCCATTAACTCATTATGTGTTGGTCATTGTGTTCCCTGAATATAGGAGCAATTACCTAATTAATAAATTGGATTTTACAGTATACAGTATAATGGACATTTCAAAATAGTGTTGTTGTAATTATCTAAACAATTTGGCCTGTTTGAGTCTGAGGAATCTTGGATACAAAAATTGCTTTTGAAAAATGCTGAACTGTTTTCCTGGTGCACTGAAGAGTACTATTTAAAACTTCTTATTAAAATTGTTTAGAGTGCTGTAAATTGCATAATTAACAGAACAGAACACGAGAAATACATTAAAGGTATTATGATAATGTTTATGTGAAGAAATGTTAAATGAATTTCTTGAAATGGAATTTATACAGAAAGTTAGAGAAAAGAGAATGTGTTTAGGGCGAGTTTATTATTAATACGGACAGAAAATATTTATCTTCAAAATGATTTCAGAAATTTTAGTGCAGAGAAACCTCAAAAATGTTTAAGGAAATAATTCTTCCTAGAGCCACTAAAAATGCAATAATTAAGTAATTTTATATCCTATTTAATATTCTCTTTTTAATAGTAAGCAATTACGCACATTTATAAAATGTATTTAACAACACTATTTGGGTATATATAATAGAAAATACTGTAATGTAGTTAAAATAATTAAGATAAAATTATTAATAAAATCAACAGTAAGAAATTCTACTATTTTTTAATTAAGCCATTATCTAGTTTCCAGTTACTTGCTTTCTACGCAATGCAGTCATCTTGTTGAATTGATGCCTGAAGCATTTGGGACATGTGATGTATTTCAAGTTAATGTACAGCCAGATGTTAAAAAATCATGCTTTTCTCTTTTCTGGGAAAAGAACTCAGAGATCTGTTTTCTACAACTGGGATGACAACAATATATCCGGACAGTCATGCCTCAGAGGTTCCTTGAAACCCTCTCCTATCTTTCTCAAGTCCTCAATCAAGACTTGAAAGATTTATATTTCTCTTGTGATTCAGTGCTGATACAATATGTAAACAATCTACTGTTAAAAACCTGTTGAAAAAAGGATTTTACTTACTTTTTCTCAGCCTTAGCAGGAAAGGGATATAACATTGAAAAAGATAGATTATAATTTTTCCAAGGCACAGTCCATTATTTAGGGCATGGCATATCTAAAGATGTGAAAATATTCTGCCCTTGCAGACTAAAGACTATTCAGTCTTATCCTAGACCCCTTATTAAAAGAAAATTTAGGGTATTTTTAGGTTTAACTGGATATTTCTGACAATGGTTATCTTTTCTTATCTTTTTTTCTGAGATTGCAACACCTCTTTATGAATTGACCAAATCTACAGAAAGAGACTCTCTCCTTTGGGGGCCCAACCATGAACAAGCCTTCTGTAATTTGTAAAAGACTCTTGAACAGTCCCCCTCCCTACATATCCCTAACTATCAAAAGCCGTTTTGTCTATTTGAGCATAAGTAATCTGACCAAGGCTGTGAGGTTGTTATTTACCTTTACAGTAACAATCAAAAACCCATTGTTTACTATAGCCCACATTTGACCTGGTTGTAAAGGCTTATTCTCCTTATCCTAGTGCAACTGTTGCCCCTGCAAAACTTGCTGATGCATCTGCTTAACTATCTCTAGTCTCCCCGTTTGATCTCATGGTTTTTCATGCAGCACAGACATTATTAATGAATAAAAGCACACAACACTTTTCAACCAAACGAGTAACTTATGAAATTCTGTTGCTCTCTCCCTGTCACACCACTCTTAACTGCTACAACACCCTGAATCCTACCACTCTCTCGCCCCTACCAAAAGAAGGTCCACTTCATGATTGTCTTACCTCAGTTAGACAGCTTTCTGTAGCTCTCTTGTATTTATTAGAGATGCCCATTTAGAACTCTGACATAATATTATTTGTTGATTTGTCATACCTCAAAACTGAAACTGGAAGTTATCAAGCAGGGTTTGCTATCACTAATTTAAGCTCTCCTATAGAATATAATCATCTACCTGAGGTAAAATTCGCCGCGGTGGCAAAATTTACTGCACTTACTAACTGTTATGGATTGAATTGTATGCCCCAAAAACACGTGTGTCGACTCCGCTAGGCTATGATTCCCAGTATTGTGTGATTGCCCACCATTTTGTCATCTGATGTGATTTTCCTGTGTTTTGTAAATCCTATCTCTATGATGTTGATGAGGTGGGATTAGTGGCAGTTATGTTAATGATGCAGGACTCAATCTACAAGATTAGATTGTGTCTTAAGTCATTCTCTTGCTATATAAAAGAGAAAAGTGAGCAGAGAGGAGAGGACCTCATTACTACTAAGCAAGAAGAGCCAGGAGTGGAGCATGTCCTTTGGACCCAGGGTCCCTGCACCTGAGAAGCTCCTCGACCAGGGGGATATTGATTACAAGGACATTCCCCAAGAAAAAGAAAAACTTCGCCTGGAGCTGGCACTCTGAATTTGGACTTGTAGCCTAATAGACTGTGAGTGAATAAATTTCTGTTTATTACAGACATTCCTTTGTGATATTTCTGTTATAGCAGTACTAGATGACTAAGACACTAACCAAACCAAAAAAAAAAAAAAACCAAGCCTGTTATTGTTGAGTCGATTCTGACTGATAGCAACCCTTGCGCTTACTAGAATTAATCAATTAATCAAAGACCAGAGATAAAACATATATAGAGATAGCAAGTATGTTTTAGAGCAGTACATGACTTTGGTATTTTGGAAACAAAAGGAATTAAGGGGAATTTTTACCCTATCAAAAATGAATAGTAGTTAAGGAACTCTTTGATGCATTTCTACTTCCTAGAGAGGTGGCCATTATACAGGTTGAGACCCGTGCAAAAAGAGATAATACGAAAGCTAAAGAAAACGCTCTAGCAGATAATTATGCCAAACAAGAAGTCTTAACCAAAGTTCTGATCCTATTTACACCCTCAAAGGATAATCTCTGGAGTAATACAAAGGGTTCATTATAAAATATCAATGTTTAGTCCCTGATTTTGAAAATGAAGAATGGAAAATCTGGTTGTACCCTTCAGTGAGTAAATCTCTGGCACTCTCAAAACGGCCCCTTGGAAGCACAAGATGATTTCAAATGGATATTAGCTGAGTTTCTCCCTGAAGCTACTCATTATGGTATAGACAAATTTGTTTCTATTTTAAGTCAACATTGGTGGTAAAACTTTAAAAAGACAGCTGAGGTTATTTTCTGGTCAGCTATCATCTATCAACAACAGAATTCTTGAAAAACTATTAAGATTAGACGAGCTCAGGAACCAAAGCCTGAAGGGCTCTTTGAACACCTTTAGATAAATTTTATCCAACTTCTACCCTCCATGGAATTTGAATATGTTTTAGTTACTGTATAGCTATTTTCAGTATGGGTTAAAGCATTTCCTTGCTGAAAATTTACAGCTGTTTTAGTCACTAAAAAGCTGATTGATTTTGCTTCCAACCTAGGACATTCCAATTTTATATCAAGTGATCTAGGCAAACACTTTTCAGGAAACATTATAAAAGAAGTGATATTCCTTACTCAAAGGCTACACAGTACTTACCACCCACAATTTTCTGGAAATTTTGAGATGACCTTTGACATCCTTAAATTAAAATTAGTGAAAATTTCAGAAACCTTTGAGCTGTCTTAGCCAAGGCTACTCTCACTAGCCCTTAAGACCATAAAGTCCATTCCTTCTGGGACACGTCAGTTATCTCCCTATGGACTGGTAACTAGGAGGCCGTGGTAGTTAGCAGTTTCACCTACAGCAAGTACTATACTCTGACCTACTGCATGCAGACATGGCAAAATATTGAAAAGGACTTATGCATAATACCCAGGCCTATCAACACCAGTTAAGGCCGTCTTTCCATTCATCTCCTTAAACAACATTTTCATGATCTTCAACCAGGAGATATTGTGTTTTGAAAGAAATATCATAGAAAACTGCCATTGGATCTCATTAGAAAGGGACTGGATCGGGTAAGTTTAACAACAAATGTAGCAGTAAAACATAATAAGAGAATCAATTCTTGGGTTAATAATTCACAATTTAAGAAGCAGTTCAGAATTCTTAATTCATAGTATGTTCAAGTGGAGAGTCAGCTGTGAAACCATAGTTAAATATATTCATTTTTCAAATGATATGGAAGTCCATGACCAGGCTTGTTTTATGCCTAATAATACTGAAAAAAATTGGATACAGAGGCACATTATTTAAGGTAACAAAACAAATCTTCAGTGGTGACTAGGTAGTAGAAAATTAAATACAATGAGGTCTCTGTTACCAGCTGACTGGTATAAAATGCAATGAGCCCATGGCTCTGGATTCTTGAACTGGAAGTTTGTTACTCTTCAAAGGCTGTATTAAGCACAGAATTCCAAATAAGTCTCTGAAAGGGGGGCTAGTGAGATTGGGAGACATATCTACTGATTTATATTCTTACATCTATTTTTATAGTTTTCTGTAAAAATGTGCTTGCCCTGAATTTGAAAGTTAACTTGATCTGTATCCAAAAATCATTGCCCTATACTTCTGTCTGGAGTAATCCTTGTCAATTTCCAATCCTGGACCAGCCCTTGTCAGTCTTAATGACTTTGTGGTATGTGTAATTCTAAGGATGGAACGGGAATGTTAAAACTACACCAAGGTCTACAGAAACAATGATTTCTAACTCTCAGTGAAAACCTCTTTCTAGTATGCTATGCCACTGCACAAAAAATATTACTTAGCAACATGGAACAATATATAATATATAATTTAATCCATGACATCAAGCAAATAAAAGAATTAGAAATATGTGTAATTGCTTTATTTGCATAGATCAAATGTAATAGTTTATTTAAAGCAAATTCAACAAAGCTTCATTTGTGTCTAATGTGTTGAAAGTTAGGTAACATTTAGCAGATGTAACTTTTACATACACAAACCATTTTCTAAAACTAAAAAATAATAGATTTTCCACATCCTCGAATAACACTTCACCCTGTAGAAACCGAAGATACCTGTGTTTAGCGAACTTAATCCACTGAAGAGTATTTCCATGGATCGTTTCATTCATATCTGAAGTATATTTTAAACTTCAGAGCAACTTAAAGTCCCAGAAGATTTTGGAAAATGTATTCCTCAAATATAGGAATAAATGAGAATTCTCTTTATAAATATCAAATGCAATGATATCCAACCTTCCTAATTACTTCTACATGTATTTCAATAACAAGTAAAATATTTAAATCCTCTATAAAGCAATTGGGATTCAAGATCATGAGTAGGTTTTAGTATAGTTTAACCATTTTAAATTAAGCTATTGTAAAAAGATTGTAATTTCTGTATACATTAACAGTGATATTATGTAGATTTTCCCAAAAAATAATTGTATTTCTTTCATACTTGATGTTTATCTGTTACAGCTAAGAATCTTACCGTCATTTTGAGTAGAGATTCAATCGACAAATCATCTCCATTTTTTGTATTACTTCAAATGCTGCATAAAGAAATGATACTTAGAAAATGCAAGTTCTGTGAACACTAACATTAGCTCTTCATCAGAATACTTATTTTCTCATGTTGGAACATGGAGAGGAAAAGCTGAGTACTAAGCATATGTATACCAATTTCTCAGGCTGATGTTCATTAACATTATTAAGATAGCCGATTACACAATGTTCAGTTCCCTTCTACTTAAATCCTGAGCATTAATTGTGATATGCATTCAATACAAAAATAAACCTATTCAATATTCAGGTCAGATATTTTAAATAGAATCTCTACTTAATTCTTTGCACTAATTAGGGATAGAATGGATCTTAAAGTGCCTCTCACTGAAGGTATGTTTTCTACTTTATCGTCATTCAAGCTTTATCTTAAAGATTAAAATTTCTGAAGGTGAAATGCATTTTCAGAAAGTGTTTTGGGGTGTGAGGTGAAGTTATCTTTAAGGGAGAGTATTTGGAGAGAGTCAGAGAAGGTCTGCAATCATAACGTACAGTCACCAGCACTATCTCCTCATAAGACACATCTGGCAGACACGACGGAAGCTGTGGCATCCATTTCTCTATCTCAACTTTCCCATGTGGCTTCCTAAATTTCTTCAAGCAGCCCTACTAACTGCTTTGTCTGCTTGAAGTAGAAAGTGAATAATCTAACATGATATCACTTCATCTGATTTATGAAGAGATGTGAACCAATATGCTTCATGACAGTGCCCCCATTTAGGGGTTATTTGATTCCTCATAAATTTTGACTAGAATGATTTAAACAATTGTTTTATGGTTAATTAAAATTTATATTGTCATGATATCATTGATTGGTTGCTTTGCTCTCAAATCTGCACGGGCTTCACAGGCGCAATTATAATAAAAACAGAACTAATTTTTCCCTCTGAAGGCAGAGTGTACAGTTGTGGTGAAATCCATTTATGATTTTACTATTTGGGTTGTTGTTTTTGTTGTTAGGTGGCATCTAGTCATTGCACATAGCGATCCTATGTACAACAGAACAAAACACTGATCTGTCCTGTGCCATTCTCACAATCATTGCTGTATTTAAACCCATTGTTGCAGCCACTGTTTCAATCCGTCTCACTGAAGGTCCTCCTCTTTTTTGTTGACCCTCTACTTTACCAAGAATAATGTCCTTCTCCAGGGACTGGTCCCTCCTGACAACATGTCTGAAATATGTGACAGATGTCTCACCATCTTTGCTTCTAAGGAACATTCTAGCTGTACTTCTTCTAAGACAGATTTGTTTGTTCTTATAGCAGTCCATGGTATATTCAATATTCTTTGCCAACACTGTAATTTAAAGGCATCAACTCTTCTTTGGTCTTCTTTACTCACTGTCCAGCTTTCGCATGCTTGTGAAGGAAGTGAAAATACCTTGGCTTGGTCAGGCGCAACATAGTCCTCAAAGTGACAACTTTGGTTTTTAACACTTTTTGAAGAGGTCTTTTGCAGCAGATTTATCCAATGCAATATGTCATTTGATTTCTTGACTGCTTCTTCCATGGGCGTTGATTGTGCATCCAAGGAAAACGAAATCCTTGACAACTTTAATATTTTATCATGACGTTGCTTATTGGTCAAGTTATTTTAAACCACATAGGTTCCGCTTCCTCTGTTTGAATGACTGCCTCTTGGTCTCTGTACAGGTTCCACATGAGCACAATTAAGTGTTCTGGAATTCCCATTCTTTGCAATGTTATCCATGATTTGTGATGATGTTGAATGTCTTTAGATAGTCAATACAACACAGGTAAACAACTTTCTGGAGTTCACTACTTTCAGTCAAGATCCATCTGATGTCAGTAATAATATTCCTCCTTCCACATCCTCTTCTGAATAGGGTTTGAAATTCTGGCCGTTCCCTGTTGTTCTACTGCTACAATCTTTTTTGAATGATCTTCAGCAAAATTTTACTGCGTGTGATATTAACAATATTGTTCAATAATTTCTGCATTCTGTTGGATCACCTTTCTTTGGAATGGGTACAGATATGGATCTCTTCCAGTCTGTTGTCCAAGAGCTGTCTTCCAAATTTCTTGGCATAGATGAGTGATTGAGCATATCCAGCACTGCACCCGTTTGTTGAAACATCTCTATTGGTATTCTGTCAATTCACGGAGACTTGTTTTTTGCCAATGCTTTCAGTGCAACTTGGACTTCTTCCTTCAGTACCATCAGTTCTTGATCATATGCTACCTCCTGAAATGGTTAAATGTCAAAAAAAATTTTTTTTTTGTACAGTGACTCTGTGTATTCCTTCCTTCTTCTTTTGATGCTTCCTCCATCTTTCAATATTTTGTCCATAGAATTTTTCAGTATTGTAACTCAAGGCTTGCATTTTTTCTTCAGTTCTTTCAGCTTGAGAAATGCCAGATGTGCTCTTCCCTTTTGGTTTTCTAATTCTAGGTCTTTGCACGTTTCATCATTATAATTTACTTTGTCTTCTTGAGCTGCCCCTTGAAATCTTCTGTTCAGCTCTTTTACATCATCATGTCTTCCTTTCACTTTAGCTACTTGACGTTCAAGAGCAAGTTTCAGAGCCTCTTCTGACATCCAGTTTGGTCTTTTCTTTCTTTCCTGTCTTCTTAATGCCTTGTTGCTTTCTTCATGTATGATATACTTGATTTCATCCCACAATTCATCTGATCTTAGGTCATTAATGTTCAGTGTGTCAAATCTATTCTTGAGATGATCTCTAAATTCAGGTAGGATATACTCAAGGTCGTACTTTGGCTCTCATGGACTTGTTCTAATTTTCTTCTAGTTCAATTTGAACTTGCATATGAGCAATTGAGAAACCCTGGTGGTGCAGTGGTTAAGACCTATGGCTGTTAAGCAAAAGGTCAGCAGTTCGAATCCACCAGGTTCTCCGTTGTCTCTTTCCACACATGTAGTCAATTTGATTTCTGCATATTCCACCTGGGAAAATCCACATGTGTAGTCGCCATTTATGTTGCTGAAAAAAGGTATTCTCATGAATAAGTTGTTGGTCTTGCAAAATTCTACCGTGTGATTTCTGGCTTCATTTTTATGACCAAAGTCATATTTTCCAATTACTGATCCTTCTTCTTTGGTTCCAACTTTCACATTCCAATCACCAGTAATTAGCAATGCATCTTGATTGCACTTTTGATCAATTTCAGACTGCAAATGTTGGTAAAAATCTTCGATTTCTTCATCTTTGATCTTATTGGTTGGTGCGTAAATTTGAATAATAGTCACATTAACTGGTCTTCCTTGTATATGTATGGATATTATCCTGTCACTGACGGCATTGTACTTCAGGATAGATGTTGAAGTATGGTAATCTACAAAATTATAATTATCTTGAGTCTATGATATAAAGACATCACAAGGCAACCAAGTAAACTGAATTTTTAGGAAGGGACAATCTTCTCCAGCAGAGGTGTTCACCTTTAGCAGAGAAAGAAGTCGCTGTCATGCAAACGAAAAAGAAGAAATCAGCACAACTTTTAAGAAATGCTTAAAAACTAAATGTGGGATGCTTTTTCAACCTGGAATGAGTAGGATCCCCATTTGCAAGGAGAGTTTAAATCCATCACAAGTTCTTTACAAGAAAACTTTGCAGATCAGACCACTGAAGAGAGCTTTTGTACCACAGGTATATAGGAAATAATTTGCTGTTGTTAGAGGACAGATATAAATTTTCTCCCATTGTCTAGAACTTTCTCTTATTTAATAAAAAGTCTTAAACTATAGGGAGAAGAGAAAAAACTCCTTCACTCCCAGGGCTCAAACTAAAATCCAATGCTTCTAAGAGAGAAATTTAATCATAACTCTTCTGCCTCTGAGGAGAGGACAGGAGATGTTCTCACCTCCATAATGCAGACAAATAATCACTGATTCTGGGAAAGGGAAGAAGCAAAAACCTTTTGCCCTGGAGAGGGACAGAAAATCATCTTGCACACAGGATCCAATATCTATATGCAGTGGAGGTCTCTTACTACTAGATAAGAGACAAGAAACTGTCTTACATCCAAGAACAACAACATATGCTAAGAAGAGTTTGGATTCCAAGGGGAAGAAGGGAAGGAGGGCTAAGAAAGTGCCAGCCCTGATGCTCAAGCACAAAAGCCTACCTAAGACAAGTCTAGATCAAGAATACAGAGAAACCTCCTGTCCTCGCTACAACCCTAACTCCAAGCAATTAGTAACAGCAATCTACCTCTGTGTAGGGGACAAGCAAATAGAGAGAGACTTCATTTGTGGTTCAGGCCCACAGAGATGGTGGAAAGATGAGAAGTGGGATAGAAACACTGAGAAAATCCTTCTGGTACCCTGGCACTTCGCTACACAAAAGATAACAGTAGCCAATTGCTTAAGGAACTGTGGTGCAATGAAGGTAATCATAACAACAACAAAACCCAAACCAACTCAATTGCTGACTAGATTGATACAACTTCCCAGACTAATGACCTTAGAGTTGAAGAGGTATGCCCATTTCCAATCAAATATACTATTTACTCCAGTCTCTTCTGTCTTGCTACACACAATGTCTGGCATTGAGGCTAAAATGAAAAGACATGCGAAAGAAGCTAGGGGAAAAAAAAAAACTATTCTCAGGACATAAATTAAACAATAGACTAAAACTTGGATATGGACAAGATGTTTTAACTGTCAGATAAACCCATTGCTGTCGAGTTGATTTTGATTTATAGTGACCCTATAGCACAGAGTAGAACTGCCCATAGGGTTTCCAAGGAGTGGCTGGTGGATTTGAACTACAGACCTTTTGGTTAGCTGCCTAGCTCTTAATCACTGTGCCACCAGTTTTCCAAACAGTCAGATAGGACCTTTTAAAGAACTATGATTATGCTGAATAATCTCCACATATGTAGGCCCATAACCTTAATCACATTTGCAAATTTTCTTTCACCACATAGTATAACAAATTTGCAGGTTTTATGGATTAGGATATGGGGATGTTTGCTGTCATTTTGAATGTATGGTTCATTGTCTTTCATTAGTTTGGAAAATTATCAGTCATTATCTCTTCATATGTGTCTGCTGCTTTCTGCATATTTTTCCACAGCTTTTGGATGCTCTGTTTTGTTTTTGTTTCACACTTTTTTCTCTTTTTGATTTAGTTTTCATAATTCTATTCACTTATCTTAAAGTCTATTATTAATTCTTCAGCGATTTCTGGTCTACTGATGGGCCCAATAAAGGAATTTCTCATTTGGGTACATGGTCTTCTTTTCTAGCATTTGTATTTGAAACTTTCTGGTAGTTTCCATCTCTCTGCTAAAATCCCTATCTAGCTATGCATGTTTCCCTCATTTTATACTAAATGCATAATAAAACAAAAACCAAACTCATTGCCATTGAGTCATTTCTGACCCATAGTGACCCTAAAGGACAGAGTAGAACTGAACTACCCCATAGGGTTTCCAAGAAGCAGCTGGTGAATTTGAACTGCTGGCCTTTCGGTTAGCAGCCATATCACTTGACCACTGCACCAGCAGGGCTCCAAATGCGTAATAGTCATAGTTATTTACAAAGATCCTATTTGATAGTACAACATCTTGTTCATATTTAGATGGGCCCAATATAATCACATGAGCCCATAAAAGCAGAGAATCTGCCTCTGCTGAGATCAGAGAGATACAGCAGGGAAGTGAGGCAAAGGAGAGATTCCGAAGTGTGAGAAGGATTTGATCTGCCATTGCTAGCTTTAAAAATACTAGAAGGGAACTACAAACCAAGAATGTGAGCAGTCTCTAGAAGCTGAGAATGAAACCTGGCAGACAATCATCAAGTAAATAGGTCCTCAGCCCTACAGATATAAAAAAATGAATTCTTCCAAAAACCTGAACGAGCCTGGAAGAGAATTCTCTCTCAGAGCCTCCATATAAAAGCTGGTCAATCCACACCCTGATGTCAGCCTTGAATGACCTGTATCAGAGAAACCAGCCAAGCTTCAATAACTTATATACAGAACTTTTATATAATAAATTTATTTTGTGTTATGCCTCTAAGCTTGTGGTAATTAGTTACCATAGCAATAGAAATCTAACACAAAGCCTGAGCAGAAGAAAGAAAACTAAGAAAATGCACACAACGTACACAGGGGACATTATAATGAAATTGCTAAAAACTGAAGATGAAGAGAAAATCTTGAAGGCAGAGAGAGAAAAAATTATGCATACTGAGGAACAAAGAAAATAAATATAGTGGACTACAGAAACTAGACAAATAACAAGGCAATGGAGTGACTACTTCATAATACAGGGGGGTGGGGGGCAGAACATCTATAAACCCAGAATTGTATAACCTGTGAAAATATCTTTCTTTTTTTTTTTCAGGTTTTTCTTTTATTGATGTAATTAAATGAGGTTTACATTTCAAGTTAGTCTCACATACAGAATTTTTTTTTTTAAACATACATTGTTATGAGACCCCACCCACTCACCCCATTCTGCGACAGCATACTCCTCCCCTCTGCCCCTGATTCCCCATGAACATTCAACCAGTTCCTAACTCTCTGCCTTACCCTCTCACCCCTGGACAGAAGCCGCCCCTTTCGTCTCTTATATCTATTTGTCTAAGAGGCACATTCTTCACGAGTATCACTTTATGTCCCACAGTCCAGTCCAATCCCTGTCTGAAGAGTTGGCCTCGGAAATTGTTTTAGTTCTGGGGTGATGGAGAGACCAGGGAACATGCATTCTGGGGCACCTCCAGTCTTAGTCAGACCATTAAGTCTGCTCTTCTTACTAGAATTTGAGTTCTGCATCCCATCATTCTACTGCTCCATCAGGGACCCTCTGTTATGTTCCCTGTCAGAATGTTCATTGGTGGTAGACAGGCACCATCTAGTTCTTCTGGTCTCAGGCAGATGAAGTCTCTGGTTTATGTGGCCCATTCTGTCTCTTGGGCCAATACTTTCCGTGTGTCTTTGGTGTTCTTCATTCTCCTTTACTCCAAGTGGTTGGGACAAATGGATGCATCTTAGATGGCCGCTTGCAAGCTTTTAGGACCCCAGACGCCACTCACCAAAGTAGGATGCAGAACATTTTCTTAATAAGGTTTTTTATGCCAATTGACATAGATGTCCCCTGAAAGCATGGTCCCCAGACCCCGCATCCCTGCTACTCTGTCTCTCAAAGTATTTGTTTATATTGAGGAAACTTCTTAGCGTTGGTTTAGTCCAGCTGTGCTGGCTTCCCCTGTAGTGTGTGCTGTCCTTCCCTTCACCTAAGATCACTCTTATCTACTATCTAGTTAGTGAATAACCCTCACCCTCCCCTCCCCTGTAACCATCAAAGAATGTTTTCTTCTGTGTTTAAACCTTTTCTAGAGTTCTTATAATAGTGGTCTTATACAGTATTTGTCCTTCTGTGACTGACTAAATTCACTCAGCATAATAAATTCTAGCTTCCACCAAGTTATACGATGTTTCACAGCTTCATCATTGTTCTTTATAGTTGGGTAATATTCCATTGTGTGGATATACCATAGTTTGTTTATCCATTCATCCATCGATGGGCACTTAGGATGCTTCCATATTTGGCTATTGTGAACAGTGCTGCGATGAACATGGGTGTGCATATGTCTATTCGTGTGACAGCTCTTGTTTCTCTCAGATATATTCCAAGGAGCGGGAGAGCTGGATCATATGGTACTTCTATTTCTAGCTTTTTAAGGAAGCGCTAAATTGATTTCCAAAGTGGTTGTACCAGTTTACATTCCCGCCAACAGTGTATAAGTGTTCCAGTCTCTCCACAACTTCTCCAGCATTTGTTATTTTGTGTTTTCTGGATTAATGCTAGCCTTGTTGGGGTGAGATGATATCTCATTGTAGTTTTGATCTGCATTTCTCTGATGGCTGATGATCATGAGCATTTCTTCAAGTGTCTGTTAGCTGCCTGAATATCTTCTTCGGTGAAGTGCCTGTTCATATCCCTTGATCATTTTTTAATTGGGTTATTTGTCTTTTTGCTGTTGAGGTTTTGGGTATGTTGTAGATTTTAGAGATTAAACGCTGATCGGATTTGTCGTAGCCAAAGATTTTTTCCCATTCTGTAGGTTATCTTTTCACTCTTCTGGTGAAGTCTTTGGATGAGCATAAGTGTTTGATTTTTAGGAGCTCCCATTTATCTAGTCTCTCTTCTGGTGCTTGTGCATTGTTACTTATGGTTTGTATTGTCTTTATGCCATGTATTAGGGCTCCTAGCATTGTCCCTATTTTTTCTTCCATGATCTTTACCGTTTCCGATTTTATATTTAAGTCTTTGATCCATTTTGAGTTAGTTTTTGTACATGGTGTGAGATATGGGTCTTGTTTCAGTTTTTTGCATATAGATATCCAATTATGCCAGCACCATTTGTTGAAGAGACTGTCTTTTCCCCAATTAATGGACTTTGGGCCTTTGTCAAATATTAACTGCTCATAGGTGGATGAGCTTATATCTGGATTCTCAACTCTGTTCCATTGGTCTATGTATCTGTTATTGTACCAGGACCAGGCTGTCTTGACTACCGTGGCAGTATAATAGGTCTTAAAATCATGTAGTGTAAGGCCTCCCACTTTGGTCTTCTTCTTGAGTAGTGCTTTATTTATCCAGGGCCTCTTCCCTTTCCATATGAAGTTGGTGATTAGTTTCTCCATCTCATTAAAAAACACTGCTGGAATTTGGATCGGGATTGCATTGTATCTGTAGATTGCTTTGGGTAGAATTGACATTTTCACTATGCTGTGTCTCTACCTATCCATGAGCAAGGTATATTTTTCCACTTATGCAGGTCTCTTTTAGTTTCTTGCAGTAGTGTCTTGTAGTTTTCCCTGTAAAGATCTTTTACATCTCTGGTTAGATTTATTCCTAAGTATTTTATCTTCTTGGGGGATATTGTAAATGGTACTGATTTGGTGATTTCCTCGTCGAGGTTCTCTTTGTTGGTGTAAAGGAATCCAATCGATTTTTGTATGTTTATCTTGTATCCTGAAACTTTGCTGAAATCTTCTATTAGTTCCAGGAGTTTTCTTGTGGATTCCTTGGGGTTTTCCATGTATAAGATCATATCATCTGCGAATAGACATACTTTGACTTCTTCCATACCTATTTGGATGCCTTTATTTCCTTTTCAAGCCTAACTGCTCTGGCTAGGACCTCGAGCACAATGTTGAATACTAGTGGTGATAAAGGGTTTCCTTGTCTGTTTCCTGTTCTCAAGGGGAATGCTTTCAAAGTCTCTCCATTCAGGATGATGTTGGCTGCTGTTTTTGTATAAATGCCCTTAATTGTACTGAGGAATTTCTGTTCTATTCCTATTTTTTTGAGAATTTTTATCATGAATGGGTGTTGGACTTTGTTGAATGCCTTTTCTCCATCGATTGATAAGATCATGTGGTTCTTGTCTTTTGTTTTATTTATGTGATGGATTACGTTGATTGTTTTTCTAATGTTGAACCATCCCTTCATACCTGGTATAAATCCCACTTGGTCGTGGTGAATTATTTTTTTGATATGTTGCTGAATTCTACTGGCTAAAATTTTGTTGAGGATTTTTGCGTCAATGTTCA
>NW_004443945.1:7416118-7437847 GCF_000243295.1 Trichechus manatus latirostris
ATAAGTTTCAGGCAAGGGAGAAGGAATTCAGGTAAACAAGCCAATCAGTAACAGGGCAATAGGTTTGGGAAAACAAGTCGTGCCTAATCTCCTCCTCATTGCTGACAAGTCTCAACATGTCCTGTGCAGCATAGAGGCCTTTGAGGGGCTGAAGTTGTCAATAGTGTAGCCATGTTTAAATGGCATATATCCCCACATCACCAGTCCTCAAGACCCTGCTGCAGATCGATAAAAGTGCCTGTTAGAGTTTGTTTTATGTATTTTGGAACCCTGTTGTTGGGTGCGTAAATATTTATTATAGTGATGTCCTCCTGGTGTATTGACCCTTTAATCATTATATAGTGCCCTTCCTTATCTTTTATGGTAGATTTTACTTTAAAGTCTATTTTGTCAGAGATCAATATTGAGCAAGGCTGTTTCAAGGATCACAAATCTGCCCATTCACAGCTGAAGCAGTTGAAGTTAAGCTTCAGATGTTTGCCCTGTTGTACGGTGGTACTGAGGGCTAACGCTGTTGAGATGGGTCCCCACAAGTCTATACAGGGGTGTATGGCACTCAGAGTCTGTGGACCCCTGACTTCTATGGCCAGCAAAAGAGTTGTGCTGACCCTGTGTTCCTGGCCTAGGGGAGCCAGCATCTTATTTGTTCCCTCTCCAAGGCCAGGAAAATGGGTCAGGGTGCCTTTTGGGATCTATTTCAGGCCTAGTGGACTCCCAGTGAAGAGAGGGGAGGGAAGCGGTTAATGGAAGAGAGGTTTTTCCCAAATCCAGTGGAGCGTGCGGAGGTAGGAGGTAAAAGGGAGAGAGTTTTTTCCCAAATGGGCTTTTTTTTTTTTAATTCGCCACAAAAGTGTGCGTGCATGTACTTATCCTAGCCTCTTGGGAGCTGCTCTTCACTGGTTCGGAGTGTCCAAGCAGAATCTCTGCTGCCGGGTCTCTCTCGATGTGGAAACTGCTTCTCCAGCACTCGCACTGCACAGCTGTTTGCCTGCTTCACCGCGGCCCAGTGTGGCTGTGTCTCTGCTGTGTCGCTGCCGCAGCTCTAGCGCTCCTCACCTCTTCCAAACGGTCTTCCTCTCTGGTATGACTCAGATGGATTTCTTAACCTTGCCTTGTTCAGGGCTGCCAGATGTTCACATAGAATCAAATCACTTGTTTTTCCAGGTCTTTGTTGTAAGAGGGATATAGTAAGCATCTAACTAGTCCACCATGTTGACCATGCCCCTAGGATGAAAATATCTTTCAATATGAAGATGAAATTAAGACTTATTCAGTCAAACACAACATTGCAGTTCTGTGCAAAAGAAATGCTAAAAGAAGTTCTTTAGATAGAAGGAAAGAAAAGCAGGTAGAAATATGGATATCCACAAAGAAATAAAAAGCACTGGAAATGCTAAAATGAATACATATATAAAAATCTTTTTTTTTCTTATTTTAAGACATTTAAAATATAATTTAAGATGTAAAGCAAAAGGAAAAAAATGATTTGTAGTGTTTATAAAGTATGTAGAAATAAAATAAACAACATCACTAGAAAAAAGGATAGGCATGAGAAAATGGAAGCATATGGTTCTTATCCAATGTGGGAAATGGTATAAAATTGTTTAAAAGTAGACTGTAATTTAAAAAATCATACAAATTTGAAATAAGAGAAACAAAAATAAGAAAAGATCTAGATTGTTTGAGAGATAATTTTGCAATGTATCTCGTGACTCCTCTAGAATGCACTATCCTTCTAGAATTGAATAATCAGTTAACATTGAGATAAAAAAAAGTCCCATCTGCTTCTAGCCAAAGAGAACTTAACTTCCTAGATTAAAACATTTTTAATTGCCTCCAGAATACATTAATGTATTATTCAGGAGCCCTGACAGGATATATTTAAGGCTTTACTGAAGATAGTTTATTAAAAAGACAATTACAGACCTATATTCTCTCTCCTTCTGGACTTTAATCACTGTCACAGCCTATCACTACTAAACCTATCCAGAAGCCAGAGGATAAAGAGTTCTAATTATGCTATTTGTGAAGACCAATAACTTAGAGCAAAAACAGTACTAAAAAAGGACAGGTAATGGTTTTGGAAGGGAAATGGGAAATACCAATGCAACAGAAACATTTATTTTTTGATAGCCTGTAAATACACCAAAGAGACAAAGATAGGTAATCACAATTAGGTTTTTTCAAGTGACACATTTTAAAACAAACTAGGATGAATTTTAATTTTATAAATATTTTAAATTCAATAGAAATTATTTGTTTTACAAAATTTGTCATTTATTTTACAATTTTGGACAGGATGACCCCAATCAACTTCTAATAAGAAAAACAGCAATACTGGAAAATGGCAAGAAAGTTAGGAACAGATGGACCAAAGACTGTATCTTAGGCACATTACATATTTCCTGCTCAAGCATTCAAACAGCAGACACTAACAAGAATTTATTCAATAAATACATATATATAAGGGCATAGTCTTTTCTCTTTAGTCACAATATTGTATAGATATATTTATAATGCAGCCTACAGTCATTCCAGGTTTATGCACTAAGAGATAATAAAGCAAGTCCTTGGAGACAACAACAAAAAAGAGATGTCTCAGGTCATTCTCACTCAAACCCCTTCTTTTCCCAGTTGTGTCAAACACTAAGTATTCATTGTTTTCTTAACCAAAATGGATTCATATCCCATGCTATTAAATAATTCTGACAAATACAGAAGTCAGCATCTGGTAAAGAAGTGTTGCAAATGACCAAATTGTGATAGAGTAGTTACCGTTACTTTAGTTTCCTTTATCCTTTGTAGGTGATAATCCAAATAACTGGCTGAATAACTCTTTTATAATTCAGGGCCTCAAATCTTATAGCCACTGAAGCTATCATTATAGCAAACTTGGTAGATGTTATGAATTGAATTATGACCCCCAAAAATATGTGTTGACTTGGCTGGGCTATGATTCCCAGTAGTTGCATGATTGTTCACCATTTTGTCATCTGATGTGATTTTCCCATGCGTTGTAAACCCTACCTTATGATGTTAATGAGGCAGGATTAGAGGCATTTATGTTAATGAGGCAGCACTCAATTTACAGGATTAAGTTGTGTTTTAACTCAATCTCTTTTGAGGTATGAAGGAGAGAAGTGAGGAGACAGAGGAAACTCACGCCGCCAAGAAAGCAGTGCTGGGGCAGAGCACATCCATCTTGACCAGGGGTTCCTACACTGAGAAGCTGTAGACCAGGGGAAGATTGATAACAAGGTCCTTCCCTGAGAGCCGACAGAGAGAGAAAGCTTTCTCCTGGAGCTGGTGCCCTGAATTTGGGCTTCCAGCCTCCTAAAATGTGAGAGAATAAACTTCTGTTTGTTAAAGCCTTTTGAAATAAGAGAAACAAAAATAAGACAAGATCTAGATTGTTTGAGACATAATTTTGCAATGAATTTCACGACTCCTCTAGAAAGCACTATCCTTCTAGAATTGTTAGCATTTAGTAGTTACTGTGACTTCAGTTTCCTTTATTCTTGGTAGGTGGACTTTTAGCCTACTTTACTGTAAAGAAATGAATTTCTCTTTGTTAAAGCCATCCATTTGTGGTATTTCTGTTATACCAGCACTAGACAACTAAGACAGTAGAATAAGGCCAATAATTTCGAGTGTTTTAGCCATTTCTTTTGATAATTTGTCACATAAAGTTTTTAATTCACACAAAAAACACACACACCTTTAAAGACACGCATGCTCGTGCACACATAAACACATACATACACACGCAGATATGATGGAGCATCCAAACCATAACTATGGTGGATTTAAATATAAATATATAAATGTTATAGAAACGCACATCAAAATTGTAGATACTGTTGTAAATAATAGTGCCAATTCACTTTGTTCTTTTAAGCTATTCATTAACAGATGAATGCCTTTTAGCAAAGGTTTTGCAGGTGTGGATGAGAAAGAATGGGAGAATCCGTTGAAATGTGTTACTAGGAAGGTCATGACTTTTTCATAGGGGACTTTTTTTTGGCTTGAAGCAGAGTTCTAGTAAGAGGACAAGACCCCAGGGTGGAATCCATTTGAGGGGATAAACAGCTTTTCTTTGTATTTATTGGCCTCATCTTCATTCCTAACCACAGCCAGATATCTTGTTTAGGCTTTCAGATCAAATGGGAAAAAATGTGGATTAATCAGAGGAATCCTATCTCACTTAAAAGAAAAACAAAACAAACAAGCAAAAAAAACTTCACAGCTCATGTTATGCAAATGGTAAATCGGTGGACACGTCTGGTTGTGTTTGATACAAAACACAAAAGCACTGAAGATAAAAACACACAGTAAGCAAAGCTCTGCAGGACTTCAATAAATATGAAACCATAATAAAATAAAACTGCACCACATCTCTTCGTTTACACACCAGTGAGGCCTCATTGTTAACATTTTATTTTCTTATTTTCCCTTTCTATTCTAAAGGTAAAATACGTATGTGTCAAAGTTGAATCTTTTTCTTTCTGTATTTTTTTAGCAGACTTTATTTCTTACAGCAGTTTTTCTTTTTTTTAGGTTTACAGAAAAAATTGAGCAGAAAATACACAAACTTCCCATACACCTCTTCTCCACACTCTCTCACGTGGTTTTCCCTATTGTTAACCATTTGCATTAGTGTGGCGTATCTGTTAAAATTGGGGAACCAATACTGACATATTATTATTAACTAAAGTCCTCAGTTTGAATTGGTTTTGCTCATTTGTCTATCTCTCTATCTTCCTGTCTGTCTATCTACCTATCTTTCTATTTCTGCTGAATGATATTCCATTGCATGAATGTACCACAGTGTGTTTATCCATTTGCCTATTGAAGGACATCTTGATTGCTTTCAATTTTTGAAAATTATTAATAAAGTTACTATATACATTTGTGTGTAAATTTTTGTGTAGGCACATATTTTCAATTTATTTGGGTAAATACGTAGGACAGAAGTTGCTGAATCCTATGGTAAGAATATGTTTAGCTTTGTAAGAAAACTGCCAGACTGTCTTCCAAACAGTTACACTATTTTGCATGCCCATCAGCAATGAATGACTGAGAGTTTCTGTTGCTCCACATCCTTCCCAGCATTAGCTCTTGTCAGTATTTTGGGTTTTATCCCTTTTAATAGGAGTGTAGTGATATCTCATGGTCGTTTTAATTTACAATTCCCTAATGACATGGTGTTGAGCACCATATGTTTATTTGCCATCCATACCTCTTCTTTGGTGAGATGTTTGTTCAAATATTTTGCCCACATTATATTGGGTTGTTCATTTTTTTTTATTTTTTTCCCTGTATTTTGGATACAAGTCTTTTATCAGACAGGTATTTTGCAAATATTTCTCCCAGTTTGTGGCTTGTCATTTCATTCTCCTAACAGTGTCTTCCAATGAGCAGTTTTTTGTTGGTTTGTTTTTAATAAAGTTACATTTATCAATTATTTTGTCTTCAATTGCTTTTGGGTGTTGTATCTAAAAACTCATTGCCAAACCCAAGTTCACCTAGACTTTCTCTTATCTTCCAGAAGTTTTAGAGTTCTGAATTTTACATTTTGTTCTATGATCTATTTTGAGCTAATTTTTGTGAAAGGTGTAAGATAAGTGTCTAGATTATTATTATTTTTTTTTTGCATGTATATGTCCAGTTTTTCCAGCATCATTTGTTGAGAATACTGCTTTCTCATTGAATTGCCTTTGCTTCTACGTCAAAGGTCAGTTGACTTTGTATGAGTTTTCTTCTGGGCTCTATATTCTGTTCCCTGATCTAATTGTCTATTCTTGCAATGATACCACACTGTGTTGATTATTGTAGCTTTATAGTATTAGCATTAGCTATTGTATTGAATTTAAGATAATATTTTAAATTTCTTATAAACTTAATCCTTGATTATTTTAAGATGATTCTCTTTAACATTTCCTTTCTTTGAAATAGCTAACTTAAAATTGATATTTAAAGTTGAATGTTTATATGAAAGATATTTTATAATTATATAAAACCTAGAAAAAAAAGACAGATTTGGGGAAGTGATATTCACGTCTTCACTTTTTTGTGTTGAGTCCTTTATTTTTTTTTTTTTCCTGTTATTTTACCTGTCATTGTGATACTGGAAGTCCCTTCTTGAAGCTTTGGAAAGAAACAAGCCTGGATTCTCTTCTGAAATTTTCTACTAACAAGAAACATAAAATTGGACAAATTACTTAGTTGATATATGTTTTTCTTGTATAAAATGGGTATAATAGTAAATCATATGTAACGATTTGTGTAAGGATTAAAAAACGTAAGAAAAAAATGGAGGGAACTTAATACACAGCAAATAACATTAAAAGAGGAGCTCCCTATAGTCTACATATTTTCCCCTTATCTCAGTTTTTGCTACCACTACATGCAAAGAGCAGGCTGGATTTCAGATACATAAATTTTCATTAGAGCATCCATAGCAAAATCAGAATGTAATTCTCCTCCCTTGAGCAGCTCCTTCTAGTAGTCTACCTGAGTGATGGCCCCACTCCCTCAACTCTGGCAGGCCCCATTCTTCTGCCCCCTGGGCATGGCAGACCCACCCACTCAGCTTTTTCCTATAAGCAGCAGTGGCCCCATCCACCTGACACAATTTAATGGCAGCCCCACACTCCAGAAACAAAGTCGGTGAAGATTCAACTCTGAAACCTAGGCGACTGTGACTCCACCCATTGAGATCCAGGAGACCATGGTCCCATCCTTCGAAACTCAGAAGGCCCAGCGCTCCATGCTCCTTTCAACAGTTCTGTTGATCTCCAAGCTGCTCCAGGAACGGTCCTTTTCTTTTCTTGGAAGGCAACAGATGTAGCTCCTTTGACCGGTTTCCTGTGTGTAGAATTCCAAGAGGCAGACAGTATTCTTTCCTTTTGTTCTTTTTCTGTTCCTTTCAGTCTAAGCTGATGAGTTTTTGCTGTAGTAGTTGGTTAGATCCATCAGTCGTAGATTTAATCACTTTAACAAAAGATTGTGTAGCCATGTCGTTTGTGAAAATTCTAGAAAACATGTTCTTAGTTTGCACAACAGAATTTTCCAAATCTTTAAATTTTATTTTCATTTTGTACAGTTCATTTTTAAATCCATCTCTTTCCTCTCACATTTTACTATACGCAGCAAGGAGAAACCACGAGTCCCCTTTAAGATCTTGCTTAGAAATCTTATCAGCCAGATACTCAAGTTCATCACTTACAAGTTCTACCTTCCACCAAACATTTGAACATAATTCAGACAAGTTCTTTGCCAAAGCATAAAAAGTATTGCCCTTCTTCCATTGTCCAATCACGTGTTCATCATTTTCTTTTACATTCTTACCAAAATCACATTTAAAGTTCATATTTCTAGCAATGCTTTGTTGCAGGAGCCATATGTATTCTCTAAGATGATAGACACTCACTCTATAGCTCTCCTCACTTCCTTCTGAACACTATCAGAATTGCCTTTGATGTCCATAATTCTACCAACAGTCTCTTCAAGGTAATCTAAGCTTTTGCCATTAGGTACCTTAAAACTCTTCCAATCTCTACCCATTGCCCAATTCCAAAACTGTTTCCACATTTAAGATACCTGTTAGAGCAGGACCCCACTCTTATGGGTGCCAAATTCTGTCTTAGTTATCTAGTGCTGCTAGAATAGAAATGCCACAAGTGGGTGGCCTTAACAAACAGAAGTTTATTCTCTCATGTTTTAGAAGGCTAGAAGTCCAAATTCAGGGTGCTGGTTCTAGGGGAAGGCTTACTCCCTATTCTCTTGGATTGGAAGGTCCTTGTCTCTTTGAGCTTCTGCTCCCGGGTGATTTTCATGTGGCTTGGCATCTCTCTTCCCTCATCTCTGCTTCTTTTGCTTGCTTGTTTAATCTATTTTATATGTCAGGAGTGATTGACACAAGATACAGCCTAACCCTGCCTCATTAACATAATAAGCATAATCTAATCCTCATAGACATAAACTAATCCTGCCTCAGTAACATAAAAATACAACCTATTCACAAGTGGGATTATAGCCACAGGCAGAGGTTAGGATTTACAACACATATTTTTGTAGGACATAATTCCATCCATAATACCCACCTCGTTAACTCCAGTCCTAATCCCTCGAAACCACTAAACCATTCTCTGTCTCCATAACTATGTTATTCATGGAAGTAATATAAATCAAATAATATAGTTTATGTCTTTTTGAGACTGGCTTTTTTTTTTTTCCTCTCTCACTCAGCCTAATTTCCTTGAGATTTATTTAAGGTGTTGAACGTATTATTTAGTTCATTTCTTCATCCTGCTGAGGATACACCCTAGTTTGTTTAACCATTCACCCACTGAAGGACATTTGGGTAGTTTCCAGTTTGGGGCTATCATGAATAAAGAAAAATTTTACATTTGTTCCATAATATCACTTTCTACATATGCTGAGATATATTTCCTTAGACAAAACTATTTGTTAATTTTAAATACATAAATTGAAATTCTCTGATAATATTCTTATTTAAATGGAAATTATTGTCAGGGAAATAATTTGTGGTCAATATCATAGATGTACACCAATTTCTTACAAATAAGACACTATTTAAATAAAGAAGAGCCCATGAAACTTAAATTGGAAGGGTGTTAAATGAGTTCAATTTGAGAAAGAGAAAATGCTAAATTTGAAGTTACCCTGATAAATTTTGAAAAGATTAAATGAGCCCTTTCCAAATGGTTCTTAGAAGATATATGAGAAGAGTTCTAACAAATATAGAGAGGAATACTTAAATCAGTAAGTGAAAATAATTTACTGACTGTTATGTGATGCAGGCAAGTGGAGAGGGGAGTTAATAATTTTGATTATCAGCAATAATCCACTAGATTAATTTCTCATACAGTTTCAAAGTTGTCTCATTAATATATTAATTAAATACATAATGGAATCTGATGAGGCATGATCAGGTTTTAAATCAAAATGTTTTTCTATGCACTACTTGGAAAACTGAGGAAGAATATTTATTTGAGGTATGATCTGATAAAAATATTAGACCACTGGTGTACTTGCTAATCAATCCTGGCCACATGAAAAGTCTTATTCATTCTCTTTCTTGATGCTGTTTCTTGATAATTTGAAATATTGTAATATCTCTGACTTACAGCAATAAGACTCTGAGACTGTCAATGTATATCTTTTTAAAAAAATAAATAAGCAAGTAAAAACATTATGGATAACAGCAGAACATTGTGTGATATACTACTGGAAGATGAGCCCCTCAGGTTGGAAGGCACTCATCATACAACTAGGAAAGAGCTACCTTCTAAAAGTAGAATTGACCTTAATGATGTGGATCGAGTAAAGCTTTTGGGACCGTCATGTGCTGATGCTGCATGACTGAAAATGAGAATAGCTACAAACATCCATTAATAATCAAAACATGGAATGCAAAAAGTATAAATCAAGGGAAATTTGAAGCCATTAAAAATGAGTTGGAACATTTGAAGATCAATATCCTGGGCATTAGTGAGCTGAAATGGACTGGCATTGGCCATTTTAAATCAATCATTTGGTGTACTATGCTGGAATCACAAATTGAAGAGGAATGGCATCACATTCATCATCAAAAATAACATTTCAAGATTTATCCTGAAGTACAATGCTGTCAGTGATAGGACAAATCCATATGCCTACAAGGAAGATCAGTTAATAAGATTATTATTCAAAATTATGCACCAACCAATACGGCCAACGATGAAGAAATTGAAGATTTTCATCAACTTTTTTGCAGTCTGAAATTGATCAAAAATGAAATCAAGATGCATTAATAATTACTGGTGAATAGGAAAGTTGGACACAAAGAAAAAGGATCAGTAGTTGGAAACATGGCCTTGGTAATAGAAGTGATGCCAGAGATCGTATGATAAAATTCTGCAAGATCAAAAATTTATTCCTCAAAAAACTTTTTTTCAAGAAAGCAAATGATGAATACATATGTGGACCTCACTGGATAGAATACGCAGGAATCAAACAACTACATCTGTGGAAAGAGATGATGGAGGAGCTCAATATCATCAGTTAGAACAAGGCCAGGGCCTGACTTTGGAAGAGACCATCAACTGCTCATAGGCAAGTTCAAGTTGAACCTGAAGAAAATTAAAACAAGTCTGTGAGAGCCAATTTATGACCTTGAGTATATCCCACCTGAATTTAGAAACCATCTCAATAATAGATTTGACACACTGAACACTAATGACTGAAGACCAGAAGAGCTGTGGGATGACTTCAAGCACGTCATACATGTAGAAAGTGATAGGTAATTAAAGAGACAGGAAAGAAAGAAAGACCAAAATAGATGTCAGAAGAGTCTCTGAAACTTGCTCTTGAATGTAGAGTAGCTAACGTGAATGGAAGAAATAATGAAGTACAAGAGCTGAGCAGATGATTTCAAAGGGCAGCTTGAGAAGACAAAGTATTACAATGACATGTGCAAAGACCTGGAGTTAGAAAACCAAAAGGGAAGACATGCTTAGTGTTTCTCAAGCTGAAATAACTAAAGAAAAAAATTCAAGCCTCAAGTTGCAATATTGAAGGATTCTATGAATGAAAAACTGAATGACACAGGAAGCATCAAAAAAAGATGGAAGTCACCAAAGAGGACATTCAGGTGGCCAACAAATACATGAAAAGTTACTCACAATCATTAGCCATTAGAAAAAAAAAATTGCCGTCCAGTCTATTCTGACTCATAGTGACCATTAGAGAGATGCAAATCAAAATTACAGTGAGATATCTCACCTCTGCAAAAATGGCAATGAGCAAAAAAAAAAAAAAAAACCAGGAAACTACAAATGCTGGTGAGGTTGTGAGGAGTTTGGAACCCTTATGCGCTTCTGGTGGGATTGTAAAATGGTACAACCACTATGGAAAACAGTATGGTGCTTCCTCAAAAAGTTAGAAATAGAAATACCTTATGATCTAGCAATCCCACTCCTAGGTATAGATCCAAGAGACATAAGAGCAATGACATTAATAGATATATGCATGCCTATGTTCACTGCAACATTATTCACAATAGCAAAAGGATGGAAACAACCTAAGTGTCCCTCAATGAATGAATGAATAAACAAATTATGGTACATACATACAATGGAATACTACCCAACTATAAAGAATTGTGAGAAGTCCACAAAACATCCCATAACATGCATGAATCTGGATGAAATTATGCTAACTGAAATAATCACAAAAGGACAAATATTGTATGATCGCACTATTATAAAAAATCAAATATAGATATACACAAAAAGCAATTTTCTTTGATAGTTACCAGGGATGGGAAGGTAAAGGAGGGGGAATCACTTTGTGTATAATAGACACTTGTTATTTTTGGTGATAGAAAAGGCAATACCAAATATGGGTGAAGTCTGCACAACTTGACCAAGGTGAATGAAGTCACTAAGAAGTACACATGTAAAAGGGACAATTTTGGAACTGCTATAACATATACAATTTTGCAATAACAGTAATAACAACCAAAAAATATGTGTATGGTTACATAGGTAGATATGTGTGCATATATGTGTATAGGAAGGCATACGCAAGTACATGCACATGAATGTATAGTTGTATCTGTAGGCATAAGTATACGTATGTTTGTGTGTGTTGCACATATCAATATATACAATAAAGTACATAGGGGCACATTTATGGAGACATCCTAGACATGTCCAAACAACTCGTGCGATTGGTTTACTGGGTTCAAAGGCTTAGGACCATAGTCTCTTGGGACAACTTAGTTAATTGGCATAATACAGTTCATAAAGATAATGTTCTACACCTTAGTTTGGTTAAGTATTGTCTGGGGTCTTAAAATCTTGCAAATGACAATCAAAGATACAACTATTGGCCTCTACTCATCTGGGGCAAAAGAGAATGAAGGAATCCAAAGACTCAAAGAAATAACTAGTCCACAGGATTAATAGCCCACATAAACCATGGCCTTTTCTAGCCTGAGACCAGAAGAACTCGATGGTGCCCAGCTACCACTAACCGACTGTTCTGACCAGGGACACAATAGAAGGTCCTGGATAGATGGGAGAAAAATCTAGAACAAAATTTAAATTCCTAAAAAAGCCCAGACCCACTGGACCAGTAGAGACTAGAGGAACCCTCAAGACTATTGCCCCTAAGATAGCCTTTGAACTTGGCACTGAAGTTATTCCTAGAAGACACCTTTCAGCCAAATAATACATTGGCTTATAAAATAAACAATATCACCTGTGAGTAATGCACCCCTTTAAACAATCAACTATATGAAACCAAATGGTCAAAACTTACACAAAAGCAAAGATAAGAATGCAAGGAGAGGAGGGGAAGCTAGATCTATAGAAACAGAACAAACAATTAAAATAATGAGAATTCTGACACATTGTGAGGATTAATACCAATGTCACAAAACAATTTGTAAAAAAATTGTTAAATGGAAACCTAATTTTCTGTGTACATTTTCACCTAAACCACAATAAAATATTAAAAAAAAGAAGAAGATAGAAGGGATACATACAGTCATTCTACCAGAAAGAGTTGGTTGACATTCAACTATTTCATGAGGTAGCATATAATCAAGAAGCATTGATATTGAAGGAAGAAGTCTAAGCTGCACTGAAGGCATTGACAAAAAACAAGCCTCCAGGAATTGACAGAATACAATTAAGATATGTCAACAAACTGATGAAATGCTGGAAGTGCTCACTCATCTATACCAAGAAATTTGGAAGACAGCTACCTGGCCAATCGACTGGAGGAAATCCATATTTGCACCAATTCCAAAGAAACTTGAACCAACAGAATGTGGAAGTTATTGAACAATATCATTAATATTGGAAACCCTGGTGATGTAGTGGTTAAGAGCTATGGCCGATAACCAAAAGGTCAGCAGTTCGAATCCACCAGGTGCTCCTTGGAAACTCCATGGGGCAGTTCTACTCTGTCCTATAGGGTTACTAGAGTCGGAATCAACTCGATGGCAGTAGGTTTTTGGTTATCATTAATATTACACGCAAGTAAAATTTTGCTGAAGATAATTCAAAAACAGTTGCAGCAGTACAAAGACAGGGAGCTGCCAGAAATTCAAGCCAAATTCAGCAGAGGATGTGGAATGAGGGGGAGATCATGGCTGATGTCAGATGGATCTTGACTGAAAGCAGAGAATACCAGAAAGATGTTTACCTGTGTTTTATTGACTATGCAAAATCATTTGACAGTGTGGATCGTAACAAATTATGGATAACATTGCAGACAATGGGAATTCCAGAACACTTAATTGTGCTCATGTGGAGCCTGTACACAGACCAAGAGGCAGTGGTTTCTGCCAAAGGGCAGAAAAAGGGGATACTGCGTGGTTTAAAATCATGAAAGTTGTGTGTCAGGGTTGAATCGTTTCACTATACTTATTCAATCTATATGCTGAGCAAATAATTTGAGAAGCTGGACTATATGAAGAAGAACGTGGCATCGGGATTGGAGGAAGACTCATTAACAACCTGTGTTATGCAAATGACACAACCTTGCTTGCTGAAAGGGAAAAGGACTTGAAGCACTTAATGATAAGTATCAAAGACTACAGCCTTCAGTATGGATGCCACTTCAACATAAAGAAAACAAAAATCCTCACAACGGAGCCAATGAGCAATATCATGACAAACGGAGAAAGTATTGATGTTATCAAGGATTTCACTTTACTTGGATCCACAATCAACACCCACGGAAACAAATGTCAAGAAATCAAATGAGGTACTGCATTGGGCAAATCTACTGAAAAAGACCTCTTTAAAGTGCTGAAAAGCAAAGATGCCACTTTGAAGACTAAGATGCACCTGATCCAAGCCATGGTATTTTCAATTGCCTCATACGCATGTGAAAGCTGGACAATGAACAAGGAAGACAGAAGAAGAATCGATGCCTTTGAATTACGGTGTTGGTGAAGAATCTTACATATACCATGGACTGCCAGAAGAACGAACAGATCTGTCTTGGAAGATATGCAACCAGAATGCTCCTTAGAAGGGAGGATGGAAAGACTTTGTCACACTTACTTTGGACATATTATCAGGTGGTACCAATCCCTGGAAAAGGACACCATGCTTGGTAACGTAAAAGGTTAGCAAAAAGAAGAGGACCTTCAAGAGGCTGGATTGACATAATGGCTGGTACAATGGGCTCAAACATAGCAAGAATTGTGAGGATGAAGCTGGACCAGGTAGTGTTTGGTACTATAATACATAGCGTAGCTATAAGTAGGAATCTAGTGGATGGCACCTAACAACAACATGAATGTATTTATATGTATGAATATATGTATTATTAAAATGAATGTTTAAAATTAAATTCATAATAAACATTTTCTGATACCATTGGACGTATCTGAGCATTGATGTTATTAATAACTACATAATATAAAACTAAATTCCAAACTGATTTATTCAAAAAATTACACTATTAAGATTTTGTTTTACAATATTAAGCAGAAAAAATTGCTATTTGAATAAAAGTCCTTGCATACACCTTTTTAAAATAAAATTGTTATTTCCTAAGAATAAATTTCTAGACCTGGATTTATTGGTTTGTGGTGATATCTTATTGGCCTAAAGTATCTATTCTCAACTCTCTATGATCTCACCTCTTATCCTCAAGCTTAAAATCTCAGCAGTATCTTTCTAGACTCCCTTGCCATCAAAAATCTGGAATGAATTAACATTCTACCAATGCTATACACTCTCTTGGAATTTGGAAGGCAAAAAATGTGGCAAAGATCTTTCATTTTCAGGAAGCAGATATGATGTTATATAGAGCTGTGGAGCAACTTTCACTGTGAAGTTCATTCAGTTCTTGTAGTTTTTTAACCTTTCGGTGAAGCAGCAATTTCTTTTCATCTGGGTAGCCTCACATCCTCATAGGCGGAAACAGGCAGATTCCAGGAAAAGTAAACAATTCTGGGACAACTTTCATATATATACAGTACAGAATGTTGAATATACCATGGACTGCTAGAAGAAAGAACAAATCTGTCTTGGAAGAAGTAAAGCCAGAGTGTTCCTTGGAAACAAGGATGGCGAGACTTCGTCTCGAGCACTTTGGACATGTTATCAGGAGGGACCAGACCCTGGAGAAGGACATCAGAATTGGGAAAATAGAGGGTCATGAAAAAAGAACAAGATCCTCAAGGAGATGGATTGACACAGTGACTGCAACAATGGCCTCAAGCATAAGAATACCATTTGATTTATCTTGTCATCTGATGTTATTAGTAACTACGCAATATAAAACTATTACCCTACCTATGTAAGAATGGTACAGGACCAGGCAGTGTTTCTTCTGTTGTACATGGGGTTGCTGTGAGTTGAACTGACTTCACAGCACCTGATAACAACATAGAATATATATAGAACTGTAACTGTAATTGTAACTGTTAGCTATAACTGTAAAACTATATATTTGAGGTTTATAATAACACTAAATTTACCTAGCTGTATTTAAAATACAAAGGATTTAAGTGTATAAAATCAGAAAATACTAGAATTTTATTATTTTAAGATGAAAGAGGGTAAGGTGACTGCAACTGTAACTATGTCAGAAACAATTGGTCTGTGAACCATGAGTTTTTATTGGATGATTTTCTAATGTAGATAGCCAGGTCTTTCTTCCTAGTCTGTCTCTGTAAGCCCCACGGAAACATGTCCACCTGGATTACTCTGCTGGTTTTTGAAATACAGGTCACATAGCTTCCAGCAACATATCAAAAAACCAAACCCATTGCCGTCGAGTCAACTCCGACTCATAGCAAACTTATAGGACAGAGTAGAACTGCCCCAGAGGGCAGTTGGTGGATTTGAACTGCAAACCTTTCGGTTAGCAGCCAAACTCTTAACCACTGCACCACCAGGGCTCCTCCAGCATCATAGCGACATGCGAAGCATCACAGTACCACAAACTGGTAGATGAGTTGTTGACAGTTAGAAAAAGAAGTAACTATCTGCAGAATTATAAATGTGAAGGCAGCCAGAATATATTATAGGTATTTAAAAAAGAAAAGAATGATGTCGCTGATTTGTTATTGTTATTTCTATAATAATATACACTAACTCCTAGACCTAAGGATACCTTCAGATACCTCATAATACTGGTGATGAGAGAGCTGAGTATTTATATTTTATGTTTCAAACTTACTTATCAATTAGTTCATTACATTTTAGTTATCTATTTACCTTCTTACTTCTTCTAATACATTTGAGCTAAATCACTAGAAATCAGTTGATGTATTATTGGTGATATAGTCATCTTCTTATACCTACATTTTTTCTTTTCCAAGAGAATATTCTAAACCCACAAATTATTTGAATATTTTTATTGATTTCGGCAGGTACAGATTGAGAAGTTAATTATGGTAATCATTGAACAAGTTCACAAATACGTACGGATTTTAGTGTTCCAGTAAGATAACATCTATCACAACCTAATCTATTTGATTTTATATATATATATATATATATATTTATCTATTTATTTATTATATAGTTTGTTACATTTCTTGAGAATAGAGCTAGGTACTGATTTTACAATTGGAATAAAACTGACTCACAGATTAGTGGTGGGAGACTTAAAAATCAAGCTATGAGAAGAACAGTGCTGTAATAAAGTAGCAGAATGCTATGAAATGTAGAAAAGAGGGAAAAAAAAAAAACTTTGCAGGGAAGAGTAAGGGTAATCTCCCCCCAAAAAATGACACTTGGAAGATGAATAGAAATGTTCCAAGAGCCTATTTTGTGTGTGTGTGTGTATGTAAGTGTGCTGGGCTGGAGTGGGTGGGCTATGGTGCCAAGTAAAGGAATCCCCAAGCTATATATTACCATGTGATTTTAATAACAGTAATTCTACCCCATGTCCTTTCATAGTCCCATTTTTCATCTTAATTAATTAATAATGGTGTAATTGGGTCTTTATTAAAAAAAAAACAACTTTAGACTTTAGTCAGAAATCTTGACTGAAAGTCGTTTAACATGATTATGTAGCACTAAGTGAATCCTAAGGGGACCTAATGGCGCAGTGGTTAAAGAGCTCTGCTGCTAACTGAAAGGTCTGCGGTTTGAACCCACCAGCCACCTTGGAAACTCTGTGGGGCAGTTCTACTCTGTCCTACAGGGTCGCTATGAGTGGGAATCCACTGGATGGCAATGGGTTTGTTTGCTTGTTTGTTTTTAAGTGAATCCTTTAAACTCCATGTATCTGAATTCCTTCAGCAATAATTTGGTAATAATCTTTCCTCACACTTTATATGGCTTTTTCAGCATAGCTTGGTACAACACAGAAAAACAAACAAACAAACAAAAATTTTGAAAATAAAACAACAAAAAAGTCAAAAAAGAAAAAGAGAAACACCACAAATACCCAAATATGTTTTGTTAAGGAGCAAGCTTGGGTCATAGATAACCTGCTGATCATGGCTCAGATAGATCATTGCTGTTGTTATTCCTGTATGCAGTCAACTTGGTTCATAGCGACCCTATATGACAGAGTAGAACTGCCCCATAGGTTTTTTTAGGCTATAATCTTTATGGGAGCAGATCTCCAGGTCTTTTCTCCCACGGAGCTGCTTGTGGATTCAAATCACCAACCTTTTGGTTAGCAGTCCAGTGCTTATCAATTGCTCCACTAGAGCTCTTCAAATAGACCATATACAGAGAAAAATCATTTCCCCTCTGAGGACACATGATATATAATTTTAGCCTGCATTATCAAGAGAGGAGAATGGGGTAGATTAATCTAAAAAAAAAAACACATTGCTGTTGAGTCGATTCCTACTCATAGCAACCCTACAGACCAGAGTAGAACTGCCACATAGGGTTTCCAAGGAGCACCCTGAGGATTTGAACCGCCAGGCTTTTGGTTAGCAGCCAAACTCTTAACCACTCTGCCACTCTGTGGATGAGTGGTGCTTGTCTGCATGTATGTATGTTTGCCCCTTGCAGGCACTATCTAGACTATTTTCTGAAAAATAAATACTGAACTCAATAAATGGTCTTCATTGCAATTATAATACCGTTACACATTTAGTTTTATATATATACGTATATATTTAAATTTTCCTGACAGCAAAATGTAAGGGTTTTTTGTTGTTATTTGACTTAATTGTACCTTTAATGTTATTTTTTCTCAGGAGAATAGTGACAATTCTCTGAAATATACTATTTTTACTTTAATTTTAGAAAATATGAACAAAACTATGATTATGCAAAATGACCATTATTTTAAAGTTAAGCATAATGATTCTATTGACTTGTATCCCAACACTTCTAGTTTTAACAGTGACCTTTTTTAATATCTTAAAAATGATTAAATTAGAATTTTAGTAGGTGTTATTAATGTCTCATAAAATATTTGAACATACTAGTATAAAAAATTCACCACAATTGCTCCTCTGAAATATCTAGAAAATTCAATTGGAGAGTAAATGCTGAAACATTTTGCAGATATCTCCCCAAACCAGTAATTTGAAGCATTTATCTTATTCGCTTGGCATTACAATCATAAACATAGAATTATAGATTTGTAAAGTTATCCTTTTACTTGTATTACACACACAGAGACATATCAGGAAAACAAAAGTATATGATAAAAATAGTACACACAGAAATGAAAAATGATTGATTATAGCTTATTTGATTAATTTATGTTAGAGAAAATGAAATGGAGATAATCTCTAATGTAGTGAGATGTGTGATCAACACTAATTATTTTTCCACTATATATTCCTGGTTTCCTTAATTATAGATAGAGGGGTGGCATAAAAGGGTAAGTGTTCTAGTAGTAGCCAAAAAGTTGTCAGTTCGAACCCACCCAGAGGCACCTTGCAAGGCAGGCCTAGCGATCTGCTATGGAAAGATAACAGCCTTGAAAACTATACGGAGCAGTTCTGCTCTGCACACGGGGTTTCAAAACTGACTCAAGGGCAAGTAATAACAACAACATAAGCAGATAGAAATGGAGATGGTGATAGAGATAAAAAATACAGAGTAGAACTTGTTTCAGATTGCATCTTACTGAACTATGTTTCTCACCTGGAGTCAACAGATCCTGGGCTCATTGTGAATTTACTTTAAGAAAATAATCTGATTTTAATTTTGTGTCAATATTTCAGTGAAACTCTTAAACAATACATACAACATAATCATGTCATCTAGATGATCACCTTGTTTCAGCAACCGATTTTGATTTATACACTACCCTGTTGTCACATGGTACTGTTTTAACTATCACTAGCTATTAAAAAGAAAGAGAAATTAACACAAAAAGAAGAAATTGGAGAGTGAAGGATTTACATCAGACTTGGGCTGATGCAGTCCTGCCTTGGAAAGATCTAGGTCTCTGTCTTCTTACAGTTCTGTTCCGTTGTGAAGCTCAGAGTAAAGATCAAGGTTGTACCTGCAGCCTCTGCAGGGGGTAACGAACTGCTGCTGGCAAAGCTGTGAGTTGGCCTCCTGGCCTTGGTCTACAAGAGTACATCGTATAAAACACTGTCAGGACAATAAGGATATTCTGTGTCAAGGTATATCTCCCACCTTGTATCTTTCTATATAAGTAAGTAAATGCAATATTATATTAAAGCATATTGATATCTTGTGAGATTATTGACCAACTAAACCTATAACCACAACTGCAGGATTTTCTGAGTATTCTATTATTATCAAGTTTGTGATGAGTAAATCAAAGCTCAGAAAAATAAAGCAATTAACATGAAACAGAATTCTAAAATTTGCTATTTTTTCCACGACTCTTCTATTAGAAACAATAGTTTTCCAGTAAACGTCACAGTAATAGACGTGGGATAAAGGAGCTTCACATAAGGTGAAATTCTGGAAAAAGCCAGAAAGACATTATGTTTGCAGACATTTTACTGTTCCTTTTTTTATCTCATTCTTTAATGGAAGTGAATTCTAAATCAATTTAAAGTACCCCCCTAAAAAGTGAGATGAAATAAAAGGGCAAAATGTATGGGAACTTAAAAAATTAATAACATTTAATATGATCAGAAAAGAAACATTTAATCTAATGACCAATACTCTGTTTAAGAAGAGAGAAAACAGCACTCATCCAAGATAAAGAAAGATTATTATTAAATGTATTATAATCATTATAATACTTAGGAAGCAAAGGAAGTATCTAGCTAATATTTTGGGCCTGCAACAAATATAATTAAACATTTATTTTGTTTGTTTAAAATGTTTCTATCAGATTTCATTTTGAGTTTTATTGCAGAAAAAGTAAAGAATAATATTTAAAAACTGAGGCAAAATAAATTCTTTCACCTCAATAGTTTATGTTGGCTTTAGGCCAAAAGTATATTGATCATTTCATCATGTCATTCTCCCTTGAATTACGCCAGAAAGAAAGTTTCCTGAGAAAATGCTTTTGGCAGCATTAAGACTAGTTTGTCTAAAAGAAAAGCACGTTTATAAATGAGACCAGTGGTCAAAAAACATTTTTTATGACTAGCAACAAGACACATGTCTTACAAGTTGGCTATGAGGACTTAATTACCATTTTGTCAAGAGTCTACAGAAAATACTCCATCCTGAAACCCTCACCTCTGATTCTTGGTTCTGTTTTCTGAGAATAGTTTTAAGCAGAAAGATTATTAATTTTGCAGATATTGTGCTGACCTAGAAGAATCCAAAGAAGAAGTGAAATATACAGACTTATTTATAATATGATTAAGCAAACAGCATATAACTACACACACACTCTCTCACAGCCAGTTTATTCGCTGAAATAAGCGAATTAGTTCAAAGCATATTAATTTGTGTGCTACATAAATATGAGTTGGTAGGCATGTATTAAATAAGTGGATTGTCATATAATGTAAAGAGCTAAGTGCTTTACTTTCTCTGAGCATTAATGAGTGGACTCTAGAGTTGCAGATTTAAGGTGACTTTACACAGTAGGGTGATACAAGTTTATTTGTATAAAGTTCTGTTTTTTCATAGTACTGTACTTTTGTTATCTTCCTATAGGGCAAATAAAAAACAAGCATATAACCAAAAAACCAAACCCATTGCTGTTGAGTCGATTCTGACTCATAGCAACCCTACAGGGCAGAGTAGAACTGCCCCATAGGGTTTCCAAGGAGCAGCTGGTAGATTCAAACCACTGACCTTTTGGTTAGCAGCCGTAGCTAGCTCTTAGCCACTACACTGGGGTTTTCTAAATGTCCTCATACCTTGATTAGCTCCTTAGTAGAATTATCTTGTTAAATATAAATCATTCTTTGGTTGTCTTACAGATAAAAGTAAATTAATTAATGATTTTGACTGAAGCCCCCAGTAAGATTCACGGGGAAAAAATATGAACAAGAATGAAAAAAAACATAGCTCACAGTGGCTCGCATACTGGGGGTTTCAGAACCACGTTGTAGTGGAAAAAACAAACAAAGAAACAAAAAGCTCTAGGAATGAGTTTCATTTCGCTTCTCCTCCTAGTGCCTCTTTTTTTTTCCCCCAGAATTACCCCCCTCACCTTTTTTTGCTACAGCTTAATCACTTACTCCAGTAATTCTCAAAACTTTAGTATGGGGGGACTCCGGCAAGATGGCGCTCTAGGCAGAAGCACCACGCCGTCCCTCCACAACAAAGATCCGAAAAACTAAGCCAAACAGAGAATCAACAATCCTGAAACCCTAGAACA
>NW_004443945.1:7442851-7478551 GCF_000243295.1 Trichechus manatus latirostris
AGTACAATAAAATATTAAAAAAAAAAAAAAAACTTTAGTATGAATCAGAATCATCAAGAGGGCTTGCTAAACTAGATGGCTGGGCCCCACCCCCAATTTTTAATTCAATAGATATAGAATGGAATTCATGCTTCCAAGTGATGCTGACGCTGCTGGTCCAGGGACCACACTTGGAGAACCACTGCCTTGGTGAATCTTTTTGCATATACAGTTTCCTTTAGTTATGTTCAAACAGAGTATTACAATACCTCAGGAAAGACATTAACATTTCAGAGCCCTCATTACCCCGTCTTTAAAGCATTGAATAATCTAACTTTATATTCTGCTATAGGCACTGTAAGAGTCCCTGGGTGGTGCCAATGGTTAAGCACTTGGTTATTAGCCAAAATGCTGGTCGTTTGAATCCACGTAAAGATGCCTTGGGAAAAAGACCTGGCAACCTACATCTGAAAGATCACAGCCATTGAATACCCTATGCACAGTTCTATTGGAACACACATGGGGTTGCCATGAGTCTGAATTGACTTGACAGCAACTCTTTTTTTTAATAGGTATTGTGCTAGATAGTGGACAGTAGTGCCCCCCAGGCCCTGCCAAGAGGAGGCTCTGATCCGTATCCCTTTATAAATTTCCTATTATGGTCCTTTTGCTCACCTGCTTTCTGGGGAGCAAGAAGCAAAAGAGTTCATACCTAGCTGGAGTCAGCATCTATCTTTTACACTATGTTCTGGTTTCCCAGGCTTTGGGATTCACGGCTTCAACAGACTTGAGTCTATGTAGAGCCTTGGGGAATTTTTTAAGTAGGATCGTCTTCTTGAGGGCAGATGGTGTGTTAACCTATAGTTCTGAGGGTTAGCCAAAGGCAACATTTTGTTGCGGATGTGGGTAGAATTTAGACACATGGGCTAAGTGGTCCATACATGTGTACATAAGACTTTGTGGAGCAGGATCGAGCTAAAGATAGGATGACAATGGGAGCAAACAGCAATGATCCAGCTCTTCCCACATCTTCATTGAGAAATACAAGGAGTATAAGAATTCTACAAATAAGTCTGGGCTTCCTAGCATTTTAGGGGCACATCTGTCGTGATAAGAGGATAAATCATAATTAATTAACAATCTGTTAGCTTTATTTGTAATTCTTCTAAAAAATTAGACATATGGCATATAAGCATCCATCTGTATTCATGCTTCAGTCCCCACAAATGTCAAGGACAGACTTGGTGGGAGGATTGAGAAAATGAATAGTATCTATGTAAAATTTTACAAAAGTTTCCAGCTCAGAAGTTATTGTTTACGTATTTGCTAATTCATAAATGAATATATTCCACAGTTAGAGATAATGTGAAAAAATCTGGAAAATATGTTTCTGGATAGGAATCAACATAAATCTAATTCCCAAAATGTGAAGATTAATCAAATCCACACTTTCCCACTTTTGACACTAGCCTCACATTTGGCACTCTCTCTTTCTGTGCCTAATCACCCAGAGCTAGGTCAGAGCTCACAAGTTAAAAGGACACTGTCCTTAAGACAGCCAAATAGGCAGACAGCAGCCATAAATCCCGGAGTCCACATGACACCTTTACTTCTGACTTGCTGACTGCAAATTTGGGGTTTTCCCATCATCCAGTCACGTCAGCCTAAAGCTGGAAGACCATCCCTAGGATTCCTCATTTTCACCTGTTGGCTTCCACTACTCCTTTGGGTTTGATAACTCACTGGAACAACTCACAAGAACTTACAGAAAGTACTATATTTACGATTACAGATGTATTACAGCAAAAGGATACAAAGCAGTTTCATCATAAGGAACAGACACATGGGTGAAGTCTGGGAGAGTTCACAACGTGAAGTTTCCATATCCAAAGAGGGTACATCACCCTCCCTTCACCAACCAGGAAGCTTTTGGAGTCTCGGTGTTCAGAGCCTACATTGCTCTTAATCATTACATCGTCATGATTGAGGCCTATTGCATATGCATGATAGGTTAAATAATGTCTCCTGAGGTTAGTTGATATTGCGCTACCAGGTGTTTTTTCTGGTCTAGCCAGTCCCCATTTATTAGCACAAATCCTTGGGTGTGGTCTGAAGGTTATAGATTAAAAAAAAACAACAAAAAAAAAACCCATTGCAGTAGAGTCAACTCTGACTCATAGCGACCCTATAGGACAGAGTAGAACTGTCCCATATGGTTTCCAAGGAGCAGCTGGTAGATTAGAACTGCCAAACTTTTGGTTATCACCAGGGATCCCTTAGATAATAAACGCACCTCAATTACTCAGGAAATTCCAAAGGTTATCTCTGAAGAACCAAGGACAAAAGCCAAATTGTTTGTTTTGTTTTGCTTTCTTGTAAGATAATTCATTATCATACAGTATCATATGGTGACTCAATTCTCTAATAATTAATAAGGCTTGAATGGTCAATATTAGATTCTTACCAATAAATAAGCTTTATTTGTAATGGGAACGGGAAAAGAGAAAGGAAGAGGTTGAGAAAACTGGACAATGCAATTATGTGAAGAAGAATGTCAAGCAAGTAGATCAAAGGCCTCAGAAAGTGGAGATTAGGAGATGTATTTTACTACTGTATGAGGAGGTTATGTTTTCAAGTAAAGTAGAAGAACCAGAAAATCTCAGTCAAAGTAGTTTGTACAATAAAAAAGAATTCATTAGATAAAAAGACAGGAGGTAAGGTAGGGTTGAATATGGTTTGATCAAATCTCTAGCCCTTGGTTATTTATTTATCAATCAGCTTTATCCTGTATTTCACATATTGTCACCAATTAATTGTTGTTGTTGTTATTGTTAGGTGCTGTCAAATCGATTCCAACATATAGTGACCCCATGTGATGAGTAGAACTTCCCCATAGGGATTTTTGGCTATAATCTTTACAGGAGCAGATCACCAGGTCTTTTCTTCCAAAGAGCTGCTAGGCAGGTTCAAACCGCCAACCTTTTGATTAGGAGCCTAGCACTTAACCATTGCACCATCAGGGCTCACCAATTAATTAAGAAGTGTATATTACACACTTTCTAAACTTAGTTTAAACTTACATCTAAAGCTTAGTCTGGTTGTAATAAAAATTAACTTCAGGATTGTATAAAACACTTTTAAAAAGTTGCCTCCCTTTTTCTTTTTACAGAAGTACATAGCTCTTACACATAGCATTGTAGAAAGTATTAACTCATATTTAACTTTCTAGTATAAAGGTACTAACGACATCAAAGTAGACAAATGACAATGGAAATTATTAAAATGGATTCTTGCCATTAAAAATTGTAATAAATTGTACTTTAATTTCTGAATTATATAAACGCTCTATTTTATACATTAGGTTTTAAAAGCAAAAATCAATCCAGTTACCTTCATTTAGTTTAATAGTATTAAAACAAAAAAAAAGACAAAATAATTAGATAAGGAACATAGTGTTTGACATAGAATGTTTTACGAAGAATCCCACTAAGGTCAAGTCAGCATAGATTAGTAAGTTCTTATAGTAGAGAAAGTTTTGTTTATGATTATAACAAGAAATACTCAACGAACTGTTTACATAAAGATGAGAAGTTATGCAAGGAGAGTAAAATGTTCCATGTAAAAATTTTAGGTCAATCATTCATTTAATAAGAAGAATAGCCTGCTACAGTTATGATAAACTTTGCATTTTAGAGTCTTAGCAATATTTTTCTGAGGTCACACTGAAGGACAGAAATACAGAAATACAAAAAAATACTTGTTGGCGTTGAGTCAATTCCGACTCACAGTGACCCTATAGGACAGAGTAGAACTCCCCCACAGGGTTTCCAAGGAGCAGCTGGTAGATTCAAACTGCCAACCTTTTGGTTAGCAGCCTGAGCTCTTAACTACTGTACCATAAATAAAAACTGATGCCCCCTAAATTATCCTTGAACAAACAATTTCATGTAATGAATGAATTGTCCCATTGCTCGAAGGCACTCCACCTTCTTATATATGCGTAAATTAAGGCCTTCAGTGTAGCAGGATTCATGATCCGGAGTTCATGGAGGCCTCCCCAAAACAGTTTAGTATAAGCTCAACACGGTGATTTCTTGGCAAAACAAATTTTAGAACCACACATTGCCCTCACCTCTCTGACTTTTATTTGGTTTACTTGTTTCAAGTGCCTGCTTGACCCTATAGCTCCTTACGTGAAGATTTCAAAAATAATAATGTTTACTATTTCTTAGGTAAGAGTTGTTTTTAAAATATTTTGAGAGGCAATATTGCATTGTTTTAGGGAGTTATTTGAGCTTGAACTAATATTTAAAAGCATTTTTAAAAATGAAAAGTAATTGTATGTCAGACTTCTTTGATAGCCTAAAATTGGAATAATAATTAGAGAAAATTCAAAATCTATGATATAGAGCAGCATTGAATGAGTATGCACATCTTAAGACCACTTGCAAGAATTAGCTTTTAATACAAATATACTTTTATATTACAAGTAAAAAAAATGACTTGATGCATAAATTGCCTTCACCTGAATCTGTCTTGCTTTTCCTGTTGCTCTTATACTTTGAAAGCTTAGTAACTGTTCTATATCATGTGTTCAGTGCTTTCTTAGATAGGTTCAGAAATATTAAACAAACAATAACAAAGCAAAACAGATAAACAGTAACATCCTAACTGCAAGATAAATCTAGAATGTGAAGTAGAGCTCTGAACAGATAGTGTATCTGATATAGCAAATTTTCTAGATTCAATCTGGCAAACTGTACTCCTGAATAATTACATATACAGAACTTCTATTTATTACGGCTTCGGCTATATGAGAATTGCTTCACTTTTACTTTGTGTTTTCTACTTGTCATGCTTTTTCTCCCTTTTGTTTTTTCTTTTGTTGTTTTATTCATTCTGTTGATAGTTTGCATTTTCTTTATCCCCCTTTTACCACCTACACATTTTTGTGTTTGCTATTTCCCGTAGTTTTTTGCACGGTAGTATCTCCTGTGTATTGTATAGTGTTTTGTTTTGTTTTTTTTAAATATTTGGCAATCTCACTTTTGATTTCTATTCTTAGAATGTTTAGACGTAGTCTTACTGAGTAGCACTTTTTCCTCTCCTCTGCATCTCCTTTTATGTTGTGATCTCTATATGGGCTCCCTGTTTATAATGTTGAAATCTTGTGTTTTTATCTCCGATGGAATATGTGAATGATGTACTCTCTAAATATTAGTATATCTGTAGATAAATGTAATTATTTGATTGAGCATAGGATTCTTGGTTTGGATTATTTTCAGTTGTCTATAGATGTTATCCCAGCAACTCTTTTAGCTTCTAGTGGTACAGATGAAAAAGTTGTAGCCCTTTTTCTCATCATAGGTAACTTGTTCATTTTGTTTGGAATTGTAGAAGACTTTACCTCCTCCCTTGGACTTTAGGAATGCTACTAGGATATACCCGAATGTTTGTGTTTTCAATTTGTAGACAGGATTGTCTTTATTTAGCTAAGGGAAAAGTCTTCTTATTATTTGTTTTTATTTGTGATTTTCCTCTGTTTGTTCCTTTTTTATGTCTCTCTCTGAATCTTTTCTTAGCCACATATTAAATCTCCTGGGAAAATTTTTCCAGTCTGATATCACTTTCCTCATACTTTCTGTTTATTTATTTTTCTGTTTGTTACTTATATTTTGCATTTTTCTCCTCTTCTTTGAATTTTTCTTTTCTACTCTAGGACCTAATTTGTACTTCACATTCCCACAGTGACCATTGTCTTCTCAAATTATGTGCTCATTTTTCTTTCCTTAGTTTGAAAATTATGGGATTTGTTCCAGACTGTAATTTTGGGCTATATTTTTGTCAACTCATATGCTCAGTTTATGTGTTGTTGTTCAAGACATAAGCTGTTTCCTTCAGAAGTTCTTTCTGCAAGCGTATTTTGTTTGATCTCTCTCAATGCACGTCAGCCTTATAAAGATTATTGCTTGTTTCTTTGTACTTTTGGTTTTGTACTTTGATATTGTGGTTTTATTCACCAAGGCTGCAACTGAGCTACTGATGAGAGGAAAGCATTCTCTTCCCCTGGAGTCAAGCGGGATAGCCGCAGGCTGGCCACCAGGCAGTTGTTCTTCACTGGTCTCCTTGCCCTCCCTAAACCAGGAGATACAGCAGGTCACTAGAAACCCTAGTGTGGAGATATTCCTAGTCACCCATGACCTCATGAGGTCCAAGATTTTCCCAAGATTAACTCTATTCTAAGCTCCAATGCTCTTTAATATTGATCTCCAGACTTTCAACTAGTTCTTGGTGAAAAAATACCCTACAACAGGCCATGTGATTCAAACCTCTACAGAGTTCAAGGCAACATTTGCCCATAGCTGCTGTTGGTTTTCAGAACCCACTTGGTTCAGTCTGGTGTTGGATGTGGATGGAAAATATGACGTACTGGTTGCTGTCCTTAGAAATAATTCTAAGGAAGAAATTTCTGGCACCACAGAAGATGAAAAAAGTAATTATTTAGGTGCATCTTGAGCCTAGTGGCACTGATGAAATAGCAGCATGTGTGTAGTTTCTATGTTAGCATAGTTATCTGATTCTAACCACAGCTGATACTCTAAGGACCTGCATAACAAGATGCAACCTTAATTGCTTTGTTCTCTTTAATTGTAATTTAACATAGAAGTTGTTGAGAATGTACTTGGGAGAATTTACTATCAATTATAATGCTGATTTAATGTTATACTGTGACTTTGAGCAAACTATTCTTTCATGTTTTGGCTAGCTATAAATATTTCATTTTAAAATGTTTTCAATTTGTGCATTACCGTACTATTAATTTTCAAAGCATATTTATGGGGAAGTATATTACATTTGACATGTAAAATATTGATCTTTGTAAAGCAAGCTAAGTACAACCTTTGCATAAGTCCCTTCCTCCACTTAACTAGTATGCCAATGCCACTCATGTGCTATGTGTGTGTACGTGTGTGTGTTTGATCGTGTGTAATTATCTTGAAATCACTTTCCTCTGTTTAGGACATTCAGGATTCGCCACATGGTAAACAGCATTTTGGAAACATATTTCTTATGTGAGTCCAGTTTGCCATAGAGGATTACTACATTGGGTGAAATGGCCAGGCCAGCTCATAATAACATCACTGTGATAATTCATTGACTGGGAGTTGCTCTGAAAGTGCATGGCTATTGATCAAAGGCAACAGCAAATCTAAAAAGTGCTACAAAGTCAGCTCTTAGCTAACTGCACTGTTTGTAGCTAATCAGCAAATTCTTTCTTGTAGGGACATCACAGCAACATAACTCTGGGCTGCCACAACAAGTGGCAAATACTGTCAATATTTCAATGTCTTTTAATTTATAGTATATTTTCTTATATAGAAGGTTTTAATTTTTAAGGTGGGTATATTGATAATTTATGACTGATTGTATTTTCTACAGATGGTCATAAGAAGCATAGGCAAAATTAAATGAACACAGTAAGTCATATTTGTTAGACCAGAGAGATGCAATAATCTGAGGATAACCAGTGTTGCCACTGGTCAATACATGTGGTCGGCCCAAGATTTCAATGAGAAAGTGAAAAGAGTATCACAATGATGTCACTGATTTTATTGAATCAATGTATCTAGTTATGCAGGACAGAGCATCCTTGTATCTATCTAATGACTGAATTATCAAAAACAAATCAGATGCTCTGGTTCAGAACACAGCATGAGGAGGAAATGTAGGAGATAAAACAGAACCTAGTGTATAAAAGTATATTTTGTAAGTTCAGATAGACTTGCTTTTGAGTTCAATTCCAAATTCAAGGCAAGTTACTTCCCTTAACAGTGTTTCTTGTATACTCATTTTAAAACAGAGATAATAATACTGCTCATCTCACCAGATAATTTTCAGTGTTAAATGAGATAATAAATGTGAAGAATTTAGCATGTTACAGGAATTGCCTGTTAGGATGCTATTGCTGCATGCCACAAAGTCTTAAAACAACACCCATTTATTAGCTCACAGTTATGTAGATCAGAAGTACAAGCCTGGCATTGCTGGGTTCTCTGTCTAGGTTTTACAAGGCTAAAAACAAGGTGTTGGTTGCGCTGTGTTCCTTTCTGGAGAATATGAGGAAGAGTCTTCTCCTAGCCACATTCAGGTTGTAAGCTAAATTCAGTTCCTTGTGGTTGTAGGACTGAGGTGCCCATTCCCTTGCTGGATGACAGCCAGGGGACCCTCTGAGCTACTAGAGGCTACCTACATTCCTTGTTAAATGATCCCTAATGCGGAATGTCTCTTGTGTTGAATCCTTTTCACACTTTGAATCTCTGACTTCAGTAAAATCTTAGTCCCTTTTAGAGGCACAACTGATTAAGTCAAGATCATTCCAGATGATCTCCCTTTCTTAACACCAGGTGCAAAGGTATGCTATAACTTTTTCACCATCTCCCTAGCTGCTAATGGACGTAATAGTTACAAAGGGAGATAAAGAAAATGCTTTAGGGAAAGACGGTTGCTTCTGAAGAAACCCAGAAATCTATCTCAGTCGGGTAAAAGAGGAAGGGCTGTTCTCTGGCACCAGTAAATCTAGCCACTATGAACAGAGGCAATAAATGATGTCCATTGCCTACAGGGGGCTTTCCACTTTTATTACCCCCTTTTACCCTTTATTTCTCCCTTTCATTACCACTTCCCCTACTTGCTGTTTTTTCATGCTATTTGGCACGTAGACGTGGCTGTCCAATCAGTATTTCATCCAGGGAGTGGGGAACTTAGGGGTTCTCCTCCCAAGATGTAGCTGGGACATGCTTGGATGCCACCTAACATTACCTTGTGGATGGGAGCTTAATTTCAGGGAACCCGGGCTGCTGTTGATGTGTGCTTCTTGACTCATTCCTGCCCTTTTTATTCTGCAAATAACAAATGCTTGTTGATCATGCCATTAGAAGTGTCTGGTCTGTGCTCTGCTCCAACCAGTCTTTTACTAAGAACTAGCAAATATAGTAACATTGCATTTAAAGTTAACTATGCCATGTAACATAACCTAATCACAGGAGTAAAATCTATCATGATCACAGTCCAGGGGATTATGAAAAGTTCAAAGTACATGAGATGAAGTCTCACCACCTTTACTTTTAAGGAGCGTTCTGGCTGTACTTCTTTCAAGACAGATTTGTTTGTTGGTCTAGCAGTCTGTGGTATATTCAATATACTTCTCCAACACCATATTTCAAATGGATCAGTTCTTCTTCTGTCTTGCTTATTCATTGTCCAGCTTTCACATGTGTAAGAGACAATTGAAAATATCATGGCTTGGGTCATCTCATGTACTTTGGACAAGTTAGGAGGGACCACTCCCTGGAGAAGGACATCATGCTTGGTAAAACAGAGGGTCAGCAAAAAAGAGCAAGACCCTCAAGGAGACAGACTGACACAGTGACTTCAATAGTGGGCTCGAACATAGCAATGATTGTGAGGATGTCATAGGACAAGGCAGTGTTTCATTCTGTTTACACAGGGTCACTATGAGTTGGAACTGACTCGATGGCATCTAACAACAACAACATCTTTTGAAGAAGCAGTGATTACAGAAGAAGCTATGCTCATGAACACATGTAAGATGCTCCAGAAATATTTAGGAGAAATATTTTAAGAGACTGGAGTTCATATAGTTGAAGTTATAGGAAAGAGGCAGTGACATTCTGAATAATCCTATTATGAAACCCTATCTGTAAACACTGGTGGGTGACCTGAGAAACGTAATCATTGTGAAAAACAATTTTTTATTTTGTTTCTCTTGAGACTAAAGAAATCCTCAGATTAACAAAAAAAAAAAAAAAAAAAAAAACCCTGATTTTCTTTAAAAAGTAAAATAAAAGTTCTTCTTGTTTACTAATATCTACAAATTGCAAGGGCAGATAATATCTGGCCCATTTAATGCTACATTAGTTTTCACAGCCCTAATTTAACTCTTCCTAAACACATTGGTTGGGCATATTGCAGGGCATTTAGAAATCTGCTTTGAAACAGTTTTAGAAACGTTTTATACATATTTAGAGTTCGTTAATAAACATCATTTCTCCTTACAGGTTGTCACTCAGAAGTTAAAGCAAAACTAGAAATTAATGGGAGAGCTAAGTGTAATACGAAATAGCTGAACCTAAATCTTTTACAAAGGTAAGGATAGATTATGATTAATTTACCTGCTTTGTTCTTTTCAATTCACTATAGTGCTTACTGTTTTTCAGGGTCTTGGTGCTCTTCTGATTTTATAGTTGTGGGGCCTTGGTTTGTTTTCTGGAAGCCCTGGAGTGATAAGGCAGCAAGCTCTTATCACCACAAGCAAAACTTCAGTTCTGAAACACTGCTGAGAAGGAGACTCTCAGGCAAAAAGGAATGCAAAACAAGCACTTCACAGGATAGAGAGGCAGGTACTGCTACAAAACCTATTAATGAAGGATTAAGATGGTATAAAAACAATGTTCTGAGTCCCAAAAGTTTATTTACCACTCAAAAAAATATAGGATTAAAAGTAATCATGTTAGCACAGTTTGAGAAATTATGGAGGAGTGTTTTGTGTTAGCTCAGCTAATAAATATTCTCACTCTGTTCTTCTTTCCTTAATCATATAAAAACATATGATTAAAGGCAAATAAAATGTACATTTTTAGCACTTTTAAGTCCTTTTGTATATATGTGCAGTTTGGTCAATATTTTTAAATATTGAGTTAAAACTAAAACCATTTAGGCAGAAAATAAATATGAAGAAGATGAGAGGAATGTTACTCTATAAAACAAGCCTTACAATTCTAAAATGGACTGTGATCTATTATTTAATCTTTTGAAACTTTCATACCACTCATTTTTTAATAGCGGGGCAAAAACATAAATTATCAGTAAGGCTTTGGTAAACTCGCAAGTACAGTAGAGTTTTTTAAGTTGAGCCATATGTGTTTGCTCTTATGCCTGATCTTATTTTTCTGGATAACTTTGGTTATCAAGTGGAAATGTGGGTAAACTGGAGGCCAAAAATCAAGCTCGTATTTGGCTTCTCTTTGTGGCTTGTGTGGGGGTTGCCGTTGAATAAGTAGGAGTATGGGGGCAGTCCAAGGGTAGAAAGAATGAGGGCATGACCAGTTGTGATGGTCACCCCCCTCCCTTTTCCTCTACATCTATTTGATACTTTCTCACCAGATATACCAGGCTTTCAAAGAAACTTTTGTATGTGTCCACTCTGGGCACCCTTATTCTCTTGAAATTCTAATTTCCCAGCCCTCAGGGTGTGGTGCAACAGAGGGTTTAGCAAGGAACACTCATTTGTGGGCAGTCTGCCTGTACTTACTGCATCTGCTTCTCATTCCCTTCTAACATTGCTGAGTTCAAACCTTGACAAATTTTATGCTTCTGGAGTGGCGTTGCTGTTTGTCTTTCTTACATTTTTAGTGGAGAGGGAAAACAAAATCTCTCCATAAACTATTTCCCAGCTATGAAAACTAGCCATTCTTTGCTCTAGGTTGGAATGTTCTCCTCACTTGACAACTATCCTTTCATTCCCTGTGGGTCTCTTTCCGTGTCTTATTTAGTTTGACAGGTCAGTATACTTTTCTCTTCTGTGTAATTTTAGCTATTGGGCTGGGATGGCGGGGAGGAGTCAGCATCCACTGTTAACTGTTCATTCTCTTATAGATTCATCCTTTATATATGTAAAATATATACGTTATAAGATGTTTTGGAATTTGACTTAATTTTATGAGTATTTTCCCACATCAATAAATATTCTTTCATAACATCATCTTAATATCTATAATATCTCATCCAGTCTCCTGTGGTTTGGCTGTTACAATATTTTCAAGATTACAGATAAACAACTAATGGGCATGAGCAGCTTTGAAAAAATAACATTGCTTTGAATTTCTCATATTTGAATCCACATATTTTTGATAATACCTCTTCCCTAAATAATGACTGAGATTAAAATTAGAACCTAGTTTACTTGAAGAGTGTAGATCCTTGAGTCAAACCTAGGAATGCCTTCAGAGTATTATAGAATTATTTCAGCTTTTCCAACAAGCTTACTGTGATTTACTATTATACTTGGATACATTCCCTTCTCAATACTACAATGATTTTATAAAAAATTTTCTATCACTGAATTTTCTAATCTCAATGATACAACAGTCTTGGGGGACATAGTTTTCTCAGCAATCTATTCTCTCCCAAATACACATATTGTAGTTGGGTGCCCTCAAATCAATTCCAGTTCACACACATCCCATGTCTTATTCATCTTGGTATCATCAGAGACCGAAACATCATAAGGAAACACTTTATATTTGTAGAATGAATATTGGTAGGATGAAACAGATTCTCACCTTTAACACATTAAGAAAATCTAAATATTTAACCTTGTAGGTGTTGGTTTCATTAGAGGTAATACTATTAAATTTTCTTCTAAGTTTATCAGTCAGTCACAGTAGGTTAAAGAAGACGCATTCATCTGACATTCAGAAGATAATTCAATGAAGATTTGTTTTACAGAATTGTGGGAAGAGTTAAGGGAATAAATGAAGGATATTGAATAAACCAAGGACTAGGTACAGCCAGAAACAATTTCCCCCTCCCCCTGCCACCCGGCCTGAGAGATAGTAGGGAAAAATTGTGTCACTCCACAAGGGATAGCTGTAGCCATGTAAGATGCCACACAATAAATCCACAACCAAGTCCTGGACTGAAGAAACATCTCAGTATCCCTTCCCTCCTGTCCTCTAGTCTTCTGCTGGTGCATCTCATACTAATTAACCAGAGGCTAAAGGCATCCAGTGATGAAATCTAATAAAGATCAGTCTCCAGGGACACAGAATAATGAAGAGAAGGACTGAGAGTTGATCTGGGGAATTAAGTGAAAAAGTCATAGTTACTATGGAAAAGATAATACCATATATTAGTTATGAAGAATTATACATGATATATAAGCATACATATATACATCCATTAAGAAGAGATTTAAGGGATTGAAAAGCAGATGCAAATAAACCAAGAGACCTAGAGTGAAACAGTGTTATTGGTATTTGTACACATTTAAATAACATTTCCTTTACAATGATTAAATTTTATATATATTATCATTATCATCATCATTATTATTAGGATGATAATGATAATAACAGCTCTTCAGTGTTAACAAGTGCTTTAAGTAATTACTTCTATGATTAGCAGTTAAGTATGTTACTTTCACCTATTGGCTATAAAAAGAGTACAAAGTAATAATTTTAATTTTGGTGCAAATTAAAATTATTACCCTTCGTTAATTTTTCCTTATATCTTAATTCTTCCTTAATTTATCCTCTAAATTTACATGACAAAGATTACATGCGAAATGATCATGAGTTACTTTAAATGTTTTAGGTAGTTTTAAATTCATGGAATAAAAGCCAGATGATTCCTTATGACTTGTGGATACCTTAATAAGAAACAAAAGGAGAACAAATTATTTTTTTAAGCATCACTAACATGAATTGTAGAGTAGAAAACACATGGATGACTATATTATGCATAATTCACTCAGTAAATATAGTTGCAAAATCTCTTAATATTTCTTGCTGAAATGAATGAGACATTTCAAGAAAATTTATCAATCCTAACAATTAATATATCTGTATGATTGCTTCAAGCTGTGTAAGTGACAAATTTCTGTTTCATTTTATTACAATTCAATGGAGATGGCTTTGGCAATTTCAGGACCATACATCAGGCTTTTTTGCAAAAATTTTTTCCCGTTTATTACGTCTGTTGTTGTTGTTAGGTGTCGTCTAGTTGATTCCAACTCATAGCGACCCTATGTACAAGAGAATGAATCACTGCCTGGTCCTGTGCCATCCTCACAATCGTTGCTATGTTTGAGCCTGTTGTTGCAGCCACTGTGTCAATCCATCGCTTTGAGAGTCTTCCTCTTTTTTGCTGACCCTCTACTTTACCAAGCATAATGTCCTTCTCCAGGGACGGATCCCTCCTCATAACATGTCCAAATTACATGAGACAAGTCTTGCCATCCTCACTTCTAAGGAGCATTCTGACTGTACTTCTTTCCAGGACACATTGTTCATCTAGCAGTCCATGGTATATTCAAAATTCTTCAGCCAACACCAAAATTCAAGCACATCAATTCTTCCATCTTCCTTATTCATTGTCCGGCTTTCACATGTATATGAGGCGATTAAAAATATCATGGCTTGTATCAGGAGCACCTTAGTACTCAAAGTGACATTTTTGCTTTTTAACACTTTAAAGAGGTCTTTTGAAAATGCAGTATATCATTTATTTCTTGACTGTTGCTTCCATAGGTATTGATTGTGGATACAAGTAAAATTAAATCCTAGACAACTTCAGTTCTTTTCTCCATTTATCATGACGTTGCTTATTAGTCCAGTGTGAGGATTTTGTTTTCTTTATGTTAAACTGTAATCCATCCAGAAGACTGTAGTCTTTGATCTTCATCAGTAAGTGCTTCAAGTCCTCTTCACTTTTAGCAAGCAAGGTTGTGTTATTTGCATATTGCAGGATGTTAGTGAGTCTTCCTCCAAGCCTGATGCTGTGTTCTTCATATAGTCCAGCACCTGGGATTATTTGCTCAGCACACAAGTTGAATAAGTATGCTGAAAGTATACAACCCTTAAGCACACTTTTCCTGACTTTAAACCATGCAGTATCCCCTTGTTCGGTTTGAACAACTGCCTCTTGGTCTACATACACAATGGCATTACTAGGGTTGGCATCACCAGGGTTGGCATCACCAAGTACAGTAACTAATGGGTCACCCCCATGAACAGAGCAGCCAGCAACCCCCCCTGGTGGGCAGAATGGCCCTACCCCATGCCATCCCTGCCCATAGCTGCATGACCACGCCCTTACTGGTCTGCCCAAAGCCTTGGCCCACCCGCCTGCACTATGACTGACAGGTAATTCGGGAATGATGAGTAACTGCACTTGGTGAGGTGTGACACCAACAGTAGTGATGCCACTGCCTTGGCTGCCCCTCCCCCTGTGGCAACCCCTGGCAAGCCACTGCTACCACCACTGACCTTGGGACGATTTTGGTGTCACCTCCTCTCACAGTGTCAGAGAGGTGGTCTGCACCACCCTAGTGACACCACTGTATGTACAGATTCCTCATGATCACAATTAAGTGTTCTGGAAATCCCATTGTTTGCAATATTATCCATAATTTGTTGTGATCCACACAGTCAAACATTTTTATGTAGTCAATAAAACACAGTTAAACATCTTTTTGGTATCCTCTGATTTCATCAAAGAGCCATCTGACATCAGCAATGATATCCCTCATTCCACATCCTCTTCTGAATCCAGTTTAAATTTCTGGCAGTTCCCTGTTGATGTACTATTGCAACTGTTTTTGAATGATCTTCAGCAAAATTTTACTTGTGTGTGATATTAATTGTATTGTTTAATAACTTCTGCATTCTGTTCAATCCCCTTTCTTTGGAATAAGCACATATGTAGATCACTTTCAGTCATTTGGCCAGGTAGCTGTCTGTGCCAGCACTATATCAGACAATGTTTTGTTGTGATACAAAGAGTCTTCATTGGCTAATTTTCAGAATCAGATTCCCAGATCTTTTTTCCTAGTCTGTCTTAGTCTAGAAGCTCTGTTGAAACTGTCCACCATGGGTAACCCTGGTGGTATTTGAAATACTGGAGACGTAACTTCTAGCGTTATAGCAACATTCAAGCCACCACAATAAAACAAACTAACAGATGAGTGGTGGCCTCAAGCTGATAAAGAGCATCTGAAAAACATATAGCTAACATCACACTAAATGATGAAGGACAAAGTGCTTTCCCGGTAAGATAAGGAAAAAGCAAAAAAGAAGGTGACTTCTCTCTCTATTTCCATTCAACATTGTGCTTGATGTTGAAACCAGTAAAGTAAGGCAGAAAAAGAAGTAGGAGTCATCTAAATTGTAAATGTAGAACTAAAATTGTCATTATTAGCAGATGATGATTGTTTATGTAGAAAATCCAAGAGAATCTATAAAAAGTTACTAGAATAAGTCAGCTAGTTTAGAAAAATTGCATGATTCAAGATAAATATAAAAATGAATTTTATCCCTATATGTTAGCAATGAAGAAATGGAAAGTGAAATATGAAATTCAATTTACAATAATTCTATTTACAAAAATTACCATTTAAAATACCATAAAAGGATGTGACACACTTAAGGCTAAATCTGTCAAAATATGTGCAAAACCATACACTGAAAAATATAAAGCATTACTAAGATAAAGATAAACTAAATAGATCAATATTCTCAATATTGTTAATACGTCAACTATATCCAAATTGATCTGTAGTTTAAATTGAGTCCCAATCAAAGCTACAAAAAAGTATTCATTTAGTAGAAATTGACAAACTGGTTAAAAAATTTCTATAGAAATGCAAAGGACCTAGAATAACGAAAACAACTTTTTAGAGGAACAACAAAACTGGAGTAGCAACACTAATTGGTGTCAAGACTTATTATAAAGATACAGTACTCAAGACTGTGTGGTGTTAACACCAAGATAGAGAAATATATAAATGGAACAAAATGTGTTATGGATTGAATTGTGTCCCCAAAATAAAATATGTTGAATTTCTAACCTCTGTATCAGTGAATGTGACCTTGTTTGGGAAAAAAGGGGTTTTCCTTGTACATATTATCAGTTAAATTAAAGAAGTCGTAGTAGAGTAGGGTGAGTCCTATTCCTAATCCCTTCTAGGTGGTGCTTTACAAAAGGAGCGCCACACACAGGAAGGAAACACCATGTTAAGATACATCTACAAGCAACAAAGGAATGCCAAGTGTTGCCAGCAGCCATTAGAAGCTAGGAGAGAAGCATGGAATGGTTCCTCTCTCTTTCAGAGCCCTTGGAGGGAATCAGCTCTACCTATTCCCTGATTTGAACTTCTAGCTTCCAGATATGTGAGAAAATAAATCTTTGGTTCTTAAAGTCACACAATTTGTTATGTTTTATTATGGCAGCCCAAGGAAACTAAGACAGAATAGAAAGTCCAGAAATAGATGCACACATATATTTTGAAAAAGGCACAAAGGTGAGTCAGTGAAGAAAAGAAAGTATTTTCAACAAATGATGCTGGAAGAAGTGGGTATCCATATGCTAAAAGATAATAATAATGATAGTAATTTTTTTAAAAAGAAAACTGATTCATACTACTCACCATAGGCAAATATTAACTCAAAATGGATCATCAACCTAAATATAAAACCTAAACCTATAAAACTTCTAAAGTTGATCTTATAAAGTTGACCTTGAGCTAGTCAAAATTTTTGTATATTCAACACAAGAACCATCATCCATAAATCAACAAATTGATAAACTGAATTTGAACAAAATTTAAAAAAAAATTCTCTGTGAAGCATGCTATTAAAAAAATGGAACAAAAAGCCATAAACTTGGGAAAAAAACTTTGCAAAGAATTTATCTGGTAAAACACTTGTATCCAGAATAAGAAAATAACTCTCTAATACAATAAGAGACAACTCAAAAAAAAGGGGGAGAAGGGTGCTTTGAACAGACACTTAACCCAAGAACATGTACAAAAGACAAACACAAGAGAAGTTGTTCATTGTCATTAGTCACTAGGGAGATGAAAATTAAATTCAGAATATAATAATACTTATACATCCACTAGAACGACTAAAACTAAAAACATAAAAATAAAAACTGGCCCCACCAAGTGCTGATGAGGATGTGGAGAAAGTGGAACTCTCACATACTGTTGGTAGCAATGTAAGATTTTATAACTATTTTGGAAAACTGGTAGTTTTTAAAAAATCTGAGACCCAAGTATTCCATTCCTAGGTATTTATCCAAAAGATATGATAGCATATTGTTATGCAGTGCCTTGTATATAAATGAGCATAGAAGCTTTATTTATAATAGTCAAAAACTGAAAACAACACAAATATCCATCAATAGGTGAATGACTAAACAAACTGGCATATCTGTACAATGAATGCTACTCAGCAGTAAAAAGGAATGAACTACCAATACCTGCTATTGCATGAATGAATCTAAAAATGATTTTGTTCTATAAAAGAATAAGTACTTGTAAAACTTTGATATTTGAATAAAATTCTCAAACAAAATGAAATAGTCACATAGAAATCTGGATGAAGAGTATTCTGGAAAGGGAAGTGAAAAGAGTAAGCACAAAGATCCCAAGAGCAGAGTTTTCCTGATGTGTTACAGAAATAAGAAGGAGGCCAGTGTGTCTGGAACACAGTAAAAAAGAGGAAAAGTCAGAGATTTTGAGATATGAGATATGACAAAATGGATAAAACGAACAGATGAGAGTTTAGAAAGCCTTTAGCTTTTACTTTACAACATAGGGTCTTGAGCAGAGAAATGGCATAATCTGCTTTACATTTTATAAGATTCGCAAATAGTCTTCAGTAGAGACTGAAGGGTTCTTTCTAATCAAACTTTTGTTTTCTTGTGGAAAAATTATCACCTCAAGGGATACTATGATTATGTGAGTACACCTTGATCATAATGTCCTGAAAATATCAAAAAGCTAACAATCTAAGACTATCCTTGCCTGCTTTATATTTAGCAACTTCTTAAAAATCTCAGCCTATTTTCTATTCCTGAAATGTATTCTTGATGTTAAGAATGTATTCATTAGAAATCATTTTAGTATCATAAGTGATTTAATATCAACTCAAACCTATCTTATGAATAAAGGAATGGGGGATTATTCGATCATATGAATGTAACTAGTTTTAGGCTGAGATTCAATTGTTCAAAGAAAGATATGACTGCTGTATCTCCTTCTTTTTTACTAACTTTGCTCATCTCTGTTTGTTAACTGCATTTTTCAAGAGGTTCTCAACACCTGAGAAGAATGACCACAATTTGCAAACCCAAATCACATATCAATGACTTAATGATCCAACGGCATAAAATATTTTATCTTTCTCAGAGACTACATGTCAAGCAAAGTCAGGAAAAGTGTGCATTAGTGTTGTATCCTGTCACTGTGTGTATTCAATTGGCATTCTGAGCAAATAATCCAAGAAGTTGCACTACGTGAAGTTGTACGGGGCATCAGGATTGAAGAAACAGTCATTAACAACCTGTGTTATGCAGATGATGCAACCTTCCTTGCTGAAAGTGAAGAAGACTTGAAGCACTTACTGATGAAGATCAAAGACTACAGCCTTCCATATGGATTACACTTCAACATAAAGAAAACAAAAATCCTCACAGCTGGACCAATCAGTAACATCATGATAAATGGAGAAAATATTGAAGTTGTCAAGGATTTCATTTTACTTGGATCCACAATCAACACTCATGGAAGCAGCAGTCAAGAAATCAAATGATGCATTGCACTGGGCAACTCTGTTGCAAAAGACCTCTTATTTAAAGTGTTAAAAAGCAAAGATGTCACTTTGAGGACTAATGTGTGCCTGGCCCAAGCCATGGGGTTTTCAATAGCCTCACATGCATGCGAAAGTTGGACAATGAAGAAGGAAGACCGAAGAAGAATCGATGCCTTTGGATTATGGTGTTGGGGAAGAATATTGAATATACATGGTCTGCCAAAAGAATGAACAAATGTGTCTTGGAAGAAGTACAGCCAGAATGTTCCTTAGAAACAAGGATGGTGAGACTTAGTTTCACATACTTGGGACACGTTTATCAGGAGGCATCTGTCCCTGGAGAAGGACATCATCCCTGGTAAAGTAGGGGGTCAGTGAAAAAGAGGAAGACTCTCAAGGAGATAGATTGACACAGTGGCTGCAGCATTGCACTCAAGCATAACTACAATCATGAGGATGGTGCAAGACCAGGCAGTGATTCATTCTCTTGTACATAGGGTCACCACGAGTCAGAACTGTCTTAGTGGCACCTAACAGCAACATATATTAAGGATCTTGAAAGTTTCTCATTGGACATCCTTAGCTAATCCTGAATGCAACACCGTGGTCAACAGGTTAAATTACCCTCTGATTGATGAGGTCTTACCTCTGTGACCTGGGATAGAGAAATGACTATGATTTACAGCCACAGATCTGGGTCACACCTCATATTCCTGTAGCCTAGGGAGGGTATGCTACTGTAACTTTCAGCCTCATCTAAAGGAAGAAACAGCACTTCTACAAATGAAAATCAGAATAGTGATATCAAAGAAGGTGTATGACAAAGTCCTAGTCTAAAATGGGCAGTGGTCAGAGGATTCAACGGCAGGTAGGATTGAGGAGGATTCAGGACTGTAATGGATAATGTATACTCTGTTATGTTCTATAACACAACCTTTTATATGGTTAGAATAACAGTTTAAGTCTACCAAAACTAACTTACCTCATCTTCTGATACTTCATGTTGTTTTATGCTGGGTTCTCTAGAAAAGCAAACCAGTCTGTTGTATGTTGTTCTTATTGTTAGGTGCCATCGAGTCAATTCCAACTCATGGTGACCCTACATGAAACAGAATGAAACACTACCCACTCCTCCGCCATCCTTGTCCATGAAATCAAGTTAGTTGATTGTAGCATTTAGGTCTTCCGTGTCTTTATTGAGCTTCCTTCTGGATGTTCTGTCCTTCACCAAAAGTGGTGTGTTGCAGTCTCCGACTATTATTGTGGAGCTGTCTATCTCTTTTCAATGCTGTTAGAGTTCATTTTATGTATCTTGGAGCCCTGCCATTGGGTGCATAAATATTTATTATGTCATGTCCTTCTAGTGTATTCCCCCTTTAATCACCATATACTGTTCTTCCTTATCCTTTGTGGTGGATTTTACTTTAAAGTCTATTTTTTTCAGAGATTAATATTGTCACTGCTACTGTTTTTGACTGTTGTTTGCTTGACACATTTTTTCCATCCTTTAAGTTTTAGTTTGTTGTCTTTAATCTAAGGGGTATCTCTTGTAGGCAGCATATAGACGGATCATGTTGTTTTATCCATTCCGCCACTCTCTGTCTCTTTACTGGTGCATTTAGTCCATTTACCCTCAGAGTAATTATTGATAGGTATTAGTTTACTGCTGTCATTTTGTTGTACTTTTTTTTGTGTTGTTGACGTTTTCTTGGTTCAACTTAATTTTCTGTGCTGAGTCTTTTTCTTTGTGTATTTTCTTTTCATCTTTTTCATTGTTGTTGATTTTGTATTTGCTGAGTCTCTATGTTTCTTTTTTTTTTTTTACTTGTAGGATTGTTGGTTTCCTTTCTGGTTACCTTAATATTTATCCCTATTTTTCTAAGTTTAAACCACTCTTTTGTTTCTTTATATCACCTTGACTTCCTCTCCATATGAAAGATCCATGACTACATTATTTAGTCGTTTTTGTTTTATTGTTGTCATCTTTTACATATTGACGTCTTTGCTTCCCTATTTTCAGCATTTTAGCTTTGATTTATTTTCGTGACTTCCCTATCTGGGTCGATATCTGGTTGCTCTGTCCTGTGTTCTAGTCCTGGGTTGTTATCTGATGTTATTGACTTTTTTAACCAATTGACTCCCTTTAGTATTTCTTGTAGTTTTGGTTTGGTATTTGCAAATTCTCTAAACTTCTATAAATCTGGAAATGCCCTAATTTCACCATCATAGTTAAGAGACAGTTTTGCTGGATATATAATTCTTGGCTGGCAATTTTTTTCCTTCCAAGTCATATATGTCATCCCATTGCCTTCTTGCCTGCATGGTTTCTGCTGAGTAGTCTGAACTTAATCTTTTTGACTCTCCTTTGTAGGTGACTTTTATTTTATCCCTAGCTGGCTCTTAAAATTCTCTCTTTATCTCTGGTTTTGGTAAGTTTGATTATATTATGTCTTGGTGACTTTCTTTTGGATTTCAATGAACTTCTTGGATAGATATCTTCTCATGTTTCATGATATCAGGGAAGTTTTCTGCCAACAAGTCTTCAACAATTCTCTCTGTATTTTCTGTTCTCCCCCCACCCCCATTCTGGTACTCCAATCACTCGTAGTTTATTCCTCTTGATAGAGTCCCACATAATCCTTAGTATTTCTTTATTTTTTTAAATTCTTTTATCTGATTTTTCCTCAAATAACTTGGTGTCAAGTGCTTTATCTTCAATCTCACTCATTCTGACTTCCATTGCCTCAGTTCTGCTCCTATGGCTTTCTATTGAGTTGTCTAATTCTGAAATTTTATTATTAATCTTCTGGATTTCTGATTGCTGTCTCTCTGTGTATTCTTGCAGCCTGTTAAATTTGTCATTGTGCTCTTTATAATCTTCTCAAGTTCCTCTATTGATCTGTCTGTGATTCTTGGCTTGTTCTGCATTTTGCATGATCTCCTTCCTGATATCTTAAAGAGTTCTGTATATTAATCTTTTGTATTCTACCTGGTAATTCCAAGAAGTTCTCTTCCTCTGGAAGATTTCTTGATTCTTTGTTTTGTGAGCTTGCAGAAGCCATCATAGTCTACCTCTTTATGTGATTTGATATTGACTCTTGTCTCTGAGCCATCAACAAGTTATTATATTTATTTATTTTATTTTTGCTTACTGTGTCCTAGCTTCTTGTTTTGTTTTGTTTTGATATGCTCAAATAGGCTATTCATGTGAGCTAGTTTGATTATTGGCACCTTCGAAGCTCTAACGTCCTGTCACCAGGTGGTTAGATCTGTTACCACGTATGTGAGCTCAGAAGTCTGTTTACTTTTCTTGTATGGAGTCAGCTCAGGAGTCCAGGTAGTCAGTCACCAAGTGTGTCGTGCAGGCTCTCACCTACAGTTCTAGACAGGCAGGGGTGATTGAAGTAGGCACAGGTATCTGGCTGCAATAGGAGGTCACATGCTGAGCAAGGCAGGGGGCTGACAGTTGCCTCTGAGTGTCTGGGAGGAAAGTGTGTACCTATTCCCTAGAGTGTGTAGGTGAGTGAGTTTTGCAGGTAGACTATGGGCACCCAATGCTGTTGGCTGTATTGACCTGGAGGCACCACTTATTTTTGGATCCCATCACGGGTGGCTAGGTGGCATGGGTGGAGCCACCAGTCCTCAGGCCCCTGATATGGGTAGGTGAGGCCTCTGCTTAATGGGCAGAGCAGTGTCAAATGTCATAAACTTGCCACTCCACCATATAGCTGATATCATTGAAATTAGGTTTCAGGTATATACTCTGTTGTACTGTGTTAATGAGGGCCTACACTGTTGAAATGGGCTCACACAGGTCTACGCAGTGGTGAAAGGCATTTAGAGTCCATGGACCTAAATACTTGTGCCTAAGGAGCTATGCCTGCCATGAGTTCCTGGTTTAGGGGAGCTGGCAGATTATTTCTTCCTGTTTGTTAATTTGTTCCCCCTTCAAGTCCAGGAGAATGGCTCAGGGTACATAACAGGTCCTACTTCTGGCTCAGGGGACATGGAAATCACTGAAGCTGGCCCACGACCGGTGCAGAGCAGGAAGGGAGCAGGTAAATTGGAGAGAGAATATTCCCAAATGGGGTGGGTTTTGATCCATGTGTTAGGTTTGACTATGTACTTATCTTTTGCCAATTAAGCACCGCTTTTCACTGGTTCTGCAGGCTTGAGTAGACTCTTCACTGCTTGGTCTCTCCGGATGGGGAAAATGCATCCCGAACACCACTGCTTGCCTCACTGAGCACCACAAACTGATCCAGCCTGCAGTGTGCTGGTTCCCATTGGGTCAGGTCTGGCAACTCCTCCCTGCTTCTGGACCCTCTCTCCCTCCCCCTGCCACTCAGCCCGATTCCTCAACTTTGCCTTTGATGTTCAGGGCTCCTAGATTGTCATATTTAATTGATTCACTTGATTTTTCAGCTCTTTGTTTCAAGAGGGACCACCAGAAGCATCTGACTACTCCTCCATCTTGGCCCCACCTCATAAAAGTCCTTTTTCTAACTCTTCTTTTATTTATTTTTCTTCATTTATTTTTAAATTTGGTATTTAAATAAAAATAATTTAAAATATTAAATTACTAATACGGGATCAAAAGAAGATTTTTAAAACTTGTAAGTATTGTGTGTGTTTTAGTTATCTTTTTCTTCTATTTATTTCTTTTATATCTCTTTTAATTCAAAGAGGTGAAACTAATTTTTATTTTAACTTCATTTTTAAAGTGTTATTGTATTCAGAACAAACTAGATTTGCATCATTTTATTAAACACACTCAAACTCATTTTAAATAAGCACCTTATGACAATTGTTTCACCCTCATAAATTGTTTTGTAGAGTCACAAAACACGTCTGCTTAACTTGATGATCCTGTCTCTACTGAAACATTTGGCAGTGTTACAGGATGTAATTTGTTTTGTTCCCATACTGATGATGAAGATAGGCTGATGTTACATGACCTTTCTAATGTTGCAATTTCTGATACATGCATTTTACACAAATTGCTAGTCAGAGGTCACTGGCTATTTCTGTGTACAAAATAATAAAAATGAAAGCTTATAGTTTCTCAATACTGGCTAGTCCAAAATCACAATAATACACTTTATATTTTTCATTGCAGGGGTCAGGTGAATCACATTTTTATATTTCAAAATATTCAGCATAAATGAAATCATTAATTTCATTGAATAGACATGTGGCAATGGTATTCTGAAAGAATTACCTCTATCAATTGCATATTATAATCAGGCAGGAGAAACAGTAAAGATAGTCCTTATTTATAAAAATTAATTTGCTTTGCAAATATTCTTTAGAAGTATCATTTAATTCATTATTGATAAGTAGCTGACATTGCAATAAACCACAAGTTAGATATCTTTGTGATTGCAAAACAGAACTACGTGACCAATTTTCTTTATGGAGCATGAACGGTAAAAGGCCATTTCTCTATTCCATTTACAGATTTTACCCACTTACTATCCTCTCCCTTCAAAATATCATATTTTGGGTCCCTAGGTTTAGAATACAGTTCTATTGCTAATACACATAAAACAAATGTACTGCTTGTGATGTGACCTTGTCGTAAAGAAATCATTCCCACACACTATCAGTCAGGCATCCTTTCTCAGTAATCTCAAAGTTATAAACTCGATTGGCAAAAAGCTTTATTATGGAGAACTTTGCACATTGTTCTCATCACTCTTATAGCATTCCAAAGCCTGAACAGCTGTAAATTTGTTTTGTCACCTCATCTCTCCACCAATAGGGATTAGCTGAGGTCCAGAGAGTATTACAACCCTGATAAAGCTTCAAGTGCTTTTACAGTGAACTTGGAATGAGTCCAAATATCTCTAGCTCCAACTTATCAAACTTAAGGTATCACAAAAAGCTCAAATGTTTCAAAAATTTTCAACCACCTTCAGGACAGAAGCACTCATTCCTCCAGCTGCTGTATGGGATCTCAGCTGAGCATCTTTCTAGAAACTACTCTTGGCTGTAGAGAGCCACCTTGCCAAAATGTATCTTATTCTGGGAATGCAACCCATACCCAGTGATTAGTCAACATGAGGTTAGGGAGGTGGGTGGATGGGAAACTGTTTTCAGCCCTGTGCTTTTCTCTCCATTCAGGATCACTCTGAAAGATTATCCCAAATCTGGTGGGACTCGCTGAGGTCTTTATTGGAACTACATCGGTTCTAACTCTCCCTCTGCCAAGTCCTTTTCTTTTATTCTTCCACAGATGTAGTTTCTGAGAGTAATCAAAATTGTAACATGCAAATCTATAACTGCAACACAACTTACTTAAAGAAAGAATACGCAATTTCGTGTTTTGACTAATCCTTGGAATTAATGAGGAAAATCTTCCCTTACTAACTTCAGTATCTAAAATTATAGTGGACAAATAAAATTTGTTTGGAAGTTTTTGGGTGGCATATTCTTAGGGACTAAGTGCACATTTATTTCCTAGATTAGCCTTTAAGATTTAATTCAGTCTAAAGTATAAAATAAGCAGCTAATTTTGAGACTTTTCTTTGCACATGTGTGAGTTCTTTTCTATAATAGATGAACCCTTTTGTGTGTGCAATGAGGTAGAGGGCATATTTTAAAAATCACAATCTTTTAAAATAAATTATGACATTAATTTTTAGCATTTGCTAGGAAGTGTTTCTTTAAGTTTATCAATTCTTTATTCACACTTTCATTGTTAAAAAATCAGTTAAAAATATTCTATGAGCTATTATTCCCTTCCCTCTTCTTCAGTTGTAGGCATTTTCTCTATCCTTTCTGTTTTTCTAATTGTAAAGACTCCACATATTAACAAACTGACTAATTAACAAAGTGCTAATTTCCATCTGATCAGCAGTGTAGGAAAGATTAATTTTACTATTTTATATTATATCCCTTTCTATTCTTTGTTAACATAACAGATGCAATGTAATATATCTTACTATTTACTTGTCTGAACTAATTACTAAAATTAAAAATATTTGTACAATAATTATCAACATCATGAAAAAATGAGCTTTTGGACCTCTACCAGAATATAAATTAATAAAATTCAAAAATTGCTCTTAAGCTACACCTGAGTTAGTGTCCTATGATTGTTTCATGAAGGGTAGAATCAGCCCATCACCCAAAATTTGGCTGATCATAACATCCATGTACCAAGAGGGTACAAAAATTACTACTGACATAACAAGTTCTTTGAAGAGCAGGGCAAGATCCTACACAGGTCCCCAAACGACTTCCTATAGCAAAAACAGACAAGTGTAGACACATCCAAACTCCCTGAGGGACTGAATTTCTGGGCTGAGGGCTGTGGGGACCATGGTCTCAGGGAACATCTAGCTCAATTGGCATGACAGTTTATAAAGACAATGTTCTACATTCTACCTTGGTGAGTAGTGTCTGGGGTCTTAAAAGCCTGTGAGTGGCCATCTAAGATACTCTACTGGTTTCATCCCTTTGGGAGCAAGGGAGAATGAAGAGAACAGGATACAAGGAAAAGATTAGTCTGAAGGACTAATGGTCCACAGCTACCAAGGCCTCCATCGGACTGAGTCCAGTACAACTAGATGGTGCCCAGCTACCACCACTGACTGCTCTGACCAGGATCACAACAGAGGGTTCTGGACAGAGCTGGAGAAGGATGTAGAACATAATTCTGACTCACAAAATAAGACCAGATTTACTGGCCTAAAGGAGACTGGAGAAACCTCGAGAGTATGGCCCCCAGACACCCTTTTAGCTCAGTGGTGAAGTTATCTCCGAGGTTCACCATTCACCCTGGGAGTGGACAGCCCCGTAAAACCAAATGAGACTAACGAGGTACAGTAGTCCAGTGACAAGGGCCAGAAGGCAGAAGGGGACAAGGAAGCTGGTGATAGGGAACCCAAGGTTGAGTAAGGATATTGTTGATGTGTTGTGAGATTGTTAACCATTGTCATAGGGCAACATTTGTAGTAACTGTTAAATGAGAAACTATTTTGTTCTGTAAGCCTTCATCTTAAGTAAGAATAACAGCACAATTGGAAGAGCGTAGTCAATGTCACTGAACTGTGCATGTAGAAATTTTTGAAACGGTGTATCTTTGGCTATGTGTATTTTCACCAAAAAAAAAAAAAGGTTGAGAAGTTAGAGGGTTGACATGTTGTGGGGTTGTCAACCAATGTCATAAAACAATATGTGTACTACTGTTTCATGAGAAACTATTTGTTCTGTAAACCTTCACCTGAAGTACAATAAAAAAAAAAAAAAAACAGGCAAGTGGCTGGGAGTTTTGTAGAGGTTAAGAGGTGGAGCCAAGGTGAGAGTTCCCACATACACACAAACCCAGTTTTTGCATGGTTTGAACTTTACACCAGAGTGAAGGGAGGGAGCCTGTGGGCTTTGTTATCAGTTTGTTCAGATGTGGGATAAGAAGGCAAGAGGGGGGAGTTGGGCTTAAAAGATGACAGCAGCCAAACACCAGAAATGGAATCATACTCTGCATTAGTTAGGAATAAAGATAGTGAAATACTAAATGTTGAAAATGGAGAGAAAACTCAAAACCATTGAAGAAAGGGCAAGCTGGCATCCTGGAAAAAGCATGGGAATTGTCAACTTGAATATAGGTCATAGAGTCTAACTGACTGAGGTTCTAAAGACTATATGGCCTCACCTAAGGAAAACAGGAAGAGACATTACTCCATAAAAGACTAAAACTTGAAGTTCTGACCTACATCTTAAAACGAAAATCAATCATTGTACCAAGAACCAGAAGATCTCAAACTTAATGAAAGAAGACAGATAAGCAATAGATGTCAATACTGAGATTAGAGATACTAGAATTATCTGACAAAAATTTTAAAGCAGACATCATAAAAATTCTTCAGCAAGCACTTATGAACATACTTAAAAAAATGAAAAAATAAAGAAAGCTTTGACCAAAAGAAATAAAAATATAAAGAACAAAACTTAAATTTTAGAGCTTAAAAATGCAATAACCAAAATAAAAGGATCATTAATATGGGCTTATCAACAAAATGGAGAGGGTAGGGGAAAATATTAGTGAAGTGGAAGGTAGAACAATAAAATCACCTAATGTGAACGATAGAGAGAAACAGAGGGAGAAAAAATGTACAGATCCCTGGGGATTTGTGGAACTATACAAAAGATTCTCAAAATCTGAGAATGAGAAGAGATAGAGCATAGACATGAAAAAAGTACTAGAAGAAACTTCTCAAGTTAAGCAGAGACATAAGCTTTAAATTCAAGAAATCAAGCAAAATCCAAACAAGATAAACCTAAAGGAATGCGTACTAAGACAAATCATACTGAAACTTCTGGATGCTAAAGACAAAGAAAAAGTCTTGAAAGCAGTCAGAGAGATGAAACCTTATCTATAGAGAAAAAAGCAATTAGAATGTTGGAGAATTGTTCATCATAAAGTATGGAAGTCAGTAGGAACAGGCAAAGTACTTTTTATGTGCTTAAAGGAAATAACTGTCTACCCAGAATCCTATATCCAACAAAAATATCCTTCAGAAATAAAAGGTAGAACAAGATACTCTGAAATGAAGAAAAACTAACAGAATGTGTTGCCAGCAGAAATATCCTACAAGAATGACTGAAAGAACTTTTTCTGAATAGGAAGCAAACATTAAAACATCAGAACTGAAGAAAGAACATGGTAAGCAAAAGTATGGGTAGAAATAATAGGCTTTCCTTCTCCTCTTGAGTTTTCTAAATTATATTTGACAGTTGAAAACAAAAAATATAACACTGATATGGTTCTAAATGTATGTGGAGAAAAGTTAAGACAATTATAAACAGGAGAGGGTAGAAGGATGTAAGGGATGTAAGATTTCTATACTTCTCCAAACTGATAAAATGAGTTTCATATCCCATCTTACATGGATCTTGCATTACTTCACTCACCAAATATCATTAACTTAGATTAACCATGGAGAATAAATTAACTCTAATTTCTGTTTGATACTTCCATCATTTAATTTCAGCCTTCATTTGTACTGATTTGTACTCTATATTTTTAAAAAACTACTCCCAATAATTGTACTGCATAGTTGTACTCATCCATGTGATATTAGAGCAGAAAGTATGTTTATTTTAAAGCAATCTGAATATTAGACCTGAAGAGTATGAGGGACTTGACCTCTATAGTGAATGCATTAGTGAATGGAGAAATAGCTCTACGCAGGCACTAGATAGATGGGACACAAGATCCATAGCACTGCTTCTGCCATGGTTATATATGAATTGTGAAAGATCATCTGTTTGTACAGCATAGAAATAAAGAGACAAGTTGTAAGCACAAAAAAAAAATGAAAAATACAAATAGATTTGTTAGTTTATGAATAGAGCTGATTGCATTTTAGGAATACACCGTATCTTTATGCAAATAACGTGGGGTGTGGTTGGCAAATAAACAGATGGCAGGTATATTTACAAATGAGTAAACATTAGCCACAAACAGAATGGTCAGTGTCAGGAGTTTGACTTCATTATTGTGGAACTGATAAAGAAGTAGCTAAAATGTTTCCTTGTATTCTAAATATACTTTAAGAAGTTCCAATTTCTCAAGGTATGTTTTGTGCTGTTTACTGTGTTATGGGGAATTAAAAGAGAAGAGACCAGCATGATGAGAATTCATGTGCAAGGAAAAAAAAAATGAGACCAAAAAATCTGTAGAGTGAAAGGCTTCCCTCTCCTCTGCCAATTTTATTATGTGCCAATTTAAATGAAAGAAAAAAAATTCTCCAAAGAATACTTAATTATTCACTAAGCCACCTGGGTTCCTTATAATTTAAAGGCCATTGCATAGTAGAGGATAAAGAAATTCCCTGGGCACTTGAAATGAAAACTATTCATACTGAAAACAGGATTAAAATTGACAACCTAAGCATACATATACTCCCAATTTAAGACACGCAACAGTCACTGTCAAATTGGCTTATCTAACTTGATATGTGCAGGAGCCATGGTGACACAGTGGTTAAAGCGCTCAACTGCTAACAGATCACCAGCAGCTGTAATGGAGAAAAACGGGGTAGTCTGCTTCTGTAAAGATCTATAGCCTTGGAAACTCTGTGGGGTCCCTATAAATCAAAATCAAACTGATGGCAGTGGGTTTGGTTTGGGTTTGGGGAACTTGATATGGATCCTCTTCCCCATTTTTCTCCAGCCTCCACTTAGTTCTTTCAGTAACACCTCCTCTTCTTCAGAATTCACAGCACAGCTGATAATACAAATACCATAATGAAAGCAAGAACAGAATTTAACCAACACATATCTTATTTAAAGAACAACAAAAGGTTTGTAAACCTCTAGCATCCCATCTTCTCATAAACTACTCATTGCCCCTGAGTCAATTCTGACTCATAAGGACCTTATAGGACAGAATAGAACTGCCCCCATAGGGTTTCCAAGGGGCTTCTGGTGGATTCAAACTGCAGACCTTTTGGTCAGCAGCTGAGCTCTTAACCGCCGGACCACCAGGCTTCACAGGTGGGTGGAGTCTCATTACTTAGTAATTTGAAATCATCATAAAAATTCAGCAGAAGTCAGAGAATATAAATCCCTCATAAAACAATGTTAACATGTCTCATGTCTACTTCCATTTTTCTCTGACTGTATACAATATACACTGTAGGAGATAGTTTGCAGGGGATGGTCTGCTTAAATAACCATGTTTCTCGAAAACTACCCTCTCACAGGACTACCATATTTGTACTACTTTGTTCCACTACACTGTCTGGTTACGGTAATGACAGCAAGAGTGGACACCTGCTAAAAAGAAGGCTAGTGATTCATGATCTGGTGATTTGAAATTGTGAGTGAAGGATTATAGTTTCTTTTGAACAGTTTTTTTAAATTATACTTATTTAAATGTGGCATGTCATCTTTCTCCATGTGCTCACAGAAATGAATAGTTCAGACTGCTGAGAAAGATGAATAAATCAGTTAAGACAGTGAAACGTAGACATCAGACTCCAAGACAAAGAGCCTGAAAGAGTAGCTTTCTGGGGACAAGACTGTGTTCCAGTTCCTCATTTCTATTTCTCAGAAGTCAGAATGTGTTCTTATATTTAGTTTTATAAACTTGTAATGAATTCCATTTTCATATTAAAACTTTCTCAAATTTGTTTCTTATAGCAAACAAATTTGAAATGAGGCACATTTAACTATAACTTAGTTTCGTCAATTAGCTTAAAAACATAAAGGTTAATTATTCTAAGGAAAAATATTAATATCCTTTAATGGATGTTTATCTTTAAAATCTCAAAAAGAACATATTTCATAGCAAGAAATAAATCTCAGCAAATACTCTCACGTGATAATACACATAATTAAGACAATAGGTATTAATTAAACACAAACTCATACACAATGATTTGTACTTACAATAGAGGTATAAACAAAATCTAATGATTTACCAGAATTTCTGGTTAAGGACTTATTTACATGTAAATGTACTCAGACCTTGGCTAAGCTAAACAAACAAAAGGATAATGTTTTAGCCTATTTACACGTAAAATAGGTTGATCTATGCGTTTGTTTTAAGAGGTGATACAGGCATTACAAGAGGAGAATTTTTCCCTATTAGGTAGCCAAATTAGTAATCTGGCAAGAGCAAGATTACTTGATTGATTTAGAATTATATCCAAACTGTGTGAAACAAACAAACAAAAAAAAACTAAACCCGTTGCAGCTGAGTTGATTCCAATTCATAGAGACCCTCTAGGACAGAGTAGAACTGGCCCGTTAGCTCTTAACCACTGTGCCATCAGGGCTCCAAATTGTGTGAGATGCCTGCATGTAAGTGAGATGGAGCCCCCAGGAAGAAGCAGTTCCAAACTGAGTTGATGCAACCTGTGCTGGCTAGTCAAAGGAAGATTTAGAGTAGTTTCAATTTAGTAATCTAATTGTTTTCTTTCCCTAGGCCCTCTATTCAATATATTAATACAAAATAAAGAAGCACTTCAGAAAGTGATAATAGGTAAGAGTAAATTTGGACTATGGAAACCTGTTGTACACCTTTTAGAAATAAAAATGCCTGCTTCTTTCAGGTGACATAAAGTGTGATTTTTATTGAAGAAAGTTGTACCAATTTACACTTCTATGAGCATTTTTGGAAAATATTTATGAGTCCCCATGTTTATGAAGTCAGATTTCATAATGTTTCTGCCTATTTAGATCCATTGTAATTTTACTTTATTGTAATAATTTATTACAATATGCTATATTATTTTATTTTAAATTTCTCATCTCTTTCATTATAAATGATGGCAAACATGTTTCTGTACTTACTACCTGACACATACCAGAGGCTCAATAAACATATCTTGGGTAGATGGATTGATGGCTTGGACTGAGAAATGGATGGATGGATGGATGGATGGTTAATTACCATTTTACCTCTACTTTTGAAAATTTCCTGCTCAAATAATTTTATTTTGTACTTCATATTAACGAATTTCAAAAGTACTTTAATATATATGAATTGTAACACTACATCTTTTAATTGTGTTTATATTTATACTATGTAAAATTTTAAATTATTTTCTTGTCAAATTTATTTTTTCATCATTACTTTTTCTTACACTTACAATTTCCTGCCCTCACCAAGAGTAGTTTTCACCTAACATTATTTTTGTTCTTTAAACTATTTTGTCATTAAATCATTAATTAACTTCAAATTACATTATTAAGTTAATCAAGTTTTCAAGTAGCATTAATCACGTAAGCCATTCCTAGGAAACTATCTCAAAAAACCAAACCCATTGCCATCGAGTTGATTCTGACTCATAGTGACCTCATAGGACAGCGTAGAACTACCCCATAGGGTTTCCAAGGAGTAAATCTTTACAAAAGCAGACTGCCACATCTTTCTCCTGCGGAGCAGCTGATGGGTTTGAACCACTGACCTTATAGTTAGCAGCTGAGCATTTAACCACTGTACCACCAGGGCTCCTTGAAAACTAGCCATGATTTAAAAAAAAAAAAAAAATGGATAAATGAACTTCCCTTAATTCACAGATTCTAGTAACAGCTTAGAGTATATATCACTTGGAAGTTCCTGGCCTGTTATTAGGTAATTTCTTTCTCTTTCCCATGCCCTAATTTAATCTGTTATGTATTTTACAGGGCAATGTATGAAAGTTTCAGAATTCCAAGGGATAGAATTCAAACAGAAATTTTAGTTTTGTTTTAAAGTCTACAGAAAGTAATTAAAAAAAAAAAAGATAACAGTACTCTCACTGATTTCTCAGTCCTCTTCTTCCTGAGTTTTCTATTTCTTTCAGAAATCTGAAAAGTAAAGACTACTCTATCTTAGGAAAGGTAGATGCAGACAAATACACAAGCTCCCAGAACACTCTTTTTCCAAGGAGAAATGACCCCTTCAATAAGCAAAATGATTGACAGCAATAGCATTCAATTCAAATTTCTCATTTGGGATATGAGTATCAGGTGTCCTCAATTACCCAATAAACATTTTGTTTTTGAAATATCTATGCATAATCTCTTACATCATAAAACACAATTGAATCATTTTTTTCAGAATGGCCCTATGACATCTGCAACATAGAGAGGGTCTTGTATCCTGAGGCAGTGACAGCACAGACATAGTTCCCATGCCCCTCAAGTTCACACCCAAATTGACACAATCTGAATAAAAACAGTGTTCTTGCTATGCAATGACTAACTTCCAGCTACACCGAATAAATACCATTTTAATTTTTTATAAAAAGTCTCTGACGTTTGGGCTGTTGAAGAAAATGCATTGGGTTAATTTGGGACTGATACTGTTTTTTATTCATGCTACACACTTTATTATGTCTTTGTTACAATTTTCAACTTACATAACCATTGTCCTTTCTGTTTTTTAGAGGATTCAACTAATGGAAATTATTATAGATATCCTCGCACGGGAAAAAAAAGGTTCTTACCGTATCAGAAGCATGCTCTGTGGCTGTATAATGCAAAATCAAGTTACAGATTCCAGGCTTTCCATATCCCGACACACACATGAATTTTGCTGAAATAAACTTTGAAAACTTCCCATAAATCTTTATGGCCTCTTTCAAGGTATCTGCTGTTTTATTTCAGTTTGCCATCATTTTCTTCTTCTTTGTGGAAGGAATCAAAAATAAAAAAGAGAAAAGGATTGTTACAACATTGTTGCTTAATTCACCTTTTTTTGGTCTGTTTTCTAGTTCAATTTTTCATTGTTCTGTTTATTTCTGTTGGAGTGCTTCTCTCTCTCTCTCATTTTATTTCTTCAAATATCTTTTTTAATCTGCAGATTTTGTAGAATAGCTGTGTATTTTCTGGATGTAATTTTATTTTTCTTTAAATAACTAACACAAGGATAATTGCTGCCACCATTTTCTGAAAACCTACAAATTCTGTCAAGTTTATTTTAGTACAATTATTCTCAAACATTTTGGTCTCAGGACCTCTTTAATCTTTTAAAAAATCTTGAGGGAGCACAAAGAGCTTTTACTTATGTGGGCTGTTTTTAGCAATATTTATTATATTACAAATGTAAAATCATAATTTTAAAACGATTACTTATTTCAAATAATACACTCTACATGTAAGTATAAAAAACAAATCTTGTGAAAATAACTATTTTTAAACAAAAAATATTGAGAAGAACAGAGTCATGTTACATTTTTATAAAACTCTTTAAAGGCTGGCTTAATAGAACAAGCGCTCAGCTGCTAACCGAAAGATTGAAAGTTCGAACCCACACAGCACCTCCGCAGGAGGAAGACCGGACATCTGCTTTCCGACAGACTGCAGCCTGGAAAAGCCTATGGGGTTGTTTTACTTTTTCACGTGGGTTGCTATAAGTTGAAATTGACTTAACCGCACCTACAGCAACAACAGATTCACATATTTACTTCTACGTTCAATATGTGATGTAAGTTGTTTTGGTTGAAGTATTTGATGATAATGTGACCTCACAGAGATGTGTAGTTGGAAAAGGGAGGAACATTACAATAACCTTTTCAGATAATTTGTTAATATTCTCTTTAACACTACACCAAAACTCGATAGGAGGTAACTTCTTAAAGCTTATTTACAATGATGAATACGAAAACATACAAACGGATTTTTTTATTCTGTTATAGTAAAAGCAATAGGTTTATGTTGCAATATTTTTATGCATATGGCTTAAAAAAAATCCTGCATTGGTCATATGGAAAGTATTGCTGAACTGTGCCATGTAATATTTTCAAATGCTGACACGCTGAGTTATACAATATTAAAAGATCACGCTTATTAATATCACCTTCAGTCTCATCAAAAAAATCTT
>NW_004443945.1:7493147-7495021 GCF_000243295.1 Trichechus manatus latirostris
AGGATAAACCATGGATAAAAGACATGGTCTAAAGCCTCAAAGTGTTAGAGTTTAGTGGATTCTTCCTCAATATTATGTGTAATATATGATGGATATAAATTTTAAGGATATTATAACTCGCTTAATCCTTCAGTGACTGCACATTTTCCAGAGAATGCTATCTATATTTATCTACAGTACAAGATTTTTTTAACTGTTGCTAGCCAATTTCTCATCACCCACCACTCTCTGCAGTACATTTATACATCAACAATGCCAAACTTCTTGTATTTTTTAAAAAAGTCATGCTTCCTTGCCTCTGCAACACCCTTTACTTCTTTACGGGGAGGGAGAGGGATATTAGCAGTAATTACACACCCTATTCACACCTCCTATGATCACCCTTTGACTATGTAATTCTACCCATTCATAAAATAATCATAGATTCAATGTTTTCCAAGACACCGTCCCTAGTTGAGTCACTCTTCTTCTGTGTAAAGAATAGTGTATAATTCCAGGTAATATAGACACAGTGCTGCTACTCTCCAGTGCACTTACTCCATGAATACACAATTTCATTTTTGTGCGGGTTGTGAGCACATAGAGAATCAGGACAATACTTGTTTCTGGAATGAAGAAGCAGCTAAAGCAGTAGCAGAAACAGAATCCTGAGTTAACCAAGGTTGGCATTTTTATGATGCAAGTATATGAGGGTATTTTGAAGAACTTCTTCAACAATTTCAAGCTAACCCAAACTCATAGTGTACTACAGTGTGATATCATGGATAAAACAGAGCAACAGAAATCAGAACAGCTGAAATCTTACCAGGCCCTGCCATTATTTAGATATACTAAGCTTCAGGCAAGTCACAAAAATTGTCTGGACTAAAATTTAGTTACAGTCATGCATCGCTTAACATCCGCAACACATTCTGTGAAATAGGACATTATGTGATTTGGATGTTGTGCAAACATCATATTATTTTGTTATTCTCAGAATGAAAATTAATAACAAAATTGTCGAGACTCATCAGGGGCAGATTAACCAGTAAGCAAGGTATGCACAGACTTACTTGTGCTTACTGACTAATCTGTAGTGAACAATTTCACATTTTTTCACCATATCATCGACTCTGCTTGTATGGCTGGTATCTGTCTCGCTCCCAAGCCCACAGCACCTTCCTACAGAATCAAGCCTCTTTTCAAATTTACAATACCTGACAGTGACGGATTACCCAGTAAACCAGGTAGGCACAGGCATACTTGTGTGTACTCACTAATCTGTAGTGAACAGCTTCATGGGTTTTTTCACCACATCAAAGATAGGGTGGGCGGAGAGGAAACCATGCCTGTAGTTGGTGGGCACTTCCCCTTCCTGCACTGTATGCAGGGCCTGATGGCTGGAGTGAATGAGAATGGGGTGGAGGAGTCAGACTCACGTTATTCACCACATGATTTTGTTATTCTTAGAGTGAAACAAAAGGTAACCTTATGGGATCCTAGACATATATGTGGTCAGATGTTGACAGAACAGACATTATGTGGCTTATGACTGCATCTATATAATGGTGGGAAATTCAATGTTAAAACTAACTTAAGAAGCTTCAACTTCTTACATTGAGTGGAAATAGCAAGGCAGTTGGTGGAAACAAGTTTCTTTCAACACTATAGTGCATATTCTCTACAAATCTTAAATGCAAACAATTTTACAAATATCAGAGATTTCTAGTGTCTCTCTTCACATTATGAATTGGCCAACATTTTACCCAACGTATTAGATCCACAAACTAACTTCATGCAAGTGTAACACAAGAAAGCATCTCAGCTCAGTTGCACTGCTATTTTCTGGCTTTATGCCCTGGGTTCTTTGACACTGCAGCAAGTTCCTGCAAGAA
>NW_004443945.1:7497287-7498250 GCF_000243295.1 Trichechus manatus latirostris
TTAAATCCAAAATGACACAGGAGTAAAGCTTCCAAAGGAAAATTGGCAATATTGGCTGCTAACTTGCTCTTTATATTTTTCATGAAAAATATATGTGACTATATTTATGAGCAAATTATGTTCTTTTAAATTTCTATATCATGGAGGTAATACCTGCTAATGCTTGGGTGATATACTAAAAATCCTAGGGGTTATAAATAGGGCCATTCTAACTCTAAAGAGTTGGGAAATATCTTTACCAAGAAGTGTTTCTTGGATTTTGAATGTATAAATATACATATTCTCCAAATGAAATGGATTGCATAAAGAGCAATAGTCTAGGCATAAATGAGCTGAAATGGACTAGTATTGGCCATTTTGAATCAATCATATGGTCTACTATGCTGGGAATGACAAACTGAAGAAGAATGGCATCACATTCATCATCATAAAGATTTCAAGATCTATCCTAAGTACAATGGCATCAGTGATAGGATAATATCCACACACCTACAAGGAAGACCAGTTGATACGACTATTATTCAAATTTACTCACCAACCACCAATGCCAAAGATGAGGAAATTGAAGATTTTTGCCAACTTCTGCAATGTGGAATTGATCAAATATGCAACTGAGATGTATTGATAATTACTCGGGATTGGAATGCAAAAGCTGGAATGAAGAAGGATTGGTTGTAAAAAAATATGGCCTTTGTGATAGAAATGACTCCGGAGACTGCATGATAGAATTTTTCAATACCAACCACTTATTTATTACAAATACCTTTTTTTCAACAACATAAACGACAACTATACACGTCTACCTCACTGGATGGAATACACAGGAAACAAATAGACTACATCTGTGGAAAGAGATGATAGAGAATCTCAATATCATCAGTCAGAACAAGGTCAGGGGCCTACTACAGAAAAGACCATCAATTGCTCAGATACAAGTTCAAGTTGAAACAGAAGAAAATTAGA
>NW_004443945.1:7500416-7501228 GCF_000243295.1 Trichechus manatus latirostris
TTTTCACAGGATTTCCATATAGCTCATTATATTTGGAATATGATTTAATGTTATTTATGTATTCTTTTTTCTTTCACTTTCAAAGCAATTTTGCTCTTAAATTTTAGCAGCTTTAAAAAATAAGGGAACTTCCTATTAACTCTATAGCACATATTTCTCAGTGCCTCAATTATTTAACATTTAATATAATAATAAAAAAAGAGGTCAACTTAAGAAGTCCTATAAAAGAGTTGCCTCCTATATACTTACAACCATCACTCCGGGTGCTGGTATTCTATATTTTAGTACCCAAGCAAACTTTGTATTAAATACTATTATTTCTGTGGTTCATGCCTCAAGCATTTTAGACTGCTGATAACTTTTCATTTAAACACTTTTCATTCAAAGGTACCATTTTCAGCCTTAGTTAGCTCTGTAAACTGTATCTTCTCATCTCAGGAAGTCACATATACTTCCTCTTCCTTTTCTGGTTGACTAGGGTACAATGCACAAAACTAGAAACCTTCCACTTTCCTGAAAAAATACAACAACGGCAGAAGGCTAAGGAAGCAAGGGGACGAGCGATTCTGATAGACTTTTTAGTTCCTTCTATTTCTCACTCCAATAAACACCGTTTATTGATGGTTGACTGATGACAGCTTTTAAGCCTCAGCCTTCTCTATGCCTCTTCTATCCCATATCTGGGCAAGTTTACAAAAAGCTTGAGTTCTTTTTGTGCCAGCAGGAGAGAATGTGGCTGCAGCCCCAACCAGTATAAAAATCCAAAGCCAGTGTCCTTTCTTTGCTCTCTCAAGCCGTCTTTAGAGGCCTGC
>NW_004443945.1:7503944-7504978 GCF_000243295.1 Trichechus manatus latirostris
ATATTTATCCAGTGTAAGAAACTAAATTTAATCTTGAAAATTAGAGATGTTTCTGATTTCACTTCAGTTATTAAAGATTCAAAACCGAATGGTATAACTAACCACTTTCACCAAAAAATTAAATCAGAACAGAGTAGGTAAATGACAACATAGGTGTTTAATTATACCTTCTGCATTCATAATACATAGATTAGGAAATAAGAAACTCATAAGATGCGATATAAAACACTGTTTTTTTAATTAAAACAAAATTGTTTGCCTGAGACTATGGATGATTTAATAGTTGTTATCAATTACTGTTTTTATTTATCCTTTTTTTTTTCAAAACTTCAGAAATACAATTATGACCTATAAATAATGAAAGCTGCACAATATAAGTGAATAATAAGTTCATGGAAATTGTAATGCTTACGATTAACACAAAAGTTACTTTTTCATTAATATTGATTTCATTTCAGTTAATATTTAATCTATTCATTTATCAATGTTTATAATTTTCACTCAGCTTAAAAATCCAAACCAATGTCATTTTTAACCATGAACTATTTATTATTTTGGGAAAAGCAAACAAACAGAGAGTTTAAAAACTTCTTAGTGAATTGAAGTTAATTGAATAATACCCTTAATTTGAGTAATGGAGCATAAGCAGCAGAGGTTTAATTCTCTCTTAAAATAAATATTGCATTGCTAACAAAACTAAATTTTTGGATTATTCTCAAATAATTAGACTTACCTCAAAAAAGAATTCATAAATAGGAACCTAATTTGCTGAATAAACTTTAACCAAAAACACAGCAAAATAATCTTTTTTAAAAAAAGATTAATAAATGTTACTTTTTTTTACACAAGCTATGCATAAGATAAACTATTTAATCTTATTGAAATAATCAAATTACATAGTCTTATTCATTAAAATTTGTAGCCAAAACATATCTGATCTTTTAAAGAAATAACTGTGAACTCAACAAGTTACCAAAAAAATAAAAACAAAAACAAAAATCACACTTTTCTTAATGTCATTCACCATGATTAAT
>NW_004443945.1:7506698-7507657 GCF_000243295.1 Trichechus manatus latirostris
GTGACAGCATTAAAAGTGCATTTTTCATATGTTGGTTTGCTTATTTGATTTCCTTGGTTATATCAAAATAATTTATGGGTTTACTGTTCCAGTTGATTAATTTACCCCAAATAGTTTATTTTATAAGCCCCATCTTTGCTTTTAATTTTAATACTTTCTTCATCATATATTACAATGCTTTCAATAATATAAAAAAGTCTGTCTCTGAGCTATCATTCTTTTTTACATTGATTTCTGTTCTTATAACAACAGATGACAAATTCCATCTTGGACTGAATGCTGATTTGAGGGCTATAGTCAAAAAAATCTACACGAAAAAGTTACAAATTATTTTAAATTTATTGTATACTTTAATATATAGCAGGAATATATTAAGTGAAATTTTAAAACATTTTTCTTTTGCATTAACTCTAAATGTGGAATTGGGTTTTAAAAAATAAATCAAAATATATTTTGTCCATGTAAAGGACTTTTCTCTCCTTGTATAAATAGGTATAACTGTGAATTTACAATTATCTTTAAAAATAAACAATTTAATTTAAAAATAAAAGACCTACTCCAGATTTGCAGCAGAAAATGTACACAATTAGACTGAAGCTTATTATCATACTATTTTTTAGTCAGGAATCTATCAAAGAATATTACTCCACATTAGATGAACTCAGGAATTAATTTATAAAGCTTCCCATTCCTCAAAGATAAGACAATTGAAGAATAAACAAAAACAAAACAAAAGCATGCATTCATGCTGCTATTCCTATTTAAACTATACCCCCACCTTCGTTAAAAACAATTTAAAAAAAAAAAGTCAAGGAAAAGTTCATCTTGGTAGAAACATTTCACAAAAAAGGAAAGAAGCAATGATACAAGTAACCTATTATACAAATGGTATGGGGGTGGCATCTTACCTCCTCTAACTTCACAAGGGGAAAGGAGAATCAAGATTAACATCCCAAGGC
>NW_004443945.1:7509213-7510413 GCF_000243295.1 Trichechus manatus latirostris
TGCATGCTCATCTTATCGCAATTTGTCAAATACCTCCTGTCAAACATCGTTTTCTACAATTTGAAAATATCATGACATTTTAGATTGAATTACAGGACTTGTTCCCGGCTTACTCTTGTACATGCTGAATTTATGGATTGATGTGATATATTTCTGACTTGTAATTTTTCTTTTTTCTTTTTTTTGTCATGTGAATAATGTCAGATCTTTATCCAATCTACTAAGCTTGAGAAAAAAAACTCCTTCTGGCTCCATTTATTCTTGGTAAATTTTCAATTCTGAACCAGTACAACATCATTTTTTCCAGGACAAAATACAAGCTTGGACCACACTTGGAAAATCGTGAAGTGAGTAACATAGATAATTAAACTTACACACGACTGAAAATTTCTTTAAAAAAATAGCATTAAGTACCACAAACCATTTCTTGCCACCCCAGAATATCAACATTTCTCCAAAATGTTTTATTTCCTTTTAACTATATCATTAGAATCGGGATTAATGACTTTTTAACCATTACAACATAAATATAAGGAGAATCGAAGTGAATGCTAAAATCCTATATAGATTACCAACATCTGCCAAACAAAGGCAAATGTATGTCTGTCTTTTTAGTGTAAAAGTGTTAGTTTAGATAAGGCCAATATGGAATTTTTAAAGTGTACTGTTTATTTACCATTAGTCATTGACTTTAAAGAATTTTTAAAGACTTTGCTTTTTTGCAAAATAGAATAACTTAATTTTTATTGAGAAAATATTAAATTCTTTTAAGAAAATGCAAGCTAAATTTTCCTTTCAGTTTAATGCATTTGAGCAAATTGAGTTTTTGCTTAATTTACTTGAACACATTTTTTATTCTTGCTACTGTATCTGAGTAATTCATCATAAAAAGGATACTTCTACTTGTCTAAAAGCCATTATAACTATTTTTTCAAATTAAATCTATGATCTTTACAAATCAGAAAGAATATTTCTTAATTGCATGTGCTTTGTCTTCTTTAGTGATAGAATCACAATAATTTAGTAAATGTGTGTTGATTAAAAGAAAAATTATTACATATTTGGTTGTTTACCTGCTCCTGTTTACAGTTAGTTTCTATAATTGAAGTTCAAGTGATCCTTGATTCAATAAGAAAAAGTAAACTAAAGTGTTATTTTAACCATTATGACTAATTGCAATTTTAAATGAATTTTGTAAAT
>NW_004443945.1:7511013-7513019 GCF_000243295.1 Trichechus manatus latirostris
TAAAACTAAACAGTTACATAAATAAGTGTTCCTAACAGTTACTGAATCATGGAACTATTTTAGAATCTAATGATATTTTGGATGTCCTTCCCACAAAATACATACATGCTCAGAGAAAATCACTATCTTTTCCTTTTTTGTTTTTTTCTAAGATTATTGATGCTAAATTAGAAAATATGATCCACCCTTTACATTCCATAACTTTTTTTTTTTAAGGTTTTTAGGCGGGAAAAGGCATCATCTTTATTCATCAAAGAGGCGGGGTTATGAAGATTAGTTGCACACGCAGGAGGCAGCCCAAGATGGAACCCGTAACAAAGGTTCCTGGGACTGGATGGCAGGACTTATTATAGGGTGCCACGCCTGCGCAGTTCCCTCATGGTGGCCGCTCGATTCCTGTCGCGGGTCTGCGGGTCACCTTGCGGATGTCTGCGCCATGCTCCAGGGACAAGATCAGGCCGGTTCTTCTGAAAAACATCTTATCATGGAAGTACATTGAGAGCTGGGTGGGTTGTTCTTTCCTTATTGCACGTTCCAAGATAAAGGGTTTTGTCTCATTAGTTAAGCACGTTTTTTAGTTCAGGGTCCTTTGCCTAGGGGCAGAGTCCCTTTTTCCCTTCCCTATCTCATTCCCCGCTGAGAGATTTCATACTCATAATTCTTTATGAGGGCGTGGGGCGGAGGTCTCTTCCTCCATAACTTCTTAAAGCTGACACTGGGTTGTTGGCCTGCCTAGCAGAGTAGAAATCTCTCCCTACTCTATCTAATGGTTGGGATGGCTCTTCACCATGGAGGGGCTGAAAGCCCTGCACTACCATTAATTTAAAATGCAACTGTTGGAGTCTAGATGAGATGAATCGGGCGAGTACTTTAAAAAAAAAGGCACAGGCCGAAAAGAAGCAAGAGGAGAAGGGTAACAGCAGGTCCCAGCAGGGGTAAAAACCAAGTTAGCGAAGGTAAAAAGCCTTTAATCTGTTGCCAAATGCTATTGCTATCGCTTGGCCCTTGAAGCAGACCCAGAAGTTAGTTAGGTTGGCTCCCAAGCTGTAAGCCTGCGGCAGCTGTATCAGAGAGTTGTCGTCCCACTGGGCTCCATAACTTTTTGATCATTCAAAAATTCAGCTGCATTTGTTGAACAACTATATATGAAGAATCAATTTACCTATCAAAATTCTTTGATCTTGAAAATTCAAAAGTAGCAGATGATAATTTTCCCTTTAAGTAGTTTAAATTCCAGTGGAAAATTTGAATTAATTCTATTACCCAAGTACATGTATTTTTAATAAATCGTGTGACAGCATATAAAAATAATACTCATTGTATAAAATGCTAAATAATATAAGAAAATACTGTAAATTTTAAGTGCTGTGAAAGAGATCCAAATGGCATTGGAGCAAAAGTCAAGCACATTTTTAAAAGAATACTAAGCACATAATAAAAGAAATAATGATGAAAAACATTTTTGATCACCCCTTTGTTTAGGTACTGTAGTATATAATTAAATAGTGATTATACTTTCCTATGAAGTAAAATTCTACAGGCAGAAATGAGCATTAGGAAAGACAGTGAGATTTACTACAATGAGCATACATTGGGTGTTGCTATGTGTTCTAAAACCTGCAAATGAATTAGGGATATGATGTTTGATAAAAATGTCTTTTAGTAATTCTGTATAGAATTGTTTTAAATGGAAAACGTTTGATTTGAAGAAAATTTTATGGGTCAGTTCAGCTAGGCTATGGTGCCCAATTGTCTGGCCAAACAATGAGTCTAGATGTAGCTATGAAGTATTTATATATAACTAGCATTTAAATCAGTTGGCCTTAAGTAAAGTCGATGACCCTCCATAATGAGGGTGGGCCTCATCCAATCAGTTGAAGGATTTAAGAGCCAAACCCGAGTTTCCCAAGGGAGGGTTCTGCCTCCAGAGTATAAACAGATATTCTGCCAGATTTCCTCTCTCTCCCCCACCACCTGACCTACCGTTCTGGGATACAAGATTGTTG
>NW_004443945.1:7514773-7515956 GCF_000243295.1 Trichechus manatus latirostris
CCGGATTTCCCATGTTCATTCACCAGCTCCTGACCCTCTCTGCTTTCTCATCTCGCCTCTGGACAGGAGCTACCTATTTAGTCTCATGTATCTACTTGAGCTAAGACGCGTACTCTTCACGAGTATCATTTTATGACCCATAGTCCAGTCTAAGCATTGTCTGAAGCGTTGGCTTCAAGACTGCTTTTAGTTTGGGGCTAACAGAGAGTCCGGGGGCCATGTCTTCCAGGGTCCCTCTAGTCTCAAACCACTAAGTCTGGTCTTTTTACTAGAATTTGAGTTCTGCACCCCACTTTTCTCTGCTGCATCAGAGACTCTCTGTCATGTTCCCTGTCAGGGTGGTCGTTGGCAGTAGCCGGCACCATCTAGTTCTTCTGAATTCAGGCTGACGAAGTGGCTGGTTTATGTGGCCCTTTCTGTCTCTTGGGCTAATACTTTCCCTGTGTCTTTGGTGTTCTTCATTCTCCTTTGCCTCATGTGGGTTGGGAACAACTGATGCATCTTAGACGACCACTTGCTAGCTTTTAAGACCCCAGACGCCACTCACCGAAGTGGGATGCAGAATATTTTCTTAATAAATTTTATTATGCCAATTGACCTAGATGTCCCCTGAAAGCATGGTCGCCAGACCCCTACCCCTGCTACTCTGTCCCTCAAAGTATTCAGTTGTATTCAGGAAACTTCTTAGCTTCGGTTTAGTCCGGTTGTGCTAACTTCCTCTGTGGTGTGTGTTGTCTTTCCCTTCACCTAAGATAATTCTTGTGTACTATCCAGCTAGTGAATAGCCCTCTCCCTACCCCCCCCCACCCACATAACCATCAAAGAGTGTTTCCTCTGTGTTTAAAACTTTTCTTCAATTCTTATAATGGTGGTCTTATACAATATTTGTCCTCTTGTGACCGACTAAATTCACTCAGCATAATGCCTTCCAGTTTCCTCCATGTTATAAGATGTTTCACGGATTCATTTTTGTTCTTCATCGTTGCGTATTGTTCCACTGTGTGAATATACCATAATTTGTTTATCCCTTCGTCCATTGATGAGAATGAGCTAGTAGGTTGTTTCCATCTTTTTGCTGTCGTGAACAGTGCTGCAATGTATATGGGTGTGCATATATGTATTCGTGTGATAGCTCTTATTTCTCTAGGATATATTCCAAGGAGCGGAATAGAGTTATGTCCTC
>NW_004443945.1:7517411-7519465 GCF_000243295.1 Trichechus manatus latirostris
TAATCATCTGGATTTCTGATTGCTGTCTATGGATTCTTGCAGCCTATTAAATTTGTCATTATGCTTTTGAATAACCTTCTTAAGATCTTTTGTTGCTTTTTCTGTGTGTTCCTTATCTTGGTCTGCATTTTGCCTGATCTCCTTCCTGATGTCTTGAAGAGTTCTGAATATTAATCTTTAGTATCCTGCCTCCGCTAATTCCAAAAAATTCTCTTCCTCCAAAAATTTCTTGATTCTTTATTTTGGGAGCCTGCTGAATTTGTCATGGTCTGCCTCTTCATGTGATTTGATATTGACTGTTGTCTCTGAGCCATCATTAAGTTATTATATTTATTTAGTCTATGTTCGCTTACTGCGCTCTAGCTTCTTGTTTTGTTTTGTTTTGATATGGCCAAATAGGCTGCTCATGTGAGCTAGGTTGATTATTAGAGCTTTTGAAGCTCTAACGTCCTGTCACCAGGTTGTTAGATCTGTTACTAGGTATGTGAGCCCTGGAGTCCATTTACTTTTCTTGTATGAATTCAGCTCAGGTGTCCAGGTAGTTGGTCACCATGTTTATGGTGCAGGCTCTCACGTATGGTCCTAGACAGGCATGGGTGAGTGGTGTAGGCACAGGTATCTGGCTGCAGTAGGGGGTCATGAGCTGAGCAAGGCAGGGACTGATGGCTGCCCCTGAGTGTCTGGGAGGGAAGTGTGTCCCTTTTCCCTGGAGTGCGTAGGTGGGTATGTTTTGCAGCCAGATTATGAGCACCCAGTACTGTTGGCTGTAAGGACTGTGGGGCACCACTTATTCTGAAACCCCTGTTGCAGGTGGCTAGGTGGTGTGGGTGGAGCCACTAGTCCTCAGGCCCCTGATATGGGTAGGTGAGGACCCTGCTTAATGGACAGAGTAGTGTCAAATGTCACACACCTGCTGCTTCACCATATAGTTGAAAACATTGAAGTTAGACTAGGTATATACTCTGTTGTGCTGTGGTAATGACGGCCTACATTGTGGAAATGGGCCCACAGTGATCTATGTAGGGATGAAAGGCATTCAAAGTCCGTGGACCCCTCATGCCTGTGCCTAGGGAAAAGTTCTGTGCCTACCCTGAGTTCCTGGCTTTGGGGAGCTGTCAGATTATTTTTTTCCCTGTTTGTTCAATTGTTCCCTCTCCAAGGCCAGGTCAATGGCTCAGGGCATGTGACAGGTCCTACTTCTAGCCCAGGGGACTTGCTAATCACTGAAGCTGGCCTGGGACCCAGTGCAGAGTGGGGGCGGAGGGGGGATAAATGAGAGATAAGCTTTTCCTAAAAGGGGTGTTTTTTGATCTGCCCAGTAGACCAGATGCAAGTACTTATCTTTTGCTGAATGAGCACTGCTTTTCACTGGTTCTGGATGCCTGAGTTGACTCTCTGCCACTGGGTCTCTCCCAGTGTGAAAAACGCCTCCCAAGCGCCACTGTTTGCCTCACCATGCGCTCCATCCAATCCGGCCTGAAGGACGCTGGCTCCTGCGGGGTCAGGTCTGGTAAGTCCTCGCTACTTCTGAACTATCTCTCCCTCTCCCTGCCACTCAATCCAATTCTTCAACTTTGCCTTTGACGTTCAGTGCTCCTAGGTTGTTATATATAATCAATTCACTTGTTTTTTCAGGTCTTTGTTGTAAGAGGGACCACCAGAAGCATCTGACTACTCCGCCATCTTGGCCTTGCCTCCCCTTTAGACTTTTAAAATAATTTTTAATTAAAACTATTTTCAATAACAGATAAATGATTAATTTGCTGAATTGCATAATTCATTATCAAAGTTTTAAGAAAACAAGACACTGCAATTAAATATCAAACAACTGTTTTCTGTCTTCAAGAAGAAAAAGGAGTCACACTATAGCAAGAGATTATTTATTAAGTAGTGAAATAAAATTTTTAAAGAAAATAATTAAGAAGTGGAAAAAACTAATTAGAGATATTTTAAAAATTGTGTCTAAAAAGAACTACCCAGTGGGGTATTTCTCAATTAGGATAGATTGTTGGTGTTTTGACAATGGAATCTTTGTGTTCTTTCTGATTTCTTGA
>NW_004443945.1:7520291-7535433 GCF_000243295.1 Trichechus manatus latirostris
CAAATATATGTTTAACACACAAATTTTATATATATGTGTATGTCTCTCTCTAATGCAAAATGCACTTTAAGAAAATATATCTCATTTTAGATCTAACTGATAGAAATTTTCATAGTTCAAGTTTAAATGATGAAATAAATGCCCTTTTCAGTTTATGCTAACAACAGCCACAATACCTCAAGTTGCTCATGTACAATTTAAAATCAGAAGAACATTTTGTTTCCTAAATGAAAATTACCACTAATTGAGCACTCTTGTGCTCAGGTTATTGCATATCATATATTACCTAATCTTTATACACACTCTATGAGTAGCCCAGAGTATCACAAATCTTTTCACAATTTTTTTAAAAATTCAAGCAGCTTAACTAAATATATCTTTAAAGATGTATTGTCTACATCTGCACATTTCCATGAATATTCACCTGCAGAGAAAGTAATAGAAATGCTTATAAAATATTTAAAGTACTCTTTGCATTTTAAATAAATTAAACTTAAAATGCTCACTCTCATCACATTTATAGTCAACCAAGTGAAACGAGAACATTTGATTTTTTTTCCCAAACTGTCACTAATTAACTGTGAAATTTGACCAACAGCCTCAGTTTTCTGTGCCTCGATTTTATAATCTGCATTTTATTGAAACTCAAGTATATTATTCAAACTCAAGAATTTACTGTTTTTCCCTATAAAATCTAATATTAATGTGCATTGGAGAGAGATGTTGTGAAATGAATCTTAATCTCTTGAAAAATCCAAAACTTTAATGATTATGAACAGGAAAATAAGTACTTCCTTCTGGATGTATTTTGAATAACATAGATTTTGTCAATGCAGAATATAGAAGCACTGGGTTAGGAGTTGTACATCTGTTCATGTAGAATCACAGCTTGGGGCAACTTGGTGTATTATTTGCTCGAGGCTGCTGTAATGAGTTACCACAAATTGGATGGCTTAAAAGCCAGAAAGTTGTTCTCCCACAGTTATAGAGGCTAATAGTCTGAAATCAAGGTGTTGTTAGGACCGTGCTCCCTCTGAAGTCTCCAGGGAAGAAGTCTTCCTTTCCTCTTCCAGCTTCTAGTGGCTCCGGACAACCTTTGGCAATCCTTGGTTTGTAAACACATCACTCCAGTCTCTGCCTCCATCTTCTTATGTCATTCTCCTCTGTGTGCTTTCTCTCCTCTCCTTACAACGACACTAGTCGTTGGATTTAGGGCCACCTTTAATACAGTATGACCTTATCTTGTGATGCTTAACTGATTACATTTGCAAAGACCTCATTTCTAAATAAGATAACATTTTGAGGTTCTATGAATATGATTTTTTTGGAGGTGTGGCACTATTCAATCTGCTAGCCTTTTTCCTTTTTTAAATCAACTTTGTTGAGGTATAACTTACATGCAATTAAATAAACCCATTGTAAGTGTATGATTGGATGAGTTGGGACAGGATATACACCTAAATAACCACATTCAATATCACTTCTCAGAACAGCCTCTTTCTCTTTGGCAGTCCATCCTCCCACCCAGGCCAAGAGAACCATTGATCTGCTTTCTGCCACTATTGATTAGTTTGACTGATCTATCCCTCTGCATAAATGTAATCAAACAGTAAGTTCCTAACTTATGTTCCTCAGTATATTTTTTCCAAATTCTTCTATGTTGTTGTAAGCTGTTGCTGACTGATTCTTTCTTATTGATACACCACAATTTGCCTATATATTCACCTTTATTTATTGTGATAAATATATATAACGAAATATTTGCTATCTGAACCACGTTCATGAGTACAATTCAGTGACATGAATAACAAACACCATGTTGTGCAACCATCACCACTATCCATTTCCAAAATTTTTACCACCCTTAACAGCAACTCAACGTCATTAGTAGTTGTTATGATACAGCCTTACTTAAAATAATATAATAATACTGTTACATCCAGAAATATCTTCCAAGTAGCTGACAACTGTTCACAAGCTGAATGTGTGCATGTAGACAATAACAACTATACTAGTTCTATTGCCTTGCCGACAGCAAATGTAACATGCATCCCACTTCAGAGACATTATATTGTCTTAGAATCAATGAAATAGGAGTTTATGCTTTTTCTTTATATATGATAATTGTAGTCCTTTTCCTCATATGTTTAACAGTGTTCTGCTGATATGCTGTTTGGGGAAAAAGTGACTCAAGTAATCAAATAATGGATCCACAAATAAGCATAATTTAAAAGTCTTAATTCACTGAGAACATTTTCATCTTGTTATCTTAATAATCGTGAATGAGTTCCCTAACTATGACTTGAGTGCTATGAATGTTCTTAATATCTCATAATTAGAGAGACACCTGTGCTAAATAAAATTGTAGTAAACAAATTTTCAGTGTTTAATAGCTCTTTGTATGTTCAATTTATTTTCTCTAGCAATCTACTGGCTTCCAATTGTGATGAAGTATAAAGCATACTAGCAAATTGCTTTCAGAATGTTTAGAAAGATTTCATTTGGGCTAAACATTCCTCTTTTCCTGAAAATTCATATTTTGCATTTCCATGGTCTGAAAATATCTACTATTTGACTACTAGACAATGTTAATGCATTATTAATATTAGGTCTATAATCTTTATTGAAAAACAATGTTGTCAGTTTACGCTAAAATTTCTGAAAAATAGTGTTAAATTATGAAATAGAAACTGTCTTCTGTATTTGAAAGACATAAAAATATACAATTATTTAAATTTTTATTAAGTAAGTTGGGTTCACAGGCTATAGATATATATTTATAGATCTTTATATTCTTTCAGTTCCAAGAGAGAAAAATGAAATACTTGAAAATAACATATTTTGAAACACAAGGTCAATGCATAAGGCTTGCTTCATATAATAGTTAAGACCTCTGTGTTCCATGAAGTATTGACAAGCATAACAGAAGTTCTGTTTTTGTATTTTTACGTTAAAGATAATTTGTTATTGGTCTCTTCCTAAAAAGGCTAAGCTTTAAAACAAAAATAGCAGTTCTTACCCATTTTCAGTCACTTATATATTAAGTCTAATTCTGCCTCTCTTTGACAAAGGAAAGAAAATTATCCTGTGGATCCAACAACAGTAATTATTCCCAGATAATTAATGAATCAAAGACAAACAGAAAACAGCATCATTATGTTGATTTGTGAGAATTAAGTGCAGATAAAAATGACAGATGAAAATGTCTAAAGGTATAGGTGTAGCCCTTGTTAAGAGCCCTGTGAACCAGCAGCCTGCCACCTGACCCGCTGATCTTGATTTTGTCAGCCCCTGCAGCTATGTGAGTCAAGTGATACCTTCAGCCTGACATTGGACCCATGGACTTGCAACTTGCCAGTCTCTACAACTGTGTGAGCCATTTTCTTGAGATATCTCTCTCTTTATATATACACTATTTTTCCTTATCTAGAGAATGCAGCCTAAGACATTTTGTACCGCGAGTGGTTCTAGAAAAACAAAATCTTAAGGATAAGTTTTCTAAATTGGTTCTTAAGTCTGACTAGTCTTAAAGGTGCTGATGACTCTCCTTTCACTAGTAAAGAGGGTGCTGCTAATCCTTGGCATAAGGTGGCAATATTAATATGCAAAATATCACCGCCAATAAATCAAGTTTTGGTAATAAGTGGGGCTCTGGTGATGATGTTTGATACTTTTCTACAATTTGCCTGAATGAGAAGTATAGGAAAACTGGTTGGTTGGTCCTACTTTCGCTCCACAAAGTGGTGAAAGAGATAAGCTCAATAATTCCTATCTAGAGGCAGGACAGACTAGAACACTAATAAAGCTGTAATTGTTAAAGAAAGAATAGTTACTGACTTAGTGAGAGAGGGGAATATTTGGTATTTTGTTGGTTGCATAGTGCCTTTGTATGAAGGAAATGCTCTTTGAGATTTTAAATCTTCAGCTGGACAGTAGGACTTTGCTGTGATTATCAGAGCAGTTTGTAGTAACATTGATATCTAGATGTGAGATCAGTTTCTAGACATCTAGGGATGCTTCCTTTTGTTTCTCAAACTCCAATCCTATTATCTAACCACTTTATTTAAAATGTCTACACTAAGCAGAAATCACTACAAAACTTAGATCTTTATTTTACTTTTATTAGTGTACTTCAGATGAAGGTTTACAGAACAAACTGCTTCTCATTAAACAATTAGTGCACATATTGTTATGTGACATTGGTTACCAACCCCACGACATGTCGACACTTTCCCCTTCTCGACCTTGGGTTCCCCATTACCAGCTTTCCTGTCCCCTCCTGCCCTCTAGTCCTTGCCCCTGGGCTGGTGTGTCAGTTTGGTCTGGTTTTGTTTTATGGGCCTGTCTAATCTTTGGCTGAAGGGTGAACCTCAGGAGTGACTTCATTACTGAGCTAAAAGGGTGTACGGGGGCCATACTCTTGGGGTTTCTCCAGTCTCTGACAGACCAGTAAGTCTGGTCTTTTTTCAGAGAAGTTGGTTGTGGTAGCCAGACACCGTCTAGTTGTGCTAGACTTAATCTGGTGGAGGCTGTAGTACTTGTGGTCCATCAGTCATTTGGACTAATCAGATCTTTATGTTTAAGAAAAGAATTTACTTTTGATCTTTTGAAAAACAATATTCCTGAAATTGTAAAAGAGAGAGACCAAACTAGTGAAATCACAAAGACAAAGGTAGGGGTATTTTAAGAAGCAATTGACAAGAATATCACATTTTTATAAATTCACCTTCTTCTGGGGTTTTTCTTTGTGCATCATATATGTAAATATATGCTAAGAGCTTGAGGGAAGAAAATGGGAAGGGATGTTTCAAGCCATCTGTTGCAAAGAAGAAATTTTGAAGTCATTTCTTGTGATGATTTTCTTTCCTTTTCCTCTTCATGTAATATACATGTTAATGGTTCTTGTTTGGGAAAAAGCTGGAATTGGGAAAATGAGCAACTCTAAAATGTGCAGGTTCTGGCAGGAGTGACATTATTCATTAATATATTTTTGGACTTTGCTAGCTTTTATTTTCATGATAAAATTTTTATGCTGTTGTCATTGTTACTGTTGGTAGAATGTTCTAGAACTTGGATTTTTATTAGCTCTTGGACACAAGAAAGCTATAATTGCAATCTCTCCTGCAACAAAATATTTTCTTTTTATCCAAAAAAACCCTGTGATAATTAATAACATAGACTTTTTATTCTCAGACTTTCATGTTCTTAGATGAATGTTAATAAATTTAGCATAAGGTTTTATCATGAGTAAAACAAAAAGACTTGGAGATTTCTCTAACAATACTGAATGTCATTTTCTCTTCCTTTTTCTTGATCATAGGTGGGTTAACACAATAGTATAAAAATAGTAAGTAGATTAGTTGAGATTGCTGGAATCATAAAATGTTGGAAGATCAAAATACTCTAAATATCATCCATTCCACCTCCCTCACTTGATAAATGGGAAAAAATTAGACACATAAATACATGCTCAAATAAAAAAGGTACTTCTTCTAACTTTAAAACAGAACTCTAAATAGTGCTGAGAGAACAAGAGCAAAGGCATAAATCAGGGCAGATGTAGCCTTGTTCTTTGGTTTGAGACTATTTGGAGAAAAAAAAGCAAGTATTAAATCTAACCCTCTGTTCTATTTCAGAAACAAATGCAAACCTCTTTAAGGAGTTTAGTTCATGCCCCAATTAGCCAAACTATTCAGCTATGGGAGAATAGTAGAGGATCAAAACTGCTTTGGGCCATGATGAATAATGAGTGAGTGAACAGACTAATTAATAACACCATGACAGTGTAAGTCACTTCACTGGAGCTTAAATTTTGGATGCCAAGAGCTATAGATAAGTGATTAATATTCACCATATAAGGTCAATAAAATTTATTTTTAATATTAGAAAATCCAATTTTACACTTTGTAAGCAGAGAAGGAAGGTGAGACTAGAGAAGTTTATAATAATAGGGAAACACTTGCAAAGCAATTTATATACTCTGATGATAGTAGAAAATGATGGATCTCATTATTATGGAACCGCAAATGGATAATTTTGTATTTCACACATTAAACACTTAACAATTAAAGTGACATGATGAAATCATGGATTCTACACAATTGTTGTTAATAATAATTTATCAAGTTTGAGACAGATGTTTTTAGGCTTAGAATTGTATATAATTTGAATGTTTAAGGTTTATTCCCCTAATATAAATATCTCTTGCGATTTCACAAAAGTTGTCTGCTTATTAAGTACATAGACAATTATTATTTTCCTTCTCATTTTCTTCTCACATCTCTTCAATTTCTTGTTCTCCATCACAATTAGAATAGGCACATGTAAAAAAACTTGATCTGACCTCTACTGCTATACTAAGAACAGGAATAAGGAGTCTCTCAAAGCCCTTAGATTCTATTTTTCTCTTCTCTCTCTTCCTCTTCGTCTATATCTCTATCAATATTTCTGTCTTATCTTTACCTCTGTGTTTATCTATGCTTGTCTATCTATCTGCCTATCATCTAACTAGCTAGCTCTACCTCCCCCATTCTCACACTATTGCATTAGTTTAAAAAAAAGAGAAAGAAATCAAGGATGTGTAATACTGTAGAGATGAAACATCTAGATAAAAATAATACATTTTATTCAATCAGTCCAATATTTTGGTATCATTAAAATTGTCTCATCCCCTATAGCCAGCATTTCAGTTTGGCTTTTGTTAGGCAAACAACAAAGTGGTAGTCCCTCTTCTTTTAGTTACCAAAAAAAAAAAACAAAATTAGGTAGCGGCTAATGGGCAAACAATGGAGCCCTCAATTGCCAATGGTAGCCTAATTGGCTATGACCATTTTAGTAATTAAGTACAGAGATTTTTTTTTAATCTCTAATAGAAGGGATTTTCAAAAATTCTTTGAAAGTAAAATAAGTGCTCCTAACCTAAAACGAAACCACTTGCAGTCGACTCCGACTCATAACGACTTTATAGGACAGAGTAGAACAGCCCCATAGAGGCTGCACATCTTTACATCTTTCTCCCATGGCTGGTGGACTCGAACCACCAACCTCTTGGTTTGCAGCGGAGCTCTTAACCATTGTGCCACCAGGGTTCCCTTCAATTTTTAACTTACTGTGTTTCCTGAAGCTGGAAAATCTTTAAATTGTGTTTCTTAAACTCTTAGCAGTGATTAAGTCTTCCTAAATCTATGATGATTATAATTAAAGTGGACATTATTGGAACAGACATTAACACGGTGAGTGGCCAGTATTCAAATTATTGTGCACTGCAGGATCCTTAGAAGCTATTGGTAAGCATCACAATGCTTTATACTAGGCTGAACCTCATTTTTTTTTCACTTAATATTTTTAACACATAACAAGTTGAATCAAGTTTTTTATCAGCAATGACTATGAATTAGTAATGGATATTTTCTAACAATGCAATTAAAAATTAATGAAAATATCATAAGGTGATATTAAAAGATAGGCAAGGCATGAAAATGATCTTTTTTTTTAAGGCTTAAAAATGCTACAGAGAGAAGTCATGCAGTAATACCACATGAAGCCTATCAAGGTTTGAGAGAGGCAACCAGTTTTGAGGAGGCAAAAGTACAACTAAATTTATAGCTACTGACTTTTTAAACAGTGATTTATTATTTGTATGTGACCTTATAATTTCTCAGCCTGCATTCAAACCGTATTCACTCTTACTTTCCGAAGCACAGCAAGTTAGATAAATGAAATTAGAAGTCCAAGATATTTCAATATGAATGTATCTTGCAAGTTTGATAAATGACAGCTGACAACTGGAGAATAAGACATGGGCAATGAAAATAATGGAGAAGACAAAACATACAAAAAGTACACTGTCTTGGCTATTAAAGTCCGGAGGTGTTTAGACCTTTACAGCTGAAAATTTTATGTAATCATCACTGTTTCAAAGCCCAGAAAAATAGTTGTTGTTCCTAAGTTGACCTAGACTATAAATAAGCGGTTCCATTATATTCAAATTTTTGTTTCAGAGGGCAGAAAAATCATAATGCATTTCAGGAAAAAAATAGTATGTTTTAATAAACAATACATTTAAAAATCTACTTCCATTGTTTAGAAGAGTGTTTAGAAAATTCAGCTATATGGTTCTCTCCAGGATGAATATATTAAAAGTAATATAATTATTTCACAGTTGGACAATATTCTGCCAAAGGTAGTAGCTTTCTTTGAAAAGACACAAAATGCAGAGGTGATAAATTTATTTTCAACATGCTTTTTTTTGTTGTTGTCATTATTTAACACACTCAAATGTGTACATTTTTTCTAAGTGTATGGGTAGTAAGAAGATTGATAACAACCATTAAAATGTAGCAAACATAAAATATGCATCCATTTTTTGAGTTTGTGAATGCAATAGATCTTAAGTTCTTAATAAGGAAACTGAAACTTTTTCATCAATTTTTGCCTTTTGATTTTTTTAGTTTTTATCAAGTCAGTACATGCATATATTATTTCTTTTTGACTGTCATATCCATGAAGGAAGGGCAAGTTAAATGGTTGATTTTTTTCAATTTATTTTACTTATTTTTGATATAAAAAATTGTTCCTTGTTTTCTTCCCCGAAAAATAATCTCCTCCTCTCTCTCCTTCTCACTGTCTCTTCCTCCCTCCCTCCATTAATAGATGACAAATAAATTACATATAATATATACCATTATGAAAAAAAATAATTGAAACATATTTGACAGAATTCAATAGAGTACATTTCTTCTCACTATTAAAACTCAAATTATTTCAACCTTGGCTGGTGAGAGACTCTTCTGGTTGGCTTCTGATTCATTTTGATATGACCCTTATAATCTTCGATAGCTTTCTTGCTATGTCGTATGATAAGATGTTTCAATCTTATCATATAAATTTTCTGTTCCAGCTGACAATCTGCTTTACCAAACGTGATCTCCTCCTCCAGCAACTGATCCCTCCAGATGATACGTCGAAAGCAAATGAGTCAGGCAATGTTCTGTTGTGATCCATTGACTTTTGTTGGCTAATTTTCAGAAGTAGATTGCTAAACCTTTCTTCCTTGTTTGTCTTAGTCTGGAAGCCCCACTGAAACTTATCCACCATGGGTGGCCCTGCTGGTATTTGAAATACTGCTGGCATAGCTTCCAGCATCACAGCAACATATGAGCCACCACACTATGATAAACGGACAGATGGGTGGTGAATATATTTATTAGAACAGTGAATTTTTTTTTAAAGCCCAATACAAAATGCTGATGAGAATGAAGAAAAACTGGATCTCTCTTGCATTGCTGCTGGTGGGACTGTAAAATGGTATGTCCACCCTAGAAAATAGTGAGCAGTTTCTTAACATGTTGAGTATGTATTTACCACACAACCCAGCAGTCATACACCTAGGCATTTATCCCAGGAAACTTAAAACATATTGATAAGTTTTAATATCTACATTAACTCATATTATCCTGAAAGTAGAGACAAGTATTCTAGAGCATGGACATATTCAGTATTACCTATAACAATAACTATTTTGACATCCCTTTCCCCTATCCTTCCATCAGTCCTGGGCAATGCAAAGAGAACAATATAGATGTCCCCTACAGATAATGGTGTCTGTACTATAGGTTGTTGTTGTCATTGTTAGTTGCCATTGAGTTGATTCTGACTCATGGCAAACTCATGTGAGCAGAGTAGAACTGCTCCATAGTGTTTTCAAGGCTGTGACCTTTCAGAAGCAGATCTCCAAGCCTGTCTTCTGAGGTATCTCTGGGTGGGTTCAGATTACCAACTTTTCACCTGGTAGTTGAACACTTAACCATGTCCACTACCCAGGGATTCCCATCTGAAAGGTTAGGTACTGAGAATGTATGAATCTAAGAATGTATATAGTTAAGGGATAATTGTCACTCCTACCCTTCCAAAAGAGGGAAAGAAACCTTTGCTCTCTAATTTAAACAAATTTCCTTTGGGATCAGAAGGGGATCCCCTTCTGGGTTCTTTCAGTTTGGACTGTAATGTATGTCTCCAAGGTGAAGATAAGACAAGAGTTGTGGAGTTTTTGTAGAGTTTACAACCCATGGAATATTTTCAAGGCTTGAGTCTCATTCTCCTTTGAAATAGAAACACATGTCTTTTGAGAGTTAAGTCTGTTATTATTTGTTTAGTAATTTTAAAAGCTTTTCCTTTGATCCAGTTCCCAGTAAAATTTGTTCAGAAAGCCCTAACCATGCCAAAACAGCAAAAAAATATTTTTTACTACAATATCACACTCCAGGGTATAAGTCCACACAAAAATGTGTAAACCAATGTTCATAACAGCTTTATTTGTAATAGTCAAACAGAGGAAACAAACCAAATGCCTTTCAATGAGTAAATGGTTAAGTAAACACTACTACTACTCAGCAATAAAAAAGAACACACTACTGGCAAACACAGTGATGTGGATGGATCTCAGTGAAATTATTCTGAGTAAAAAGAGCCAATATTGAAAGATTACACACTGCATGATTTCATTTTGATACGACAAAATTACAGAGGTAGAGGTAAAATTAGAGGTTACCAGGAGTTAAGGACAAAGGGGAGGTTAAAGGGGGTAGGTGTGACTATAAAGTGATGAAGTAATTTTGTATCTTAATTGTGGTATGGTTACATGAATCTATAAATATGATAAAACTCCATAGAACCACACACACACACACACACACACGAGTGCATACAAAACTGGTAACATGAATGTTTGTTTAATATATCAAGGTCAATTTCCTCGTTTTAATATTATCCTGGTTATGTAAGGTGTTACTATTGGAGGAAAGTGGGTGAATGAAACACAGGAACTGTCTGTATTATTTTTGAAACTTTTTATGAATCTATGAATATCTCAAAGTAAAAGTTTAAAAAATCATATTCTTGTTAATTGAAATTTTTGGTGCTACCTACTTGTATAAAGTAATTTTTCTAAGAATAAAATACATAAAATCTCATTAGAGATAGCCTTGACAGATGAACATTTACAATGGATTTTACTGATAGGAAAAACTGACTTTGAAACCAAGATAAATGAAATGTTTGCCTAAAAAATAAATTCCACTCTTCTCATTGGTAGACCTGTATTAATATATATATATACACATACATACACATATATAGCACATTTTTATTATGTTTTGAATTTCATCCATGGAAACTTTGTGGAAATTTTCTTTCTTTTTTAAAGTAACTATATAATTACTTTGATTTTGTCTCTTGGCTTGCAAAGACTAAAGTATTTACTATCTGCCTTTTAAACTAAAATTTACTAACCCCCTGACTATCCCTTTCATTTGAAGATCCCATAATTACAAGTATTCCTCTTAAGGAATACTTCATTTTGTTTTTTTCTCTTTTTCCTTTTGGTGTTCCCATGAAAAATCGAATTTGTCTGCCTTAGATTATAAACCTGAAGTTAATGTGCTAGTAGGCAAGTAATAAGGTAAAGCTGAATGGTCTCACCATTAATATGAAAGCTCTCGCATGTACACTTTTGTTTGTGCCTCTTATTTCCTTGAGTCCTAAGTTTATTTTTGCCAATTATTGTCAAATAATATTCTTCAGATCTTCTGGGAGATTTGGAATGGATAATATAGAAGGGGTAGCTTGGTAAACTTGAGAAATGATAGGGATTTAGTGCTTTAACTGCTACTTTCGCACAACGATCCGTTTCATAACCACCTTTTATCCCCACCCTTCAACGTTTTTAGTGTCACTCATTGCTGAGCTTTTCTAGGGTTCTGAAGAAGACATCGGCCTCCTTCTCCTTGATAATGCGTCTGTGGACACTGAAGTTTTAGCATTTTTCACACTGATATGTCAGTGACGACTTCTTCATCTGCTTTCCATCTTCCAAAAACGTATTGATATATCTCCTATCATTTGTCTCTCCTTGCTCTTGGTCTTTGAGGATCTATATCATTTTTAGTTCTTTAATTAGTGAAATTTTGTGGCAAAACTGGTATATTTTATGTGATTAGTTTTTCACGTTTTATGGGAAATCCTTTTCTTTAAATTCAAAATAGATAAATAGGTAGATAACACTGGAATAGGCACGATAACCTTCTTCCAGCAAATTAAAACCTTTCCTCAAAATGACGTCACAGGAAAATTAAATGCTGTGTGTTTTTGCAACTAGCACTAAATAAATTAGATGAAATATTAAGTGATTTACTCAGATCCATAGTGCCAGTCTTGGGGTAAAACAAAGATGTAACTTCCCTTTCTTTTACAAGATCTCACTTGAAATAATTTGGTTACTGCTATGTAAACATTTAAGAGCCTAAAAATTTCACCAAATCTTATGTTCACACTTTTGAGTCCATTATGACGAATCAAACAATAAGGTAATATATGAGAAAATATAAATTCTAAACAATATTTTTCTACAGAGGATATTTATGCTGTATTTCTCCTCACTTTATTGATTTTGAATTAATAACATGCAGATATAAAAAGGGCAAAAAATGTAGAAGAGGAGTATTAATTCGAGTGGAAAGCCAAAACAGACACACAAGATTTCGGCACATTCCTTTACATTGCTCCTATCCTGCTCAATGCCCTGGGGCTTTATGCTCTTTCTAAGTGATACCTGAATCTAACCAGCTGCCGTCGAGTGGATTCGGATTCATAGCGACCCTATAGGAAAGAGTAGAACTCCCCCGTAGGGTTTCCAGTGTGCACCTGGTGGATTCGAACTGCTGACCTTTTGGTTAGCAGCCATAGCTCTTAATCACTATGCCACCAAGGTTTCCTTTTAAGTGATACTCGGTGTAAATGCTGGAGTGTGTTCAAGAGAACAGAGTGCTCAATTAGGCACAGAATTGTGAGTTTCAGGTGTCAACTTAAAACCATCTTACTGAAAATGAACCCTACAAAACTGATCTTCCGAGGCAGCTTTTACAGAATCCTAGCTGCACAGTGAATGTACCTCTCCTGTGCTGTAGAAGAATTGTGCACAGTGGTAAAAGCTCTGGCTCAAAGCAATGTTGGGATAGAAAATTTAAAGGGCAAAGGGACAATCAGTCCAGGTTTAAAAAAAATCACAGCTTGGGCATTTTAAAAAACCCTTGCCCCAACCTTTTTTGATAGATTGGTATTGCAAGTTATTGTGCCCCAGAGCATAAAAATGGAAATTTTAACCTGTACTAAAATGATATTAATCAATGATCTGATACTTTAAAATATTGAAATGTCCCCCACTGAATTGAAATATTTTAAAAGAGAGTCCTAAAAAGCTAAAAGTTAATGGATGTGGAATGAATTTAAAATATTCCTATGAAAATACTACATTCAACATTTATATAATCAAACTCAGCAATCAATTGAACATTACATTCTCACATTTATAGTGAGATATATGGGCCATGTAGGCTGAACTGAGTGAGTGTGAAATGGGAAAAACTTAGGTGTGGAAGAGGAAGACATAAAATAGTGAAATTGGTAGTAGCTGTTAGACAATAGATACCTGTTTAAAAGGAAACATTCTTAAATCAATGGTGTCCAAATTTGACTTGGAAACTAAAGTGATTTAGAACTATGATTGCTTAGCTTAGTTGATTAGAATAGATTACTAAAAATCAGAGAGTTGGACTCTTTCTATGGAACCTACTGTGGAGTCTTTGATATTCTATTTTTTATAGTAATAGTCAAAGTGAAGAAAAAGAGGTTATTAAGTTTGGCTGCCCTTGTTAAGGATACATGTGATCACTTCCCTTCTTTCTTGTCTGACTGCTGTTTTTAAAGAAATTTCTCTTCATTTTATCTTCTCTGCTTCTTCCTTCCTTCCATTCTTCCATGCCCTTCTGCTCAACTTTCATTGATCAAAAAAATAAATAAATAAATTACAAAAATACAAAATTTACACTGAAGTACAATTTTGCCATGTGGTTGGGAGGCAGATAGGTGCAATTAAGGGAAACCATGATTGATCTGTTGTAGTTATTTGTGTACACCTGCATTTTAACCATGTTGTTGCTGTCGTTAGGTGCCATTGAGACTGTTCCAACTCATAGTGACCCTACGTACAACAGAAAGAAAGACAGCCTGGTCCTGCAACATCTTCATGATCGTTGTTATGCTTGAGCCCATTTTTGCAGCCACTGTATCAATCTATCGCATTGAAGGTTTTCTTCTTTTTCGCTGACCCTCTGCTTTGCCAAGCATAATATCCTTCTCCACGGTCTAGTCCCGCCTGATAACATGTCCAAAGTATGTGAGACAAGTCTTGCCATCCTTGCTTCTAAGGAGCATTCTGGCTGTACTTCTTCCAAGACAGATTTGTTTAGTTCATTCTTTTAATCATACTGTGATTTAATTTGTCTTAGAATATAGAAAAAATAGGATGCAATTAATAATAATAATACTTCATAATTTTGAGTGCTTTTTTGAGAGGTAGTTCAGTAAGTTCTTAATATATTTTATCTCATTTGATCTTCAAAATATCCCTACCAATTTTGTAGCGTTTCAACCTGTACTTCACAGATGAGGAAGCCAATGCATAGTAACTTGCCAATCTCATATAAGGAGTAATTTGCACAGTAATAATTCAAACTCACATTGTCTTCATACTCCAACCTTTTAAAAAAGGCATCTCCTTGTCATTTAGTTACTTTTTAATGGAACCTCACTGGGGTATAAATGAATAAGTGACAGGAAAGCAAATATTTAAATAAATATAATTCACCAAATTACTTTCAAAATTCCAAGAACAATGCTTTGCCAATACAGATCCTCAGTAGTTATCTATGATCACCTACCCTAGCTTTCCTGGGATAGTCTTGGTTATCAATTGTGATCCCAGCATAATTATTAATGGTGCCCATTTTTCTCTCTAAAGTGTCCCAGTTTGATAGTAAATAATATAGTTGTTCTACTTATCCATAATTCCGAAATCCACAAACCTCTGAAGTTTACAAATTTGTTTTTTTTTAACTTTTCAGAAAAATCATCTTGTGCAAAATCTAACCTAAACCAAGGGAAGGAAATTTATTATCTTTATTTAACGCACTTAATATGAATAGTCATGAGTTTCAATGTGGAAATAATAATGTGATTAACTCTGGGTGCTGCTCCAGACCCTGCTGGGGAAGCCCCCTAACCTGAAATACTGAATTCTAAAATATAT
>NW_004443945.1:7537499-7538782 GCF_000243295.1 Trichechus manatus latirostris
TGGGGTTGTTAACCAATGTCATAAAACAATATGTGTACTGTTTCGTGAGAAACTATTTGTTGTGTAAGCCTTCACCTGAAGTACAATAAAAAAAAAAAAAAGGTAAAAAAAAACCCTTATGAACAGCAGTGGAACATTGTCTGATATAGTGCCAGAAGATGAACCCCTTAGGTTGGAAAGTGCTCAAAAGACAACTGGGGAAGAGGTGCTTCCTCAAAGTAGAGTCAACCTTAATGACTTGGATGGAGTCAGGCTTTCGGGACCTTCATTTGCTGATGTGGCATGACTCAAAATGAGAAGAAAGAGCTGCAAGCATACATTAATAATTGGAATGTGGAATGTATGAAGTATGAATCTAGGAAAAATGGAAATGGTCAAAAATGAAATGGAATGCATAAAGATCAAAATCCTAGGCATTAGAGAGCTGAAATGGACAGTATTGGCCATTTAGAATTAGACAATCATATGGTCTACCATGCTGTGAATGACAACTTGGAGAAAAATGGCATTGCATTCACCGTCAAAAAGAACATTTCAAGATCTGTACTGAAGTACAACGCTGTCAATAATAGGATAATATCCATACATCTACAAGGGAAACCAGTTAATAAACTTTTATTCAAATTTACACACCAACCACTAAGGCCAAGGATGAAGAAATTGAAGATTTTTACCAACTTCAGCAGTCTGAAATTGATCGAACATAGACTCATGATGCATTGATAATTACTTGTGATTGAACTGCAAAAGTTGCAAATACATAAGGGTCAGTAGTTGGAAAATCTGGCCTTGGTAATAGAAACAATGCCAGAGGTTGAGTGACAGAATTTTGCAAGACCAAGGACTTCTTCACTGCAAATACTTTTTTTCAACAACATAAAAGGTGACTATACACATGGACCTTGCCAGATGGAATACACCAGAATCAAATTGACTACATCTATGGAAAGAGAAGATGGAAAAGCTCAATATCATCAGTCAGAAGAAGGCCAGGAGCCGACTGTGGAACACACCATCAACTGCTCATATGCAAGTACAAGTTGAAGCTGAAGAAGATTAGAACAAGTCCACGAGAGCCAAAGTACAACCTTGAGTACATCCCACCTGAATTTAGAGACCATCTCAAGAATAAATATGACACATTGAAAACTAAGGACCGAAGACCAGATGAGTTGTGGAATGACATTAAGGACATCATACATGAAGAAAGCAAGAGGTCATTAAAAAGACAGGAAAGAAAGAAAAGACTAAAATGGATGTCAGCAGAGACTCTGAAACATGCT
>NW_004443945.1:7539922-7541134 GCF_000243295.1 Trichechus manatus latirostris
AATAATCAGCGAAGCTGGACTATATGAAGAAGAATGTGGCGTCAGGATTGGAGGAAGACTCATTAACAACCTGTGTTAAGCAGATGACACAACCTTGCTTGCTGAAAGTGAAGATGACTTGAAGCACTTACTGATGAAGATCAAAGACTACAGCCTTCAGTATGGATTACACCTCAACATAAAGAAAACAAAAATCCACAAAACTGGAACAATCAGCAACATCTTGTTAAATGGAGAAAAGATTGACGTCAAGGATCATATTTTACTTGTATCAACCATCAGCATCCAAGGAAGCAGCAGTCAAGAAATAAAAAGACGCATTGCATTGGGCAAATCTGCTGTAGAAGACCTCTTTAAAGTGTAAAAAAGCAAAGATATCACCTTGAAGACTAAGGTGTGCCTGAACCACTCCATGGTGTTTTCAGTCACCTCATATGCATGTGAAAGCTGGGTGATGAATAAGGAAGACCTAAGAAGAATTGATGCCTTTAAAGTATGGTGTTGAGAAGAATATTAAATATACCATGGACTGCATACTAAAGAATGAACAAATCTGTCTTGGAAGAAGTACAGCTGGAATCCTCCTCAGAAGCAAGGATAGTGAGATTTCATTTCACATACTTTGGACATATTATCAGGAGGGATCAGTTCCTGGAGAAGGACATCATGCTTGGTAAAGTAGAGGGTCAGTGAAAAAGAGGAAGACCCTCAACGAGATGGATTTATACAGTGGCTGCAACAATGGGCTCAATCATAACAGGGATTGTGAGGATGCAGCAGGATTGGGAAGTGTTTCATTCTGTTGTACAGAGGGTCTCCATGAGTTGGAACTGATATGATGGCACCTTACAAAAACAACAATATGTGTTTTTGTAATTGATTTCTTCACTTTATTTTATTTCTAGGTTTATAAAAACAACTGATAAGAACATGTGAGTTCCTTTATTGACCCGTTAAGCTTCAGATTTTAGAATTATTTCAAAGTTCTAACTTTACCAGTTAATGCAGAAGAGTGCTAGACTACATCTTACTTTTGTTTTATTTTCTCTAAACATCACTGCATGTTTAATTATGTTTGAACATTCTATAGTTTTACTTATTTTCTGTTTGGAGTTCATACAGTCTTTCCCTTAGTCTTTAGCTCTTAGTATTTTATTTCATTAACAACATCAATAGTCTCCTTTCAGATCTACATGATAGTAATACTAATAG
>NW_004443945.1:7542338-7543593 GCF_000243295.1 Trichechus manatus latirostris
TTCACATTCAAAAATGTATAGACAAATTGTTTCGTGACATTGGTTGCAATCCCCAAAAATGTATCAGCACTCTCCCCATTTTCCTTCACCCTTCGAGTTTCCGGTGTCCATGCATCCAGTTTTCCTGTTCCTTCCTACTCTCTCATCTTTGTTTTTGGGTAGGTGTTGCCCATTTGGTCGCCTATACTTGATTGAACTAAGAAGCACGTTCCTCACATGTGTTACTCTTTGTTTTATAGGCCTGTCTAATCTTTGGCTGAAAGATAGACTTTGGGAGTGGCTTCAGTTCTGAGATAGCAGGGTATCCAGGGGACATAGTCTTGAGGGTTCCTCCAGTCTCTGTCAGACCAGTAAATGTGGTCTTTTTTGTGAATTTGAATTTTGTTCTACATTTTTCTCCTGCTCTGTCTGGGAGTCTCTACTGTGATCCTTGTCAGAGCCATCGGTGGTGGTAGCTGGGCACCATCTAGTTCTGGGCTCAGGCTGGTGGAGACTGTAGTTCAAGTGGTCCATTAGTCCTTTGGACTAATATTTTCCTTGTCTTTGATTTTCTTCATTCTCCTTTGCTCTGAACGGGATGGGATCAATAGATGCATCTTAGGTGGCTGCTCAAAAGCTTCTAATGCCCCAGATGCTACTCACCAAAGTTGGATGTAGAACATTTTCTTTATGAATAATGTTATGCCAATTGACCTAGATGTCCCCCTAGACCATGGTCCTCAGCCCTCAGCCTCAACTCCTTAGTCCCTCGAGATGTTTGACTGTGTCTGGGAAGCTTCTGAAGAGGTTTGAATGTGTCTGGGAAGCTTCTATGACTTTGCTTTGGTCAAGTTGTGCTGACTTCCCCTATATTGTGTATTGTCTTTTGAATGATATTTTTAAATTATTGTTTTTTCATTTACTTCTCACATATACACTCATACACACATATATATTTCAAGAAAATGCCTCGTTATTTTAATTAAATGGAAAAAGAAAGTTTAGTCTCTGTAAACACACGAATACAAAGAGAGTTATGTTTCCAAAAGTGGTATCCAACATAATCTCCAAAGAAACTTATCATTACTGAATGTCCAAATTGTATTTTAAACAATTCTGTATATAAAATTAATTTAATGGGCATAAAGGTACTTTATAACAGAAAATATAAGAAGGCATCCTCTCTTTCCTCAGAGGACAGACAGTAAAGAGAACATGCTTCTTACCAGTAGCTGGTAATTTGTCTCTGAAGGTGCAAGAAGTCTTTCCGTCGCCT
>NW_004443945.1:7545356-7564927 GCF_000243295.1 Trichechus manatus latirostris
CTCAAAAGATTATATGACTTCTATGGTCAGAATCGACTATAAATCAGATTCGACTTGACAGCACACAACCACATGGTCAGGATATAGTCATGCGTTGCTTAATATCCACCATACAGTCTGTGAAATAGGATGTTAAGTGATTTAGACATTGTGCGAATACCGTATTATATACAGACAATCCCCAGGTTATGAACATCTGACTTATCTACAACCTGTAGTTATGAAACAACCCCCGTAAACCTATTATATTAAAAATTTGAGGTACATACAGTGGGTTTTGTAATAACAAACAGGCACTACTTTGCGATGTGCACCAAAACATTATTTTTGCTGCATTATATTAAAGATGTTTTAGTGTATCTGGAAGTGTTTCTTTAATGTTTTTTATGCATAGAAAGTACGCTATACTATATACTAAGGCAAAAAAATTAACTAACTGACATTAGATATGTCCACTACATCTCATTCTCTCATTAGGATTTTTGTACTCCATTATAAACTTATGGACCACAGACACATAGATGCAGTCGGATGTTGCCCAAATGGACATTATGTGGTTCATAGCTGTACTCTGGTCTAAACTCGAAAAATAAGTAAATAAATAAAGACATGTGGCTGCTTTCTCTGGGAGATCTAGTGGTGATTACTGTGTTTTCCTATCCATCCTTTGTTGTTATGAAAATGCATACATATATTGATGTTAAAAAGAAAACATCTTAGCTTGGAACTGGAGAAGCAAAAATAATGTGCTCTCAACTTCTAAGCTTTTGCATGAGCAGTTGCGAATTATGGGATAATGTCCCAGGCTTGGTGAGGATACAAAAGTGAAGCAAACGTGAACAGGCACATTTTCCTTTTGGACAAAGCAGCGAGTATCCTTACAAAAGTATAGGCGAAAACATATTGCAAATGCAGCCGGACTAATAAAAAATGAACTAGTCGCAACCTTTCTGAAGAGCGAATTGGAAGCACATGAAAAGAACCATAAAAACACCCACAGCTATTGATCCAGTAATTCTACTTCAAGAAATATTCCCTGAAGAAATAACCAAAAATTATTGCAAAATATTAGGGTAAAATCATATCTATCTATCTGTCTGTCTATCATCTATCTATCTACCTCTAATATTTAAAGCTAACAACTGGGAGTTATTTGAAAAAAAATTGTCTCATGTTAGAAGTCTATTCTATTGCACAATCATATAAAGCAGGAAAATAGCCATGTGAAATAATAAGTAAAACATTTAGGATATGAAAAGCTAAACATAGTAGGTTGTTATATTATTTTAGGTATGACATAATTTAAAAGTATTTAATAATTAAAATAATCAAAACTTGAAAAAGACAAATTAGAGGAACATAAGCATCTACTTATAGTATATTCCAAGCACCAAAATTATGTTCACATTTTATATTATAAACAAAATGATAAAAAAAAATAGTTGGTGGATTGCATATGGTTTGTATTTTCATTTTGATTAGCTATCGTTTTTATTTTTAAAAAATTAGTATTGTGTTAATAATAAAATTAAATATTAGAAAAGAAATACAAAGGAGGGGAAAATTAATGTATAATTAAAATTAATGTAAGTTAATTATTGTAAATTACATTACATCATATTAATGCAGATTACATTAATTAATGTAAAGTAATATAAATTAATGTTATAATGAATTATAAAATTAATGTATGAAATGTGTAAAACTGACTTCTGAATAAAATACAGGGATGATGCCCAGTTAAGTTAGAATTTCATATAAACAGTAAATGATTTTTAGTATGAGTTTATCTCAAATTTGCATGAACTAAGTTTAAAAAGATGTGTACCATACTTAAAATACATTGGCTAATATGAATTTTGTTTCAAAGACTGTGAATAACAACCTGGGAATTGCTTATCCCTACCCAACATGGGATGTAATATCTGTTCAATCAATTACAAATTTTGGACTTTGTTAATGTATCAGATTTAGGAATAACAAAACCACTAATTAAAATATGTGAATGAACTGACAGACTAAAACCAAAAATGATAAATCTTACACTCATTGATAATAATGATTGATGATAACACTTAGTCATGTTATTAAAGGCAGTCTTGATAGAGTTTCTGCTAGGTGCCAGGTATGGTTTACTTCTTATTCTCCCTATAACCAGATAAGTTGGACATCCTTATCTCTATTTTAGAGTTAGGGAAGCAATATAGAAGAGTCCAGACTCTTCTTCTTTGAGGAAAGAGTATGATAACAGTGCTAATCCTAGTAGAACATAGGGTTATGTGCTAAAGCAGCGTTTATAGGATTGGCACCAGTAGAGATAGTGATATACCTAGATGAGTAGGTGGAGGTGAGAGGACTTAGAGAGGTTTGTTCACAGCACTTATTCAGGACCCTGGCAAAGTTATTTTTTTAAAAAAAAAAGAGTTGAGGGAAGAAGTTTCGTCTCATGCCATTGTAAGAATGCTTATACCATGCTCTGTTCCTAGGTAATGAATGTCCCACTTTACAAAAGATATGTTTCAAGAAAAATACTTTAAAATTTAATTAAATTTCTAATGAATACTAATTCATGTACTTAATCTTATAAGACACAAGTGCATCAGCATATATTGTGTTTACATTAATCACAGCATGCCTGAAATGATACAAACTTACAAAGACATACAGACACACAAATGTACCCTTATAAATCATCAGCCTAAAAATCCTTTTAAAAAAGTATAATCATAACCTGCTATACCAATACCCATCTCTGAAAGTACATTGCAATTTTAGTACCAAATATAGAGAGGGAGAACCTAGGCTTACAGACACATGATATTTTCTTTATATTTTGTGTATTTTTCTTGACATAAAAAGTAAGTGGTTGGAGATCAATTATACTTGAACTTCTTGTTTTCTTTGGAAGCAGGAATGAAGTTCAATCCCTGGAGGTCTTATTGTTTCACTTTTTTACTGAATTACTGATATGATACCACTCACACATGGAGATAGCCTGCTGAAATATCCAGTTTCATTCCACTGAAATAGACATGAATAAGGACATGTAGAAGTCAAGTCATGAAAAATACAAGCTTTGGTTTGCTGTTAAACTTGCTTGTCCTTGACACTCAGAAGTTCCTTCATTTTTGCCTGCAGTATTTCTAAAATTCATGGGCAGTTATAAAAAATAAAGAAATTTACATCTCAAGTCACATGCTGAAAGTTTTTTGAAAGTATTAACTTTTGAAAATGTATCTCATACAATAAAACATGCATTTTTTTCCTTTCTTTGTCTGCTTTTTGACTGATTCTTTTTTTTTTTTCCACCAACTGATTCTTTAAGGTAAGAAAATATTTTGAGAATGAATTACAAAGCAGTTGTTATATTTCTGTTTGTTTGTCAAATATCTCCTGCGTGACAAAAAATGTAAAGGAAAAATCAAATGCAAGAGCAAAAGACTAACGGCCAAATATCTACATGATTTTCAGGCTATTTACATACATTCTTTGTATTTTGAATTAAAACTTAAAAGGAGAAATCACAAACACATAAACACAAGCACCGTGTAACTTACTAATTGTATATGCTAATTTCTACCACGGAACTTGTCATTTGTGAACCTCTCAGACTAGTCAGTCTGGTGCGTGGGGGTGTTGAATTTCAAGAAAGTTCAACCTTCCTTCCCCTATAAGCAATTTCTTTTCCATAAACTTCTCAATCACCCTTTGTGCCCATTTCCACGTAGCTGTTGACTATTGCCATCATCATGTGTGTGATGGTTAAGGTTGTCTGTCAAGTTGGCTGGGCCATGATTCTCAGTGGTTTGGCAGTTATGTAATGATGGTAATTTGGCAGTTATGTAATGATGTAGTTATCCTCCATTTTGTGATATAATGTAATCATGTCTATGACATGGTCTGATATGATGAGCCAATCATTTGTAAGGGAAGTTTCCTCTGAGATGTGGCCTGTATCCAATATATATGGATGTTCTGGCAAAGTCTGCTGGCTTTTACTCATCTGGATCCTGCATCTAGCTCATCATCATATGACCTCCAGCTCTTGGGACTAGAGCCAGGGGCCTGCCATATTGCCTGCCGATCTTGGGATTCATCAGCCTCCGCAACCTGTGCACCAGCAGCCTGCCATCTGACCTACCAATCTTGGATTCACCAGCCCCTGCAGTTATGTAAGCCTGATCTGCAGACTTGGGACTCGCCAGCCTCTTAATTGCATGAGCCATTTCCTTGACACATATGCTTCACTGGTTTTATGTCTTTAGAGAACCCAGCCTAAGACAACTTGCACTGGAGAGAGGAAACTCTATCTGCATCTCTATTTGTATCACTACTATATGTAAATATCTCTTTCTCTGCCTCTCTATCTTTCTCTATATCTACAAACACAGTTCCTTTTAGGGGAGATTTTTATGCTTCTCTGACATGGATGGATCCCCTGACTTTGTGAAACCTGAAGTTTATAAATTTAGGGGGTTTTTCTTTAAGGAAAAGAATGCAAAGTTACAAATACAAAATCAAGTATGAGAGTGAATATTATGTAGAAGAAAAGAAATCACAAAGAATTATAAATATAAAGCACCTAAAAATACAACAAAACTCATAAAATCCAGAAAAATTACATAATATTTTATAGATATCTTGATACCTCTATATGTATTTTATCTACATTTTTGGTCACCTCTTAGTATGGTAACAATGTCACAATTTTTTTATATAAAGAGAATAGAAAGAAAACTATCAATCATGGCTGATTGAATGCTTTGTTTTGGTGGAGACAGGATTTTATGTTTTGGATCATTTAGAAAAGTTTCCTTAAACTTCACAAGTTGTTATTGGTATGCTGAGAATTATTGTCAAATTATAGAAAACCTGTATGAAATTTCCTTTCATATATGAGTGCTTAAAACATAATCTGTTTTTAATACTGCTACAAGTTTTCCTTTCACTCACAAATAATGAAAAATTCTATTTTGTGTGATTCCTATCCATAAATAAATAAAGGTATGGTGTACTTGTAATTGTTTTATGATGCATTATCAAGTACATTCTTAACAGGAGAGATCTTCCATTTTTACTAGATCCAGTCAGAACGGAACTCTCTTCCTACAGTATTACACATCTGAAACAAATAATGTGGACCCTGCTATTACCCCAGCTTAGTACTGGAGAGAATTTCTAACATGCAATGAAAGGAGGGAAACTCCAAGGCAAGCCCAGCATTCTCCCATACTGGAGGAGATAGAGTTAAGAGGCCCAGAAGGCCAAAGTAGTTAGGTTGTGTTTATGTTCTCAGGGAAGTAAAATGTCTTTTCAAACTTCATTTTCTTTGTAAAAAGCTGTGATATGTCTTGGCAGTTTTTAAGTTTTTAGCCACTGTTATAGATTGAATTGTGTTTCCCCAAAATGTGTGTCAACTTGGCTAGGCCATGACTCCCAGTACTGTGTGGTAGTCCAACATTTTGTGATCTGATGTGATTATCCTGTGTTGTAAATCCTAACTTCTATGATGTTAATGAGGCAGGATTAGAGGCAGTTATTTTAATGAGGTAGGACTCAATCTACAGGATTAGGTTGTATCTTGAGTCAATTTATTTTGAAATATAAAAGAGAGAATGGAGCAGAAAGGAGAGGGACCTCATTATCCCCAAGCTAGAAGAGCCAGGAGTGAAGCATGTCCTTTGGACCCAAGGTCCCTGCTTAGAGAAGCTCCTAGACCAGGGGGAGATTGATGACAAGAACCTTCCCCCAGAAGCTCAGAGAGAGAGAAAGGCTTCCCCTGGAGCTGGTGCCCTGAATTCAGACTTCAAGCCTCCTGAACTGTAAGAGGATAATTTTTTTCTGTTTGTTAAAGCTATCCATTTTTGGCATTTCTGTTATAGCAGCACTGGACAACTAAGACAGCCACTTAATAGAAATTCAAGCTGTGAGTATATTTTTATTATTATCTCTGGCATTATTTAATCAAACTTTTCCCAGCTTATTGTGATTTTTTTCATAATAAAAAATAACGATACTATCCAATTTTGAAAATGCTATCCAGAAATTTTGATAGTAGCTTATGCCTGTGTAACAGTACAAGATTTCTCATATTTTACAAATTTTATAAATTTAGCATTTTCCCTGTCAAGTGATTATAACAAGACATCAAGTGGCAAAATATTTAAAGTTAGGTGTTCTTGCTGAATCAGGAAATGCATCTTGGTGCTTTTAGGATGTGCAGCGTGTTCTTGATCTCTAGCTTTGTCTCCCTTTTGCACATGCTCATTTAAAAAAAAAATCTTTGTTTATATGATGTTGCTAAAATCCTCACATATCTTGTTGAAAATATCTTTACTATGGATGAAAATATGCAAAATTAAACTTAATTTGACTAATGCAAATTAAAAGTTTAATAATCAAATTGAAAATATGATAATAAAGTAATAAAGGACTAAATCGGTAATAGTTCTTAAATAATTGTTCAAGTTTGTCTTTTGAAAGTATTAAAATGTTTCTTTTTGTGGTGTCATTTGTAAAGATCACAATTTTTATCTTTTGTTTATATCCTCACCATGAAACCTAAATGATAAATAATCATTAAATTACATCTAGTAACTTTTACCCAAATTACTGCTGTTCCCTATAAATCCACTAGCTTTGTGTGGGCTACTACTCTCATCTACTTAATTCTTTCCAGGAATTACAGTTATGATGCAAATACAAGATAACATAATTATACCCTTCTTACAGATACAGAAACTGAGCCACAAAAGTGATTAGTGGCTAATCACAAAAGTGATTAATGGTAGCAGAGTTAAAATGCCAACTTAGGCAAGTGTACTGTAGAGTCTATAAAGAACTCTTAATTACATAATCTACTATCTACATTGATCCTGAATTTATACTTCAAATGTCCTCCTCTAACCCAGTGTTTCATTTTCTTGTTTGAGCACATAATTTTTTAGATGCTAAAACTTTAAATAGAGAATAACACTACAAAAATACAAGGATAGACATTTTTACATATTTGAGTCTTGTGAGAAGTCAGTGTTGAGGGGAACAGAACAATCTTAAAGTACGATTTAAGAGCAATTACGGTAATAACTTGAGGTGATTTGAGGAAGTCATGTGTAATGTAATGGAAGAAACTTTTTTTCCTTTTAATTAATAACTTGTTAAAAACAAACAAGCAAATGCCCACCAATAACAGCAAAAGGGTCCAAGGCTGTGCAGTCCTCATTGGCTTACCGAGCAAGTACACAGTAGAGGTGCTTTTACTAGGACAGAAAGTTGTCATCATCTGCTGTTTTCTCAACTTTTTATTATATTATTTTACCTGCAGCCTTAATCTCTCAGGTCCTCTGATATCACAAACCTATTCAATTGTTCAATAACCCACTATACACCTATCCTTCTTACTCTCTAGGTTGTTTTTTTTTTTTACAAGAGATTAAAATTAAAAACAATATTTGGCTTATTTTCTTTGTGCTAGGTACAATGAAAACTCTTATTAGGGCAAAAAGTATAAATTTTTTTTTTCAAATCCTAGAATAATTAACAGTTCAGTAAAATGTTTTATAATGTTGACTACAATTTGAAAGCTGAGTCAAGGAAAGAAACATTTAATTTACACATCCAGTCTCCAGACTTCTTTGTATATCAGGGAACATTCATTTCCTAAGTTCATATAGAAAAGAAATTCTGTAATTATTTAAACATTCTAAAGAAAATGCATAGTTTGTAGGGGGTAACAAGGTATTTTGAGATAGTCAGCTTAGAAGACACTAGTTCTGTAATATTTTTTACTGTTTCTAAAAAGAAGAAAATAGCCTCTATTGTTTTTGCATGTGAATAAAACGACAAATTGATTGAACTGGTAATTTGATAATGATTTTATCATTATATAACAGTTGTAATGCTTATAACAAAAATAACAATAAATGTTTCCATATCCAGACTTTCCCCTCCGTCACCCCAAATATTGTTCTTTTAAGTTTCGTACTCCTGCAATTAGAAAATACACAACCCCCTAGTACATTTTATAATCATGTGCATTGAGTCCAAGATTAGCTTCATTGTGTGTGTTTAAATGGCTTTCAGATAGAGATGATCAATAGTCAGAAATTTGTATGGTACATGAAAAATTTACTTCAGATGACTCAAAATTAGATTAGCTTGGTAAATTTCTTCATAGGTGTTCTAACAAGCAACTTTCATAAGTATAAAACCCTTGATAGGTCAGTCTCTGTGGTAATTTAGGTAACTTGTAGCAGAGGTATCTGTTCTGATGATTCTATTTTCACCGTTTAAAGAAAGAGAAAGAGATTTAAGATACTTATGGTACTCCAGTAGAATTATTTCTATCTAAACTGTTAGTGAGGGTTGAATAAAATAAATTAAAACCATTTATTTTACCTAGAAACAAATAAAGCCCTTTTTAATTTTCTCTTCTCCGTTGGGATCCAATGGTTGTTAAAGTAGTTTCATGCTTCTGGGAGTTATTGTAACTGGTGGAAATAGAGCTGACAAAAATGGAGATGACTCAAACCATTTATGTATTATAGTCACAAACAATTAGCTGTCATAAAAATTGTTCTGCCTTTGTGCTTAACAAAACCGTAAAACTTCAGCAAGTAGTAGGCACTGATGTAAGGATGGTAATTTATGTGAAAACCTTTAATTCATATGCATATGTGCTACTCATATGAACAAAGGAAACAATGAATAGAATGGGAAAATATGGGACTAAAACTTATCATTGTTATATAGTCTTTACACACTCTAATCATAATGCTCTTCAAGAGTATATCATTTATACGACCTCAGGATAAAACTGCTGTATCATAAAAGTGGGGAGAAAATAGGATTTTGCAGACTACATAGGAAAGTATCATTATGGTTCATATGCTTGTAAGCATACCTCATGGTAAAACTTTCTATGATGCTACTTATGAAACTTTTTTCAATTCAAAAGTGCTACCTATTCTTTTTGCAAGTAGATGTAGGTGAGAGAGTTAGTTATGGGATGAAAAGACTGTATAAGTAGATGTCACTTTGAGGACTATGGTGCACCTGATCCAAACTATGGTATTTTCAGTCACCACATAAGAATGTGAAAGCTGGACAATGCGTCAGGAAGACTGAAGAAGAATTGATGCCTTTGAATTACGGTGTTGGTGAAGAATATTGATTATACCATGGACTGCCAGAAGAATGAACCTGTCTTGGAAAAAGTACAGCCAGGATGCTCCTTAGAAGCAAGGATGGTGAAACTTCGTCTCACTAACTTTTGACATGTTATCAGGAGGGACCAGACCCTGGAGAAGGACATCATGCTTGATAAAGTAGCGGGTCATCAAAAAGGAAGAAGACCTTCAATGAGATGGATTGACACAGTGGCTGCAACAATGGGCTGAAACATAGCAATGATTGTGAGGATGGTGCAGGACTGGGCAGTGTTTCGTTCTTCTGTACATAGGGTCGCTATGAGTCAGAAGTAACTGACAGCACCTAACAACAACAATGACAATAGTGGAAATGAGAGAATATTCAATACAAGTGGGCATAGAAGGAAGTTCTTGAAAACCTCATGAGGAGTTGGTTGTTGAGAGCAGTATGCATTTTAATTTTTGGAACCTGAGCAGACATGCCTTTGTTAAGGAAGCCTGGAAGGCTAAGTATGCGTTTCAAGTATATCCAGCAAAATATGAGGCTCTGCTTTGTCCTGTTATCAAAATATGGTGGAGATAAATGACCTGGATAATGTCTTCTTATATATCCCCACTTTTCATTAAGTTCGATTTCATGATCACTATGCCAGCTGAAAAATATAGCATGGTCGTTTTTTCTTTTAGGTAAAGGATATGTCTCACTCCTTGTCAAGAAGTTTGAATTTCTGGTTCAACATGTAATCATTAATTCAATTTTTTTTAATTGACTATTCTCTCTACCAAGTTCTTTTAGACACTAGAATAATGTGTTAAACAATAGTTTCTACTCCTAAGAAATTTAATATGAGAAATTAAAGTATTTTGGCTATGGCAGTATGAACAGGACTAAAATTTCAATGGCGTTGATCTCTAATGTTGCATATTATTGAAAGGAGTGTCATAGACCCCTTAGAATCCATGAACCCTTAGTTTTAACATATTTCCACTCCTATGGTTGTCACGCTTTCAAATTAGTATCACTAAAACCCTGGGAGTGGCTAGAAAATGATGTCAAACTAAGAAATAAGCAGATATTCAGCTCCTACCTTGGGGGTAGGGGAAACCAGTATCTTATCTTTGAATGTGATTTAGAGGAAAGTAGGTCTAACAGAGTTGCATTCCTAATAGTTCTAAAACATACTGTCTAGGAGTAAAAAATAAAAATAAAAAACAATTCTCTCATTCTTGTTTTGGCTTAAGTCTAAAATATTTGCCATGCTTCGGTCAGAGCAAAATGAAAACTGATTAAGATGTATTTGTCAATTTATCTATCAGATTAGAATTGTAATAGGATATAATTAATTAAGAAGCTAGAAAATAGTGTTCCAATCAGTATGCAGAATGACGAGCATCCTGGAAAGCTGGAGAAAATGGATTTGAGGCCAAAAAGTAGGGTGCAGTTGTAATTAGCATGTGAAACTGAAATCTGAGTAAGTGAACAGATAATAAAGCCAGAATAGAAATCAGACTGATCGTTATATTCTTGCAGTATATTTGTGTGATGACAAAGGCCAAATGGTCAAACAATACAATTTTTACCCTGCACCAAGCTTTACAGAGGATTAGCAAAGGTACAAGGCAGAACTACAGCATATGCAGATGCAGTAGCTCAGAAGCCCTGAACATGTCAAATACAGCATCAGTCTATAAATTGCAGATTTATTAACAGTAAGCAACTTGATAGTCTAAGTATATCCTGCAAAAGCATTTCTAGTTCAGTACTCAGATCAGTACTTACGACGCTTATAGTTAGTTCTCTTAGTCAGGAAATTCTATAGGTAGATGTTTGCAAAGGAATCTGCTCAGGGTCAAGCTTGCTTATTTTAACACTTTCTTCTCAATATTGAAAATATAAAATTGATGGTCTTTGGTGGCTGATAATACAATGTTATGAGTCCAACACAAAACTATTATCACATCAGGGTAATAAAATAATTGCACTATCATCCTGTATACATATCTATAATGGGTAACAGGGTACTAGGGTATTACTGGCAGAATGACATTTTCTCATTATACCTTCTTATGCTTCAATTTTTTAATTAAGGAAATTTATTATAATTTTAAGGAGTAGCATACAAATTGTAACAAAATTAATTTTCCAAATATATACAATATAAAATATAAGAAATCCTGGTCAGCAATTCAAACTTACCAGTTGCTCTGTGGGAAAAGAGACTTGAGGATCTGCTCCCTTAAAAATTGCAGCCTAGGAAGCACTATGGGGAACTTATACTCTGTCATACAGGGTTACTATAAGTCAGTGTCAATGCGACAGCACACAATAACAACAACATAATCTAAATTATAACATGTACTCCTGTTTCATCATTAATTTTCTATTTATAAAGGTCATTAAATAATTTCATTGAGTTGAAAATCACCACAAGATTAACAAAAGATATATCCACCATCTCCACATTTTACAAACCAAACCAAAAAACCCATTGCCATCCGTTTGATTCCACTCATAGCCACCCTATGGGACAGAGTAGAACTGCCCCATAGGGTTTCCAAGGAGCAGCTGGTGGATTTGAACTGCCGATGTTTTGGTTAGCATTCGAGCTCTTAACCACTTCGCCACCAGGGCTCCCTACATTGTACAAGGCATTTATAATTGTGTTTATCGCCACAATACCTATACGCTAAAGTTTTAAAAACCCTCAAATATTGTATGAATCATTCTTATATTAAATGCACATAAAAACTATCTCAGTACATGATAGCACATTTTGTATTACTGCACTATTGACTTACAGTTTTTCCTGTGATGTAAGACACTATTGAGTTGGATTTTTGCCAGAGTTATATATCAGTTTTTAATGCCATATCTTGGTATTCTTCCAGAAATTCTTGAGTAACTTCACAGTGAATGATTTAAAACCTTTTCAGTCTTTATCACCTGGGAGCCACAAGACGTTCAAATTTTGACCTTTCAAGTTACTCTCCAATGACACATTTTTAAGACTGAAGACAAAGAAATAAGGAAAAATCACTTATTGTAACATTAAAGAATCCTCAGTATCATGTAGTTTTTGTTTATTTTAATAAAGTTTAATTTATGATTGTTTACTTTCCCAAAAAGAGTGGGAATGAGGTTTAAAAGATACTGAATTGTATTACTGGCAGAGCACAGAAGCGGGCATTAGAAGACAGAGAAGGCAAGATAACTCAAAAACCATTGCCTAAATGCATGTTTACAGTTTTTCTCCTCCCGTTCTCCCATAAGACCACTAAACTTGGCTTTCTTTTCCACCACCTGTCTATGACTCTTCTTATCAAAGTTTTCAGGCACCTCCACATTTATTAGCTTCTTTTTACTGGACCTGTCAATAGCATTCCAGACAACTCAACAATTGCTCTTTGAAATACTTTTCTTTTTTTTCAAGACACCAGTCAAACTTAGTTTTCCATCTAGCTCACTGGCTACTCATTTTAAATCTTCTCTTCTTGATCCTTTCTCATTTCTTTATTCTGCTTAATGTTGGAATCGCCAGAGCTTATTTCCTTGAACCTCTTCTCTCTTTCCAATCACTCCTTATTCCCTTGGTTTTCTGGTCAAGCTATAACGTTATCAATATAACAGCTCCCAAATTTATATCTCTACACTATATAGCTTCCCAGAACTAAAAATGCTATATGCAACTATCCATTCAGCATTTATAATGGGAAGTTTCATGAAACCCTCAAACTTCACATACCTAAAACTGAACTCTTGATGCCCAGCTCCACCATCCCAAATCTTCTTCCCCACTTGTCAGTTTGTTGAACTGTGGAGTCTTGAGTGTTGCTGTGGTGCTGAAAGCTGTGCCACTGATATTTCAAATACCAGCAAATTACCCACAGGGACAGATTTTAGTAGAGCTTCCAGACTAAAACAGACTGGGAAGAAGAACATGGCTATCTATTCCCCACCAAAAAATTGGACAATGAAAATGTACGGATACCAGTGTAATTTGTCTTGGAAGAAGTACAGCGAGAAAACATCTTAGAAGTGATAAGGTTAATCTGACCACAGCAGGCCATAATCATAAAAGGCCAACTTGTTTGTCAGAATCTGAAAAGCTTAGAACAATAAGAAACCACCAAAGGAGGGGGACAGAGTGTTCTAACCGGTTCAAGGGGCTGTGGACACACATACCAAAAACTAAATAACAATTCATCCTGGGAAGCAAGTTAAAGATCTATCCTATCACACATGTAGCCGACATAACAAATAAAAAACAACCATCATATGACAGACCCGGGACCCCTGAGCCAAGAGAGCAAATTGTTAGAAAGGAAAAACAAGAAAAGGTCAACCAATCATGACCTTAGTATTCAGCCTTGAGCATTTAATTTTTATTTCCTGGAATATATTTTTAAGTATCTTTTCATATATGCTGGATAAACCATATTGCTACTCTTTTGTGAAGTGAGCTGTCTCAAAGATATACCTATGTGGGATCAAATTGACAACAGCATCTTGGAAGTTTGGATGAGAAGATTTACATTAATGGTGGTGGAATGATTTGGAAACCGATAGTGAGAATAGTTGCATAACTTGAAGAATGTAAACAATGTGACTGAATTGCAAATGTAGAATTTGTTGAAATCGTGTCTCCTTTGCTGTCTATATTTTTACAAAAAACAAAATAAAATTTATATATATATATAAAGATGAACCTTGAATTCCTTGATTCAATTAATAGTGATAGTGTTCCAGAGCCAATTACTAGAAACAGAAGTGAATCATCTTATTTCTCAGTAAGCAGGAGGTAGATGGTCTATAACAGATATCAAAACTTAGAATAAATTTCCATAATTAAAACAGTGTGGCATTGGCACAAGAGGAAAAATAACACAGAGAAAGGATAGAGAATACAGAAAGATATTTGCTTCACGACAAAAGTGGTTCTATAACCCAATGGGGTATTAACAGAATGTTCAATAAATGGTGCTAGGTTAATTGAATATTGATATAGAAAAATATGGAACTTAAATCCTACCTCACATCATATAAAAAATCAATTTCAGATATAAATAAAAAAGGCAAAATGATAACATTTCCAGAAAATGATATAAGAGGAAAATACCTTGGACAGTACACATGCAAGTATGTTCTTAAAAGGAAATTAAAAAAAACAATAAAAATTAAGGAAAAGATGTGCTATATTACAATTACAAATTTCTTTCACAAAAAAATGTATTGCCTTCAAGAGAGTGAAAAGGCAAACAATACAATGTGGGTAAAATAATGGCAAAATAAAAATCTAACAAATGACTCGGAATATAAAAAGCACTTTTTAAAATTAATAATATAAAGAAAAAAAATGAACAAGAGTCATGAAAAAGCACTTCACAAAAGAGTAGCAATATGGTTCATCCAGCATATATGAAAAGATACTTAAAAATATATTCCAGGGAAATAAAATTTAAATCCTCAAGGAAATACCACTACATTTCCTCCAAAGAGCAAAATTAAAATAAGAAAATAGACCATACAAAGTGTTAGCATAATATGAAAAAATGGAAGCCTCTTACATTGTTAATAAGGGTATAAACTGATGTAATTTATTTGAAACATGTTTGGCATTATCTGCTAAAGTTGAACATACCTAGCAAGTTTACTCCTAGGAGTGTGTCTACCAGGAATACATGTACATATGTAATAAGCAGAGCCCTGGTGGCACAGTGGTTAAGAGGCTGCCTGCTAACCAGAAGGTCAGCAATTGGAATCCATCAGAACTCCTTGGAAACACTATGGGCCAGTTCTACTCTGTCCTATAGGGTCACTATGAGTCAGAATGAACTCGACAGCAGCAGGTTTGGTTTTCTTTTGTTTTGGATGCAATAAGAGACAAATATAAGGATATTTGCAACAGCACTGCTCGTAACAGGTCTAACTAGAAACAACTGTCCACCAACAGTAAAATAGGTAAATAAAGCAACTGATGCACTGTGATAATACAAAGCAGTGAAAAATGTACAAACTATAGGTACCAGCATCTGTATGGAAACTTTGACAAACATAATTTTGGAAACAGCAACAAAATAAAATCATATCTACAATTCAGTTTATAAACTGTTCAAAAACAGGAAAATCTAATGTATAGTGTTAAGTCTGAGTGAATTTTGAGGAAGAAAGAAGGGTTGGCATGATAAGGCTGTTATTTATTGACCTGGTGGTGTTTACATGGATGGGTGCACTTTGGGATAATTAATCAAACTATAAATATGATGTTTCCATATCTCATATGTATTGTACTAGAAAAAGATTTTTTAAAAAATCTTTACTTAAGGCTCTCTTAACTCATAATAGGTCATTCAAAAAATATTTTTTTTGGGGGAGGGGGAAGCTAACTTAATATAACACACATCTGAAGGTCCTAGAAGTGGACAATGAGGGCATATTCTTAAAATAGAACATGAGCAGAATTTGCACTGTAAATAATAATAATTTTGTACAATGTTAAGATAGTATTTTTAAATCTTAATGGAGATAGATGAAACTTAAATTTGAGAGTGAGTCATGACCAAAGGGGTAAATGAAGAAAAACCGTGTATTTTGGCATTAAAGTATTTTCTATTAATGAGTGGGATAATAATGAATGTATAAAGAGGAAGTGATTTCTTGATTTCAACTGAACAATTGATACTAAAATTTTCTTGGTATTACAGTCATTTTTTAAAACTTATGAATGCAATGAATTAAATTATACAATATATTAATCAATTTAAACAGAGAACATAGGAAAATGGATAAAGAATATATATACTTTTTTTCAGACTTTTTAAATTGTGCTTTAGATGAAGGTTTACAGAACAAACTAGCTTCTCATTAAACAATTAGTACACATATTGTTTTATGACACTGGTTAACAACCCCATGATATGTCAACACTCTCCCTTCTCAAACTTGGGTTCCCTATTACCAGCTTTCTTGTCCCCTCCTGCTTTCTAGTCCTTGCCCCTGGGCTGGTGTGCCCCTTTAGTCTCGTTTTGTTTTATGGGCCTGTCTAATTTTCGGATGAAGGGTGAACCTCAGGAGTGACTTCATTACTGAGCTAAAAGGGTGTCCAGGGGCCATACTCTCAGAGTTTCTCGAGTCTCCATCAGGTTAGTAAGTCTGATCTTTTCTTGTGAGTTAGAATTTTGTTCTATATTTTTCTCCAGCTCTGTCCAGGACCCTCTGCTGTGATCCCTGTCAGAGCAGTCAGTGGTGGTAGCCAGGCACCGTCTAGTTGTACTGGGTTGTTTTTTTTTTTTTTAATAAAGACAGATCAACGCTTACTTATACTTCAAAAGTTCAGTTTCACTAACTGTGAAAAAAGTTCTGTAAAAATTGATAAGAGGTTAATCTGATGTAGTAACAAAACAAAATTGTCTGTGGTCCATATTCCTATAAGTCTTAAAGATATACATTATGAATACTCATATTTATCATTTATGAATATGATCTAGATCAATAAAACAAACACTATTAAACTGTTTGTGGGAGAAAAAAAAATACTAATAGTATCCTGAATTCACTGGATATGGAATTGTTATGAATAAATTAGAAGAGCCAAAATTAGGAGCTTTATGAACAGTAATGCATCCAAATAGTGAAGAACTCTGCAGCTGACTAAACTTCTTTGAATATGCCTTATTTGTTAGGAGATTTTAATCTAGCACCATATAAATATTTTACATAAATATAAAAAAGTTAAAAATTTTAAAGGGAATCTGTAAAAATTCAAAGCAAAATAAAACAAACAGAACTATCTTTTGAGTTGTGGAATAATCACACAGGAAGGAATTATTTCAAGTAAATTTAAGATGCAATAATTTCTGCAACCCTAGTGGGATATGCCCTGAGGATTTAAAAAAACTTAAAAATGTAAACTGTTTTCACTATTCACATTGTTGCTGGTAATGTCTATATTATTATTCTGAAGCCACTCTGTTTGTAGTGTAGGATAAAACAAATGACTAATTATGTTTATGTCATTGAGAACCAGGATTTTCATTATGCAGAAGAGGAGATATAAATGTAAATAGTTTAAGTAAATCTTACAGTCCAGAATTTTAATAGAAACTACCAGTACCAACCCATGTGGAATTTAATCTTAAATGTATTCTCTCTCTCTCTCCATACACACACACACACACACACACACAGAAACACACACACTTCCTCACTTCTTTGTTCTGACAATAAAAGGGCTTAGAAACTGTGACCAAAACAGCAGCAAAGCAAACTCTCTTGACCTTTTGTTGTTGTTCGTTACTGTGGTTGTTGTTAGGAGCTGTCAAGTCGATTCCAACTCATCTCAGTCCCATTCGTGCACAGTAGAATTACGCTCCATAGGCTTTTCAAGGCTGTGACCTTTCTAAAGCAGATTGCCGGGCCTGACTTTATTTCTGGGTGGGTTTGAACCATCAACCCTTCCATTAGTAGTCTAGCGCTTACATTCACGCAACCCAAGGACTTTTTGTTGCCTACACAATGGTCTCTAAATAACACTTCCCACTAAAAAGAACTAGGGCTCTATGGTGTAATTGTAGATTCCATTCCTGACACCAGACTTGTGTAAAATTATCCTACAATATCATATTATTTCACAAAGTGTATCAAAAAATACTAATGTCCATCAGAAGAATTCTTTAACTCAACTTAAGTCTCCCTACTGACCAAATAGAAAGAAATTGAGCACACCTAAGAAAAATAACAATAGTGAATGGGAACACAACAAATGTGTTTAAATTCACAAGTTTTAATGATATTTAAATAGAAAACAAGAACAAAATAACAAAAACTTGAATGGCTTCATCTGGAAAATGCTTAGCATATCAACTCATTATTCTGAAAATTAGTAATTGAAGCTAACCTGACTTTCCTGTATGAACTATATCTTAGTCAAAGTAACCATATATTAGATAAGGTAGATTTATTCTTATAAAATAATGTAGCTAGTAAATGAAGAAGAAATTATAATGTTATAAAATCACTATTTTGTAAGCCCTAATTGACTTAACGGCAATGGGTTTGAATAAGAAAATGTGGAGCCCTGATGGTGCAGTGGTTAAGAGATCAACCGCTAACCAAAAGGTCGGCAGTTTGAATTCACCAGTCACTCCTTGGAAACCCTATGGGGCAGTTCTACTCTGTCCCACAGGGTCACTGTGAGTCGAAATTGACTCGACAGCAGTGGATTTGGGTTAACAAGAAAATGTGTCTAGGCAGGGTCTCTTATGATTGCTAATACCACAGAAATCATATGCTTTTTATGGAAGTACAGAATGCCTATACAAATCACGGATAAAGTTATCTTGATTAAAAAAAAAAAAATTAAACCTAAAACTAACCAAGTCCTTTGATAAAGCTATTGATTTACAGAAAACTGAGGGACACCAGAGAAATGCAATAAAAACTTCCAGATTATAAAGTTATACAAGATAAGTAACCTGTTTTCTTCAACAAATATATTGCTATGGGGGTGAGAAAAGAGAAAGAGAAAGAATATCAACAATTTAGAAAGATTTAAGAGCTGTATTAACCAATTGAAATATCTGAATTTTGTTTGCAAACTAATTTGAAAAATAAACTGTAAAAAAGCGTATGTAAATGTAGAACAAAACTCAAATTCTTAAAAGACTTACACTATACCAGTTGAGACTAGAGGAACCCCAGAGACTTTCACCTTGAGATAACCTTTATACTTTTTTTATGATTTCTTTTTTTATTTTATTTATTGTTGTTGTTGAGAATATACACAGCAGAACATACACCAATTCGACAGTTTCTACGTGTATAATTCAGTGATACTGACTACACTCTTCAAGTTGTGCAACCATTCTCACCCTCCTTTTCTGAGTTGTTCCTCCCCCATTAATGTAAACTCATTGTCCCCTAATTTTCCTATCTAACCTTTCGAGTTGTTGTTGTCAGTTTGATCGCATATAGATAGTTCTTTTTTTTAATTTTGTTTTTATTGTACTTTAGGCGAAGTTTTACAGAACAAATAGTTTCTCATTAAACAGTCAGTACACATATTATTTTATGACATTGGTTAACAACCCCACGACATGTCAACACTCTCCCTTCTCAACCTTGGAGGACCTTTTTTTTTAAGTGAAAATATACATAGCCAAAGATACACCATTTCAAAAACTTCTACATGTACAATTCAGTTACGTTGATTACATTCTTCCAGTTGTGCTGCTATGCTCACTTTAGATGAAGGTGTACAGAACAAAATAGTTCCTCATTAAACAGTACACATATTGTCCTATGGCGATGGGTAACAGCCCCACTACATGTCAACACTGTCCTTACTCAACCTTGGGTTCCCTATCACCAGCTTTCCTGTCCCCTTCTGCCTTCTAGTCCTTGTCCCTGGACTGCTGTGCCTCATT
>NW_004443945.1:7565930-7579429 GCF_000243295.1 Trichechus manatus latirostris
TATTCCTAGGAGTGGGATTGCTGGATCATATGGTATTTCTATTTCTAGCTTTCTAAGGAAGCACCATATCATTTTCCAAAATGGTTGTATCATTATGCATTCCCACCAGCAATGCATAAGAGTGCGATCTCCCCGCAGCCTCTCCAACATTTGTTATTTCCAGTGTTTTTGATTCGTGCCAGTAATGCTGGAGTAAGATGGTATCTCATTGTTAACCTTTAAATTTCGGACTGAAACCACTCCCAGAGGTCATCTTTCAGCTAAATAACAGATTAGCTCATGAAATAAAAAATATCACACATGAGTATTGTGCTCCTTTAAAAAAATTATGTATGTGAGACCAAATTGTCAACAGTTACACTAAAGCAAAGGTGAGAAGGTAAGGAGGGAGGGGGCAGGGAAACTAGATTGATGGAGATAGAACAAGCAGAACAGAAATAATGAGAATGTTGACATATTGTGAAAAATGTAACCAATATCACTGAACAAAATGTATAAAAATTATTAAAATTTGCTGTGTAAACTTTCCCCAATACACGATAAAATATTATTTTTAAAAAAGCATATGTGATTAGAAAAAAATAATTGACAGTAGACCTGTGACTTTTTCTGTCTTTGAGAAATGCTGACCTTCAGTACTCCTTGTTTTTAGTGGTATGTAACTGATCTGCCTAGATATATCTGGAACATTTAAATTTATGGAAAGCAGCTGGCTACTGAATAGACGCTAGTCCCATAATCTCTTTACTCTGAATAACTAACCAAATGTAAAATCTAAGAAGTGAACTTTCTCTTTGCTTACATTAACTATATGCATGATTAACACACTCTGTGTCTTACACTGCTGAACTAAAATGTTTGTGAGTTGAAGGAAAAACAAAAACACCAAACCCACTGCCATCAAGTCAAATTCCAACTCATTGAGAACTCATATGATAGAGTAGAACTGTCCTTTAGGGTTTCCAAGGCTGTAAATCTTCACGGAAACAGACTGGCACATCCTTCTCCCACGGAGTGACTGGTGGATTCGATCTGCAGACCTTTGGGTTAGCAGCTTGGTGCTTCACCATTGTGCCATTGGGCCTCTGAGTTGAGGGAAGGGGGAGTAATTAAAAATTATACTTGATGGTCTCAATCTTTAAGAGAGAGGAATGCTATTCTATGTCTCTTTTTGCTTGTATCATTTGAATTACTAGTAAAGTTTAGCATTGGACAAGATCTATCATTGATGTATATCTATTTGACAACCCAACTCTTGCTGTAATGCAAAGAGGCAATCAAGGAAATTCGAACACTGATGGATATTTGATTGTATTAAGGAATTATTGTTTTTTCTTACCATAATGCTTATGTTATCTTTAAGTTTTAAAATAATGTTTCTGTAAGATATATAGATACATATATATGTTTGTGTATATATATGTATTAATACATACATGTTTATATGTATTAATAAAATGATGTGCTGCAGTATATGTTCAAAAATAATAGAAAGGAATGTGGGAGTAAGTAGATTTATAGACTAAACCAAATTGGCTGAATGTTGATAATTATTGAAGCTAAGTGATGAGTGTATGACACTTATACTATTATACTATTCTCTCTACTTAGGAGTATGTTTTAAATTTTCCATTACTATGCATTAAGAAGTGAAAAAGAAAATGTGTTTCAGAAACTTTGGGAATATTAATGGGACAAAAAAATAAACAGATGTCAAATGAATTGCATAGATGTGTGGGATAAACGGCCATAATACATCACTTAAATGTTGATGGTTCTACAACTTTGGGCATTTCTTTAAAATAAAACAGAGTTTGTTTTGACAGTATTTGGCTTGTGTACAAAGTATACTACAGGTAAACCACGTAATGAAATAAGGAAACACTGACAAAAGATAACACTCCTAAGAAGATAAATGCAAATTGATTGAGAATACCTGGTATTACAGTAAAGAAGAAAAAAAAAAGTTTAGAAGTAGTAGGTCTAAATTAAACATAGATGCATGAATTCCGAGATAAAATATACTTTATCAGGTGTTACTACACCTACTGATTATGGGGATGACAATGGATCAGGCAACATTTTTTCCATTGTGCGTGAAGTGGCCAAGAATCTGGGCCAGCTAGATAAAAGCCAACAACAACAACAATAACCATACCTACTGATAATAATAATATAGCATAATTGAAAATGTAGTATTATTGCCAAGAGATTCTTGGAAAGCAGCAAGGGCAAAGAAAATCAAATAGGCTTGGTGTATATTGTTGGGAGGCATGGATGCCTTCAAAGATTTCAGAGTGTAGTGTTAAGATCCACCATTTGTCTGTCAATTTGTCATACTGTGGTGAAGTGTGTTGCTATGATGCTGGAGTCTATCTCACTGGTATTTCAAACACCAGTAGGGTCATCCACAGTGGACAGGTGTCAGTAGAGCTTCCAGACCAAGACAGACTAAGAAGAAGGACCTGGTAGTTTACTTCTGAAAAAGACTGGCCAGAGAAAACCTTATAAATAGCTACAGAATGTTATCTGATATAGTGCTGAAAGATGAGCTCCTCTGGTTGGAAGACACTCAGTATGACCGGGGAAAAGCTGCCTCATCAAAGTAAACTCCATCTTAATGACATGGATGGAATAAAGTTTTGGGATCTTCATTTTCTGATGTGGCACAATTCAAAATAAGAGGAAACATCTGCAAACATCCATTAATAATAAAGAGGGGAATGTACAAAGTATAAATATAGGAAAATTCGAAGTCATCTAAAATGAAATGGAACTCATAAAGATCAATATCCTAGGCATTAATGAGATGAAATGAACTGGTACTGGCCGTTTTGAATTGGACAATCAATCATATGGGCTACTATGGCAGGAATAGCAAGTTGAAGAGGGATGGTGTCACATTCATCCTCAAAAAGAATATTTCAAAATCTATTCTGATGTACAACACTGTCAGTGATAGGATAATATCCGTACCCTACAAGGACAACCAGTTAATAACACTATTATTTAAATTTACTCAGCAACCACTAATTCCAAAGCTAAAGAGACTGAAGATTATTACCACTTCTACTGTCTGAAATTGATCGAACATGCAATCAAGGTGTATTGATAATTATAGGTGACTGGAATGTGAAAGTTGGAAACAAAGAAGAATTAGTAGTTGGAAAGCCTGGCCTTGCAAACAGAAACAACACGGAAGAAAACATGATAGAATTTTGCAAGATCAATGACTTCTTCGCTGCAAATACCTTTTATCAACAACGTAAACTGTGACTATACATGTGGGCCTCACTGGATGGAAAACACAGGAATCAAATAGACTACAACTGTGGAAAGAAACTATGGAGAAGCTCAATATCATCAGCCAGAACAAGGCCAGGGGCCAAAGGTGGAACAGACCATCAATTGCTCATATGCAAGTTCAAGCTGAAGCTGAAGAAAATTAAAATAAGTCCATGAGAGCCAAAGTAGGACCATTAGTATGTCCCACCTGAATTTAGAGACCATGTCAAGAATAGATTTGATGTACTGAACACTAATGACCAAAGAACATACCAGTTGTGGAATGACATCAAGAACCTTACACATGAAGAAAGAAAGATGTCATTAAAAAGACAGGAAAGAAAGAAAAGACCAAAATCAATGTCAGAAGAGACTCTGAAATTTGCTCTTGCATATAAAGTAGCTAAAGCAAATGGAAGAAATGATGAAGTAAAAGATCTGAACAGAAGATTTCAAAGGGCAGCTCGAGAAGACAAAGTGAAGTATTGTAATAAAATGTGCAAAGATCTAGTTACAAAACCAAAAAGAAAGAACATGCTTGGTATTTCTCAAGCAGAAAAAACTGAAGAAAAGATTAAAGCCTTGGATTGAGCTACAATACTGAAAGATTCTGTGGGCAAAATATTGAATGATGCAGGAAGCATCAAAAGAAGATGGAAGGTATACACAGAATCGCTGTACCAAAAATAATTGGTTGACATTCAATCATTTCAGGAGGTAGCATATGATCAGGAACCGATGGTACTGAAGGAAGAGGTCCAAGCTGCACTGAAGGCAATGGTGAAAAACAAGGCTTTGGGGATTAACAGAATACAACTGAGGTGTTTCAACAAATGAATACAACTCTGGAAGCACTTTCTAGTCTATGCCAAGAAATTTGGAAGATAGCTACCCAGCCAACTGACTGGAACTGGAAGAGATCTACATTAGTGCCCATTTCAAAGAAGGGCAATCCAATGGAATGCATTAATTATTGAACAAGATCAATAATATTGATCCCTGGTGGAACAGTGGTTAAGTGCTCATCTGCCAACTGAAAGGTCAGCAGTTCAAATCCATCAGCCACTCCACAGGAGAAGGATGTGGCAGTCTGCTTCCATAAAGCTAACAGCCTTGGAAACTCTATGGGGTGGCTCCACTCTGTGCTACCGGGTCTTTTTCAACAACAGTAATGGGATTGGTTTGGTTTTCTGGCTTATCATTAGTATCACACACAAGTAAAATTTTACTGAAAATAATTTTAAACTGGTTGTAGCAGTCCATCGACAGGGAGCTGCCAGAAGTTCAAGCTGAATTCAGAAGAGAACTTGGAACGCGGAATATCATTACTGATGTCAAATGGATCTTGGCTGAAAGCAGAGAATACAAGAAAGATATTTACCTGTGTTTTATGGACTATGCAAAGGCATTTGACTGTGTGGATCATAATAAATTATTGATAACATTTCAAATAATGGAATTCCAGAACACTTAATTGTGCTTATGTGGAACCTGTACATGGACCAAGAGGCAGTCGTTCGAACAGAAGAAAGGGATGCTGCATGATTTAAAATCAGGAAAAGTGGGCATTCAGGTTATATTCTTTCACCATACCTATTCAATTTGTATGCTGAGCAAAAGATCTGAGAATATGAACTATATGAAGAACATGGGATCAGCATTGGAGGAAGACTCATTAATAAATTGCATTATGCAGATAACACAACCTTGCTTGCTGAAAGTGAAGATGACTTGAAGCACTTACTGATGAAGATCAAAGACTACAGCCTTCAGAATGGATTACACCTCAACATAAAGAAAAAAGAATCCTCACAACTGGACCAATAAGCAACATCATGATAAACAGAACATATTGAAGGTGTCAAGGATTTCATTTTACTTCGATCCACAATCAACACTCATTTAAGGAGCAGTCAAGAAATCAAACAATGCATTGCATTGGGCAAATCTGCTGCAAAAGATCTCTTTAAAGTGTTAAAAAGCAAAGAAGTCACTTTAAGGACTAAGGTGCACTTGACGCAAACCATGGTGTTTTCAGTGGCCTCATATGCATTCAAAAGCTGGACAATGAATAAGGAAGACCTAAGAAGAATTGATGCCTTTGAATTATGGTGTTGGCAAAGAATATCTAATATACCATGGACTGCCAGAAGAACAAACAAATCGGTCTTGGAAGAAGTACAGTCAGAATGCTCGTTAGAAGCAAGGATTTCAAGACTTTGGACATGCTAGTAGGAAGGACCAGTCCCTGGAGAAGGACATCATGCTTGGTAAAGTAGAGGGTCAGCCAAAAAGAGGAAGACCCTCAACAAGATGGATTGACACAGCGGCTGCAACAATAGACTCAAACATAGCAACAATTGGGATGGTGTAGAACTGGGCAGTGTTTTTTTCTGTTGTACATGGTGTCGCTATGAGTAGAACCTACTGGACAGCACCTAACAAGAACAGTGTTGAGATAAGCTGTGACCAGAAAGAGAATCGGATTTCCACCCATGTGGCAAAGCAATAATAGCATGAGACTAACAGTAGATACAACCATTTGGAACAAGGTGAATCTACAAAAGAATCTTGACTCTGTGATAATAAGAAAAGAGAGAAATTAACATAAAACTCTTAATAAACATAGTCAAGTGGTAGAATTCAGTGGACTTTTCTAAAAAGCTCTCATGTTAATTATCATAACTTGTGAGATGAAGAATAGAGAGAAAAAATCAAGCTTGCTTGTGAACTGCAAGTATTATCATTATTGCTCACCTGGTGACTCAAATGTTTCATTTCTTACTAAGCTAAATTATTCTCAAGATAAAATAATTGAGCTAATAATAATTAGGCCAGTCTTTTCTAATGAGCAGAAGCTTAGGGAAAAGCAACCGTATGGGAAACAACTCCCCAGTTCTGATATAACAACCTTGGAGAGAAGAAACATCAGGAACAGATCCAATTTTTAATGGCTGTAGTGGGAGCTTGACCACATAAAAGGACTTAAGCTTGTACACAAAGTGGGGCTATCACACTGCACATCTTTCCAGCAAAGATGTACTCTGAGACCGGGTTAATCCCTGTGATGTTTATGAGGGACTCGGTGCAAATACATTACTGCCCATGGACCATTGTCCATTCCTAAGCATATCCATTCGATAGTTGAATGGCAGGACCATGAATGTATGTTGTTTGGGATCATCATAGGGCAGTTGGTGATGGTGGGAGGAGGGAGGTTCAAGTAATTCTACCTTTGTTATCATCTGAGGAATAGACCTTTAAAAAAAAATTAGTTTAGGACATATTGAATAAAGCTATTTTATCCTTGCCCTTAGTTTTTCTAGCTAACTCTTGGGTCCAAAACAGAACATACATAATAAATAACTGTCAACTAAATTGTATGTCATAATATATCTTTTCTTTTGCAAACAGTTATAAATTAAACACTTCTTTCTTAGACCAAACGCCTTGGAATTATCTTTGACTTCTCTCTTTTTCTGACAAACTACACCCAATATTCAGTAAATCCTATCAGCATTACATTCAAAATACACCCAAAATATCATCTTTTTTTTTTTTCCTCACTGCCGTTAATCCTAAAGGAGTCCAATACAGCATCATCTGTCACCTGAGTAATTGTGACATCTTCCCAAGGGGTCACCCTACTCCTAATTTTTCTTCTTGCATTCTTTCTCAGTTTATTAGTCAGAATATTTCAGTTATAATGTGAATCTGTTTACGACATTCATCAACTCACAACCTTACAATCGCTTCTGGTTTTACTCAAATTAAAAAATAAAGGCTTTACAATTGTCTACAAAGTCTTACATGACTGGCTCCCCATTATCTTGCTGATTCAGTCTCCTTCCAACCGCTCTCTTGCTTACTTTGCTTCAAACATAAGCTTTCTTTCTTACTTCTCAAACTCACCAGGCATGCTTTTATCTCGGGATGTTGCACTTATGGATTCTTCTAAGTAGAACTCTGCCTTCGCGAATATCAGCATTGCTTGCTTCCTGATCTCTGTTAGACCTGTACTCAAATGTCACCTTCACAGCAAGGCAATGCTATGTGGGATACCCTGATGGTAGATAAGGCATTCTGTAAGTCCATGGATGGTAGTTTTGGCAGAAGCATTGGTTGCAGGGAAGGCAAATGCATATCCAGAGTAAGTGTCTACTCCAGTAAGAACAAAACTTGGCCCTTTCCGTGATGGAAGTTGTTCAGTATAATCAACTTGCCACCAGGTTGCTGGCTGATCAACTTGAGTGATGGTGCCATATCGGGGACTCAGTGTTGGTCTCTGCTACTGGCAGATTGGGCATTCAGCAATGGCTGTAGTCAAGTTAGTCTTGGTGAGTGGAAATCCATGTTGCTGGGCCGATGCATCACCTTCATCGCTACCACTTTGCTCATGAGCCTATTGAGCAATGACGGGAGTAGTTGGGGAAAGAGGATAACTGGTTTCTACAGAACACATCATCATATCCACTTGATGGTTAAAATCTTACTCTGCTAAGGTCACCCTTTGGTGAGAATTCATATGAGACACAAATATCTTCACTTCTTTGGCCCATTCAGAGAGATCTATCCATATACCTCTTACCTATAAATCCTTGTCTCCAATTTTCCAGTCATGTTCCTTCCAAGTCACTGACCATTCAGCCAAACCATTGGCCACAGCCCATGTATCAGTATACAATCACACATCTGGCCATTTCTCCTTTCATGTAAAGTGAACAACCAGGTGCACTGCTCAAAGTTCTACCCATTGGGAGGACTTCTGTTCACAACTGTCCTTCAGGGAGGTCCCAGGAAGGGGCTGTAGTGCTGCCACTGTCCACTTTCATGTGGTGCCCACATATAGTGCAGAATCACCTGTAAACCAGGCACTAGTTTTCCATTCTTCAGTTATTTGATCATAAGGAACTCCTCAGAAGGCCATAGATGCAGACTGGGTGATGGAAGACAATGTGACAGGAGTGGAGACATGGGCATTTGGGCCACTTCTGCATGCAACTTATTTGTGCCTTCTGGTCCTGCTCAGGCTCAATGTCGTATATACCACTCCTATTTAATGATAGAGTGTTGCTGTGTATGTCTAACTTTATGACTCTGTGGGTCAGACAACACCTAGTTCATCATGTGCAGCTCAGGCCACATGGTGACTTAGTGTCCCACGGTTAAGCATTCAGTCTCTACTAATGCCTAGTAACAAGCCAAAAGCTGCTTCTCAAAAAGAGAGTAGTTATCTGCAGAGGGTGGCAGGGCTTTGCTCCAAAGTCCTAAGGGTCCATGCTATGATTCACCAAGAGTGGCCTGCCAAAGACTCCAAACAACATCTCTATCTGCCACTGACACTTCAAGCACCGTTGGATCAGCTGGATCATATGGCCCAGGTGGAAGTGTGGCTTGCACGACAGCCTGAACCTGCTGCAGATACTTCTCTTATTCTGGGCCCCGCTCAAAACTAGCAACTTTTTGAGTCACTTGATAAATAGGCTGAAGTAGCACACCCAAATGAGGAATATGTTGCCTCCAAAATCCAAAGAGGCCCACTAGGCATCATACCTCTGTTTTAGTTGTAGGAGGACCCAGATGCAATAACTTATCCTTTATTTTAGAAGGTATATCTCAACATGCCACAGAGGACTGGACCCCTAGAAATTTCACTGAGATGGAAGGTGCCTGAATTTTTGTGGTAAAAATTTCCCACTGTCTAGCATGCAAATGTTTTACCAATAAGTCCAGAGTCATTGACACTTCTTCCTTACTAGGTACAGTCAGCATAATGTCATCAATGTAATGGACAAGTGTGATGTCTTGTGGAAGGAAAAGATGATCAACGTCCTGCAGACTAAATTATGACATAGGGCTGGAGAGTTGATGTAGCTCTGAGGTAGGCAATTGAAGGTGTATTGCTGGCCTTGCCAGCTGAAGGCAAACTGCTTCTGATGGTCCCTTTGAAACAGATACGGAGAAAAAGGCATTAGCCAGATCAATAGCTGCGTACCAGGTACAAGGAGATGTATTAATTTGCTCAAGCAATGAAACTACATCTGGAACAGCAGCTGCAATTGGAGTCACCACCTGGTTAAGTTTCCAATAACCCACTGTCATTCTCCAAGATCCATCTGTTTTTTGCACAGGCCAAACAGGTAAATTGAATGGGGATGTGGTGGGAATTACCACCCCTGCATCTTTCAAGTTCTTGATAGCGGCAGTAATCTCTGCAAGCCCTCCAAGAATGCGGTATTGCTTTTGGTTTACTATTTTCCTAGGTAGAGGCAGTTCTAATGGCTTCCACTTGGCTTTTGCTACCATTATAGCCCTTACTCCATTTGTCAGGGATCCAATGCAGGGGTTCTGCCAGTTGTTGAGTATATCTATTCCAATTATGCATTCTGGAACTGGAGAAATCACTACAAGATGGGTTCAGGGACCTACTTGACCTACTGTGAGACAGGCATGAGTTAAGACTCCATTAATAACTTGACCTCCATATGCCCTACTCTGACTGGTGGGCCACAGTGATGTTTTGGGTCTCCCAGAATTAGTGTCAGTTCAGAGTCAGTATCTAGTAATCCCTGAAAAGTCTGATTATTTCCTTTTCCCCACTGAACAGTCACTCTCTTAAAAGGCTACAGATCCTTTTAGGGAAGGCTAGGAGAAAGATTAACAGTAAAAATTTTTGGCAGTGTTTTAGAGTCCTTTCCTCAAGGGGACCTGGCCTCCCCTTCATTCAAGAGGTTGTGAGTCTTTAAACTTGCTCAAGTCTGGGAATTGATTGAGAGACCATGACTCTCTATTCTGGCGATTTGAGTTGGACTGCTATTCACTTGACCTAGAATTCATCTGCTTGCACAGATCAAGTAAATATTTAGTAGATTTCCTATCTATTTCACTCCCAGGGACACCATGACTAGGTAGCCAACACCATGAGTCCATACAAGTCAGACTATTCTGATTACTGCTTTGACTCTGCTGTCCATTGCAATAACCATACCCACTTTGTCTTTGTCAGCTGAGTACAGCCACTTGGCCCCCACTGCTATGGGGTCCAATCAGCCCCATTTTAGTTAGGTGTCTTAATTCAGTTAGGGCAGTTCCCACTGTCAAATCTGGTTTACATAAAATAGCAATCACAGCAGTCTTCAAGGATGCTGGCTCTCCCTTCACAAATTTGTTCCTCATAGTTGTGGTAAAACGTATGTCCTCTAGACACTCCATGTGTGGGTCCATGGGTCTAACCTGATAAATCCACTCTAGCATGCCAATGTCCCTAACCCTTTGGATACCTTCTTCTACAGTATATCAAGGCAGTTCTGTACTTCAACTTGATTTAGTGTAGGCCACCACATAATCTATGCTTCAGCGACCCAACTAAATAAACTATTAGATCCTTTCCTAACTTCTCAAGATGAAACACTGAATGAGGAATCTGTGCTTAATGGGCTCATATCAATAAACTCGGACTGATTTATCTTTATGTTCCTAGCACCATTATCCCACCTCTTTAATAGCCATTCCCATACATATTCCCCAAGTTTCTGTTCGTACATATTAGAAAAGGCAAGCAGTTCTTTTGGAGCATAGTGTACTTCCTCTTGGGTCACAGTTTGTACTTCACCTTTTGGGGCTCACTGCGACTTAAGTCTAATTATAGGTCTAGAAGCCAAAATCAGTAGTGGGGAAGTGTTTTGAGACCATCCAGCATTGTCTTATAAGGCATTTGTCTCAGATGATGTCCCAGGCAATGATTCAGACAAAAGCTCATTAGATGCAGCTGGGTTAATCTCATTAGATGGGAGTGGAGGGGCTAATGGTTTTATTGAGGAGGGTGGTTTAGCAGATAAACGTGCAGTAACCTCTTCAGATGGGAGTGAGAGGGCTGGTTCTGTTGGCAGGAGTGATTCAAGGGAATTTAGGGGCTCAGTGTCTGCAGCTTCCTGATTATCTGCCCATATGTCCCCATTCCAAGTTTCAGGGTCCCATTTCTTCCCAATCAATACCCTTACTTTAACTTCATACACCTCTAGAGGTTGGCAATTGAGGTTGGCATTGTAATTCAGCCACCCTTACAAAAAGACTCCGTGTTTGGTTTTCGGCAATATCAGCTCTGTTACTACAAGAAATAAGGCTTTCTTTCAAAGCACAAGTGGAAACTTTGAGGTCGTTTATCTGACACTTGAGCTTTAACTCTGAAGCCCTGAGCGCATCTCTTCTTTCACCAGTTTGTCTTACAAAAGTAGGACCAACCAACCAGCTTCCTTATACTTCTCATTATGACAAAATTGTAGAAAAGGATCACACATGTAATCACCCAGAGCCTCGCCTTTCACCCATACCTGATCTATTGGTGATAATATTTTGGATATTTGAGTTGCCACCTCAAGCCATGGATTAGCAGTGCCCTCTTTACTATTCATCAACATGTTTAAGACTAACCAGACTTGAGAATCAATTTAGAAAATTCATCCCTACAATTTTGTTTCTCCAGAACCATTCTCAGTACCAAATGTCTTAGGCTAGGTTCTCTAGAGAAGCAAAACCACTAAATCATATAAATATATATAGAGTGAGATTTATATCAAGGAAATGGCTCACATGGTTATAGAGACTGGAACATTTCAAGTCCATGGGTCAGGATAGAGGCTTCTCCTAATTCACATTGCTGCAGGGGCTGGTAAACCCAAGACTGGCAGTTCAGAGAGCAGAGATCTTGCTCACAGGCTATGAAGATGGACGAATCCCAATATCAGAAGGCAAGGTCGCAGGTAAGCTGCTAGCTCAAGTCCCAAGAACTAGGGGTCAGACAAACAGGAACTAGCTGTACTGATCCATAAAAATACTATTTCTTCTTACAGGAAAACTGCTTCTGTGGATGTGAGAGTTCCAGATGAGTTTCAGTGTTTATCAACACAGCTTTGGCATGATCTCTTTAAGCACTATGCCAACTAAGGCAAAGGAATGAATGGTTTTGTCCATCCTCCCATCATTCGTTACATCAAACAGCACAGGAATGTAGGAGGAGCAAGCAGGAACTCGCCCTGTTTCTTTGATGAAAATAAAATGTATTTAACTATATTTATAAACAAGTGCTTCCATCTTTCATTTTCAAAAACAAATCTTTAGAGATTTAAGCTCCTAAATAAGCTATTGATTATGGCTGTGCCAACTTAAAACCTATGATAAACATCAACTCCAAAACAATTCTTCTACGTCTCTTCTCCATAACCACTTTCTTTCCTTACTTCAAGTTCAACTTTTGTCAATTGCTGTCCGTCTTTAGTCTGTATTACACCAGCCTCTACACTTATTAGAGAAGTTGAGAGTAAGGTCTCCCTAGCTTCTAAAATAAATTGTGCTGGTTTCCAAGGCTCTCTATGATTAATCTAAACATCCAGTCTTACTTTCTAACATGCTGTTGCATGATAGCATTTGTTCCTGTCTGATCAAACTATTGATAGTTTTTCCGAAATACTATACTGTTTAATTTTGCCATGCTTTTTACGTGTGCTTTTTCCTCTGTGAGATAGTTCTTTCATCTTATATCCTAATGAACATCTGCTCATTCTTCAAAAAAAAAAAAACAACCCGCTGTCATCAAGTAGAGTCTGACTCACAGTGACCCCATAGGACAGAGTACAACTGCTCCACAGGGTTTCCAAGGAGTGGCTGGTGGTTTTGAACTGCCGATCCCTTCTGGTTAGAGACGAGGTCTTAACCACTGAGCCACCAGTGTTCTTCACTCTTCAAAGCTAGATTAAAATATTTCCTTTTCATGTGTGTGAGTTGTGCATTATTTTATTAAAGTTTTATAGCACTGTCTGACTGTTGACACATTTATAAGTATCCATCTCAAAACTGTGATATCTTTGTTGGCAGAGTCTACCTCATACTCATTTTTATATCTCTAGTTCCTATCAGAAGCTATTTTGTTATTAAATTTAATTCAATAAACAAAATAATTTCATAGCATTTTTAAACTCACTGAAATTGTACAAGCTAATTTTGAGTACAAAATCAAAATTAATATACCTCTGATTTGTTCATTTTTTTAAGATGTCACTTTTTAGTTGACTTTTCTTTTAGACTTTCTGGATAAGTCACCATACCGATATTGCCTCTGATTTATATATATATGTATGTATATATGTATATATATACATACATTTTTTTTTCCTTGAGGGAAGTTGTTTGACTTAGATAACCAGATAATGTTAACAACT
>NW_004443945.1:7579529-7627363 GCF_000243295.1 Trichechus manatus latirostris
CCTCTGATTTATATATATGTATGTATATATGTATATATATACATACATTTTTTTTTCCTTGAGGGAAGTTGTTTGACTTAGATAACCAGATAATGTTAACAACTTTCTCCTTACTTCTAATTTATCAGCTAGTTCTTTGTTGAGTGGAAGAAGTCTAGAGTGAATTTGCCTTCTTAATCCTTCATCCTAGTTAGGATCGAACTGTCAAACAGTCAAGTCAAAATTTTATCAGATGCTCACTTTTAGCAGAACACAAGTTCCAAAGGAAGTTTAAGTCCCCATTTGCTTCTATATTATGCTTCTGTGTCAATTTTACAATCTACACCAATAAAACTCAAATCCTCCCTCCGTGGTGTGAAGTATAAAAACCAAAAAAAAAAAAAAGAAAGTTATACTTTACAGTTTTTTTTTCTTTCCAATGAACTTTTTAGTGTATCATTTCTGTTTCCATTTTGTTGGGTCTTCTGAGCGACAGCTGTCCAATCCCCACATAATTCTTAAAACCAAGGAAATTTACCACCTTTGATTTGGAAAGGACATTAAAGTTCACTTTGTTCCAACACCTTTCTGGTGTCTGAATACTCTATACAACACCTCCAATAAATTTTCACCGAACTCGAAGTTGAAAATCTTTAGTAGTGTGAAGTTTTCACATCTCCAAAAGGAGAAAGTTTTTCTTTAAATTGAAAAGAAGTCTACATTTTAGAATGGCTCAACAACAAATGGAATTTTTGTTTTTTCCACTAGTGGAGTTTTTGTTTTTTCCACTAATTGGCTTAGAGTCTAACTTTTGGTGTATTACAGAACAGGTACATCAACATCCAATGAAAAGTCCTTCAAATATTTGAAGGCTGCTCTAATGATTCACTGAATTTTTCTTTTTATTTGTTAGTTATTTAATGTTAAGTACATTTTTAAATTTTAACAAGGGAACTACGTAAAAATAAGCATGCAATTTTAAAATACCTTAAGGCCCATAGAAATCTTTGGATATGCAGGGGATGAGAGGCTTTAAGAATGCAAGGCATCCTCAGGTTGCTACCTTAGAATATGTCATGGCTATTTGGAAGGCCTTGCTTTCAACACTTTAGAGCTAGTTTTGACTTTTCAGACAAATGCTTGAATTTATATAAAGGTATATACTTTCTTAACTACAGATCTAGTCTATCATCTTGTCTATTGGATTTATTTTGAAATGCAAGATGTTTTATTTATTTTTCACGTTTCTGTATCATTCTTAAATTTCTTTGTTTATCGGCCATACCAAGTGTCCTTAATTTTTATTAGTCAATTTTTTCTGGATATTTTTCTCCCTCCCAGATATTGTTTGATTTTATTGTATTAGAGTCTGTAGCAAAATTACAAAACTAAATAATACGCAATTACCACAACCAGTGAAACACTAAAAAGTATATATAAATGTTTTAAAAAAAAATCATCACCTACTCTCTTCGGTATTATAGTATTATTTTGTTATTTTTGTTGTTAGTTATTGTATCATACCATATATATTAACTACTTTTTTTCTCACTTAAAAATGTAGTATGTTCATCCTCCTGGGTCAATAGATAACATCAATCACACTTATTTTCATAGTTGTATAATATTCTACAGTATTTTTTACCTACTATTTCTTTAAATAGTAAATTTTTTAAAATATCTGCTGCAAAAGACCTCTTTAAAGTGTTAAAAAGCAAAGATGTCACTTTAAGGACTAAGATGTACCTGACCCAAGCCATGGTGTTTTCAATTGTCTCATATGCATGTGAAAACTGGACAATGAATAAGGAAGACCAAAGAAGAGTTGATGGTGTTGGTGAAGAATATTGAATATACACCATGGATTGCCGGAAGAATGAACAAATCTGTCTTGGAAGGAGCACAGCCAGAAAGCTCATTAGAAGCAAGAATGGTGAGACTTCGTCTCACATACTTTGAATATGTTATCAAGAGGGAGCAGTCCCTGGAGAAGGGCATCATGCTTGGTAAAGAAGAGGGTCAGTGAAAAAGAGGAAGACCCTCAATGAGATGGACTGACACAGTGAGTCCACAACGATTGTGGGGATGGTGCAAGACTGGGCAGTGTATCCTTGTGTTGTACATAGGGTCGCTATGAGTAGGAACTGACCCGAAGGCAGCTAACAACAACAACAACGCTATTTTTTTAAAATATTTCTCTATCAATGGACCAATCACAAATATATTCTGACACGCAGATGCTTTTATTTCTGTAAGATAACCCCTCCAAAGTATCATTAGTAAGTCAGAGAATTTTTGTACTCGCATCTAGATAGATATTATCAGATAGCTTTCCAGAAAGGGCTTTCACAGTTTGCATTTCCCACAAAAATATTGTATTTCACCTCTAAATTATGTGTTTTTAGAAATTTTGTCAGTCTCTGGTTGAATGATGGTAACTTACTATTGCTTTAATTTGCTTTTCAAATTAGAACACGGAGAGTTTTGAAAAATCTTCTGTACAACCCTTTTTTCCTTCTTTTTGTGAGATATACTTTCATGCTTTCAGGAACTGATGACTTGTTTATCAAAACAGTTCAGATAACCCAACCTTGCTCAGTTTAACTAATTGAAGCAGACTTTGTAGTCAGAAATGCTTAGACTTGGATCCTACGTTTAATGTATTAGCTATGTGAATCTGTACAACTGATATCTAGGTTTATTTTACCTGAAAGAAAATACAGCTAATAACACTACTACATTGCAATACTGTGAAGATTAATGCTATAAAGCCCTAAGAAAATGCCTGTCAGGTGGCTGGGGGTGAAAGTTCTTTCCTCTATTACAAAAAAAAAAAAAAAATCTCTTCCAAATTCATAATTTTCAACTGAAAGTAGAGATTAAAGACCATCTCTGTCTACAATAGTTTCAGGCTACTACAAGAGGTGCAAAAGTCCCTAAAAACATAACTGATTTATTCCAGCTATATGATTTGTAAACCCTGGTGGTGTAGTGGTTAAGTGCTACAGCTACTAACCAAAAGGGCAGTTCAAATCCACCAGGCACTCCTTGGAAAGTCTATGTGGCAGTTCTACCCTGTCCTTTAGGGTCTCTACGAGTCAGAATCAACTCGACAGCAATGGGTTTTTTAATATGATTTATTCTCATATGAGTCAGATAAAGTCTGCAGTAATGAAAGTCACCACTGGGTTTTGTAAAAGGCACATGGTTTGTTCTTAGAATAGCTTGGTTTAAGTTCTACCTAAGTAAAATTAGATACATTTCTAAACTTCCTATGATGTATTTACTTCACAAATAAAGTAGAGAAATCTTTGTCTTCCTCACAGCTCTACTGCAAGAATCAAGCAAGACGAAGTATAAGGATATGGCAGTAACCATATGTTAAGCAGAGTAAACTCCTAATTCATAATAGTTGGGTTATTAAGAGTCAATGTCAAGTTATTCAACAAGAATATATCATGCGTCTACTCTCTGTCAGGCCCTACTCATGGCCCTGTAGACTCAAAGAGATAATGAAGACACAGTTACCCTTGGTATGGAACTTTCAGTCTCCTGTGCCTCAGGAAAGTGTTTTAGCAATAAAATACACTCCAACCTAGCCCTTTAGTGCCTGGAGGTACATATAGTGACCATTTAATTTTTCAATCTCTGGCATTTATTAGGAAGCTACTTTTCCACTGACAGTGCATGCTGCTGCAAGACGGGGGTCTTTATGACTGTTTGAAACTGAAGAAACAGTCCGTGACACAAATTACTATTTTTACAGGGTATTCTATGAGGTGTGTGCATTTTTGGTAGGAAAATTAGAAATTTTGAAAATTTTTATTTGGGATACATGTGTCCCTCTGAATTCTGGGGGGACCCTGAGAGTAGAAAAAAATCCATACTACCTACCAAAACTTTAGACACATTCAATGATTCAGCATGCTTACATTAATGAAAACACATGGTATCAACAAAAAATTCAAAGCAGAAAAGAATTGAAGAATAAAAGGGCTAGCAAAGTCATAGTTATTGTATCCATTTATTCAACAAATAATAGTCCTGGAGTACATGAAAGAAATATTACACTTTTCTCATGAGTAAACTGTCCAAGAAGAAGAAGGGACTTAATTCTATACACATTAATAGACAGAAGATAGTTACAGCTATGTGATTATTACAAACTTCACTGGATGGCTCACGATAGAAAGTTGAGCAAAAACATGGACGTGAGAAAGCAAAGGACATATAGAAACAAGAGCAGCTAGTTCAGTATAATAGGATTAAAGAGAATATTCAAAAAGTAACTGGATACAGGATTGGTAAAGTTGATTGAGGTCAGACAATTACAAAATTTAATGCCACCTATATATCCCATTGATGGTCTCCAAAAACAATCATTATCTCTTCTATAGTAACATAATTCTTCCTAATGTTTACCATCCAGTATTTGGAGAAACTCAGTTGTATCTTTCCTACTGGCATTCTTGATTTAGTTCAGTAATTGTCTCTTGAGCCAAAACTGACTTTAACATATAATAAAACAAAATTTAGTTCCACACAGATGCCTAAGATCCATTTTTTAATATTTTACAGCTTCTTTCCCTCATAGGACTATAAGTCTTTGTTATTTCCAGAGAACAAGGATCATCTAACAAAGACTCAGAGAATTTCCCCAGTGGTTTCAGGATTATCTTTCAGTAATCCAGAACTATAAATATACTAGTTATAAAGACACTCATGTAGAATGTAAAAATAACTGCAGTAGCCTACGTATCATTAATCTAAAGGAGAAATACAGCGACATGTTTTTATGACAATAAAAATGCCCCCAAAAAAACCCAATCAAGGTGGATATTAATTAGTTTGATTATCATTTCTTAAATGTAAAGTAAATTAAGAAAAACACAGTGTTAGAATGAAACTCATTTAAACATGCACAACCTCTGATTTAAAAAAAAAAAAAAGATAAATTGAGCCATTTATCAGGATAATTTAATCTGTAAAAGAATTTTCTTGGGTTACCTGGCTAGCTCAAGCAAAAGAGCTTTTTAGTTCAGTTTATACAAGTAGCCTTAATTCTTCATGGTCTTTAGTGCAAAACTGGAAAAAGCTTAAATTTCTTGCAGAAATAAAAAATATATATACTGAAGAGAAGGCTAAATCTGCACTATATTTTATAAGATCTATATAGATTTGTCTTTAAACAATTTCATTGAAACTTCCCTATCAAAGCAAAGTAAAAGATAGCTAAAGAAGAGTACGCTTGTATATTGTTCACACATATTTCACAATGTAACTGTTTTTGCATTCCTTGATTATGTTTTTTACACCTTCCATCAAATAGTCTCTTGCTTTGTAACTCCAGGGAATAGTCTGATTGAACAAAACAAGAGGATTCCGACTCATTTCTCAGCAAGAAAACTAAACTGATGTTCGGAGACCATGAAAATCAGGAGCAGGTGATGATAAAATGAATTGTTCTTCCTCCTGACCTCCACCAAAAAAAAAATACATATATATATAGTGTTTTAAGAAGTCAGTGCTTTTGAAGATTATATAGCCAGAGTTATCACATAATTAAGACATAATTCTATCCCTTGCCTATTGTATTTTAAGGGATTTAACTTTCTCATAGTTGCTTCAGAAATGCACTTTGAAAAGTTTGAAAAAAAAAAAGCAATTGCCATCTAGTTGATTTCAACTCATGGCAACCACATACATGTAAGAGTAGAACTGCACATCATAGAGTTTTCAATGGCTGATTTTTCAAAAGTAGATACCATGTCTTTTTTTTGAGGTGCGTCTCTATGGATTTCAACTGCCAACATTTCTGTTTAGCAAGTGAGCACAGTAACCATGTGTACTTAGATGTGTCCAAAACACTTGTCCTTCTCAGAGTTCTAATTTAAAACTCACTGGTTCAAGCATTCAGCTGCTAACCAAAAGGTCAGCAGTTGAATCCACCAGCCGCTCCTTGAAAACCCTACGGAGCAGTTCTACTCTGTACTATAGGGTCACTACTCTGTACTATAATGTCAGAATCGACTCCACAGCACCGAGTTTGGTTTTATTACAGTTCTATCAACTCAATATACCAAATTGAATTTGTGTTTTTAATTCAGCTCACTAATATGGTTACTACTTTTCCAGACTTTTGATAATCTTTAATGAAGAAGATAGTTGAGCTTGACTGACCAGGAACAAAACTATCTTTCAAGAAAATAGTAAATCAAATGACTGAATGAAAAAAGGAAAAAGCAAACAAGATATTCAATATATGCACAGGAAATAAAATGATGGAACACTACTATGAAGAACATGTAAAGCACACACATGTAAAGCATGCCCCTGGCTTACTGACTGGCCAATATAGTTGAAACCTCCATCTTCGTATCACCTGGATCTTGTTAAAAATGCAGATTCTCAGGCCCTACCCTGGACCTGCTGAATTGAAATTTGCATTTTAGCAAGATCCTTAGGTGATCAGTATACATTTTAAAGTTTGCAAATCAAAACCAATTGCCTTCTCGTCAGTTCCAACTCATGGTGACCCCATGTGTGTCAGAGTAGAACTGCGTTCCATAGGGTTTTTAATGGCTGATTTTTCAAATGTAGATTGCCAGGCGTTTCTTCCAAGGTACTTCTGGGTGGACTTGAAGCTCCCTTCTTTCAGGTAAAAGCCAAGTGCAACATTCAGGGATTCCAAAGTCGGCAACGCCTTGATTTAATGGGACACAGAGAAGTTCTGGACGTCTATAATGATGATGATGATGATGATGATGATATTAGTAACTATCAGCAGTTGAACACTTATTATATGCTAGGCTTTATTACAGGATTTTTACATAGATTATCCCATGGCTCTTTCACAATCATCCTATGAGTTAGATGCTACTGTGATTTCAGTTTTGTAGACAATCTCATTATGTTAATGACCATGTGACAATGCAAATGCAAACAACAGAGTTCACACTAAGAACTCTGAGCATGCTTCAAAGGCATAAACACTATCACTAACTTTGTCTTTAGGGTAATGTGTTTCAGAAAGGAGGAAGAAGAAATGTATTTTGTTTGGTTGGTTGGTTGATTGATTTAATTGTATTTTGTTTTGGCTTATAGTTTCTTTCCAATTTCAGATAATTATTCAGACTGCTATTCCAGTAAGCAAAAATGAAAAAAACAAAAACAAAACCCACAAAGTTTTGAGAAGTAAATGCTAAAAAAATAGTGTAAAAATTGAACTTTGATTCACCTTCAAATAGGATATAAATAAGCTGAAGCACATATTTTTTCTTTTTTGTAATTTGAAACATACATTTTTCTCTCAGGAGAAAGGGTTGTCAAAGGAGGGAAATCATTTAAACTTAAAGATAATCCTTATGTCTCTCTACAAAACTTCTCTCACAAATTATTTTATGATAGATAAATATCAGTTCAGAATATTGTTTTTAAAAGGAATATTATTGAGGTTTTTTTTTCCAATCTGTTGATAAAATTAAATAAATGCTCTTGATTTGCAAGAATATACACTATATAAAAAGTTAAGTTTATATACTATGAGTAATAAAAAATTAAATTAGATCCTAAGTAGAGGCTTCAATGTGAAAACATTCTAAGTTGTCACCATTACACCCTCTCATAACAACCCATTCTTCACCCCTCACCATTGTTGAAGGGGTTTCCCCTGGTGGTTACTACAAGGCAGTGATGCCCTCTTGTTTCCTTATTTGAGCTTTTATTTTCACCACTACAAATACTTCAAGTCATTTTAAGGTCGAAGGAAAAGAGAAAAAAAAAAATCCCTCTCGAAGCTTGAAGACATTTCCTTAATTCATGCAGAATCACATGATTTTAGGGTAAAAAGTGAAGAGTTCATACTCTCTAAATAAAACCAAAAAACCAAACCCATTGCAGTTGAGTCAGTTTCGACCCATAACGACCCTATAGGACAGAGTTGAACTGCCCTATAGGGTTTCCAAGGAGCGGCTGGTGGATTTGAACTGCCAGCCTTTTGGTTAGCAGCTGTATCACCTAACCACTGTGCCATCAGAGCCCCATTATCTAGATACCACCCCGTAATTTACAGATGAGTAATGTTCCTCCTCCCCCACACGTCGGTCAGTTAGTCGTACTCTGCCGGTTTGTGTGTTGCTGTGATGCTGGAAGCTATGCCACCGATATTCAAATACCAGCATGGTCACCCCATTTCAGACAGGTTTCAGCTGAGCTTCAAGACTAAGCCAGACTAGGAAGAAGGACCCAGTGGTCTACTTCTGAAAATAATTAGCCAGTGAAAACTTTATGAATAGCAGAGGAACATTGTCTGACATAGTGCTGGAAGATGAGCCCCTCAGGTTGAGAAGCACTCAAAAGACGACTGGGGAAGAGCTATTTCCTCAAAGTAGAGTCGACCTTAATGACATGGATGGAGTCAAGCTTTCAAGACCTTATTTGCTGATGTGGCACTCTCAAAAAACAGCTGCAAACACCCATTAATAATAGGAACGTGGAATGTACGAAGTATGAATCTAGGAAAATTGGAAATCATCAAATATGAAATGGACCGCATAAACATCAATATCCTAGGCATTAGTGAGCTGAAATGGACTGGAATTGGTCATTTTGAATCAGACAATCATATGGTCTATTTTGATGAGAATGACAACTTGAAGAGGAATGGCATTGCATTCATCATCAAAAAGAACATTTGAAGATCTATCCTGAAGTAAAACGCTGTCAGTGATAGGATAATATCCATATGCCTACAAGGAAGACCAATTAATACGACTATTATTCAAATTTACACACCAACCACTAAGGCCAAAGATGAAGAAATTGAAGATTTTTGCCAACTTCTGCAGGCTGCAATTGATCAAACATGCAATCAGGATGCACTGATAATTACTGGTGATTGGAATGTAGAAGTTGGAAACAAAGAAAAAGGATCTGTAGTTCGAAAATACAGTCTTGGTGATGGAAACAATGCCAGAGATCACATGATTGAATTTTGCAAAACCAACGACTACTTCATTGCAAATATCTTTCTTCACCAACATAAATGGCAACTATATACATAGACCTTGCCAGATGGAATACACGGGAATCAAATTGACTACATCTGTGGAAAGAGACAATGGAAAAGCTGAATATCATCAGTCAGAACAAGGCCAGCCGAGGACTGCAGATCTCACCATCAATTACCATATGCAAGTTCAAGTTGAAATTGAAGAAAATTAGGACAAGTCCACGAGAGTCAAAGTACAACCTTGAGTGTATCCCACCTGAATTTAGTGACCATCTCAAGAATAGGTTTGATGCGTTGTACAGTAATGACCAAAAACCAGACGAGTTGTGGAATGACATCAAGGACATCATGCATGAGGAAAGCAGGAGATCATTAAAAAGACAGGAGAGAAGGAAAAGACATAAATGGATGTCAGAAGAGACTCTGAAACTTGCTCTGGAACTTCAAATAGCTAAAGCAAAAGTTAAAAATGATGAAGTAAAAGAGCTGAACAGAAGATTTCAAACAGTAGCCTGAGAAGACAAATCAGATATTATGATCACATGTGAAAGGACCTGGAGCTAGAAAACCAAAAGGGAAGAACACACTCAGCATTTCTCAAGCTGAAAAAACTGAAGAAAAAATTCAAGCCTTGAGTTGCAGTACTGAGGGATTCTACGGGGAAAATATTAAAAGACGCAGGAAGCATCAAAAGAAGATGGAAGGAATACACAGAGTCACTATACCAAAAAGAACTGGTCGATATTCAACCATTTCAAGAGGTAACATATGACCAGGAACCAATGGTACTGAAGGAAGAGGTCCAAGCTACACTGAAGACATTGGCGAAAAACAAGGCTCTGTGAATTGACGGAATACCAATTGAGATGTTTCAACAAACGGATGCAGCACTGGAAGTGCTCACTTGTCTATGCCAAGAAATTTGGAAGACAGCTACCTGGCCAATGGACTGGAAAAGTTCCATATTTATGCCTATTTCCAAGAAAGGTGATCCAACTGAATGCAGACATTATCGAACAATATCATTAATATCACATGCAAGCAAAATTTTGCTGAAGATCATTCAAAAGCGGCTACAGCAGTATATCAATAGGGAACTGCCAGATATTCAAGCCGGGTTCAGAAGAGGACATGGAACCAGGAATATCATTGCTGATGTCAGATGGTGCCTTGCTGAAAGCAGAGAATACTAGAAAGATGTTTACCTGTGTTTTATTGACTATGCAAAGGCATTCGACTGTGTAGATCATAACAAATTATGGATAACATTGCAGAGAATGGGAATTCCGGAACACTCAATTGTGCTCGTGAGGAATCTGTACATGATCAAGAGGCAGTCGTTTGAACAAAACAAGGGGATACTGCATGGTTTAAAGTCAGGAAAGGTGTGCAGCAGAGTTGTATCCTTCACCATACCTATTCAATCTGTATGCTGAGAAATTAATCAGAGAAGCTGGACTGTGTAAAGAACGGGGCATTAGGACTGGAGGAAAACTCATTAACAACCTGCATTATGCAGATGACACAACCCTGCTTGCTGAAAGTGAAGATGACTTGAAGCACTTACTGATGAAGATCAAAGACTGCAGCCTTCAGTATAGATTACAGCTCAACATAAAGAAAACAAAAATCCTCACAACTGGACCAATAAGCAACATTATGATAAATGGAGAAAAAGTTAAGGTTGTCAAAGATTTCATTTTACTTGGATCCACAATCAACACCCTTGGAAGCAGCAGTCAAGAAATCAAAAGACACATTGCATTGGGCAAATCGGTGGCAAGAGCTCTCTTTAAAGTGTTAAAAATCAAAGATGTCACCTTGTGGACTAAGGTGCGCCTGATCCAAGCCGTGGTGTTTTTGATTGCCTCATATGCATGCAAAAGCTGGACAATGAATAAGGAAGACCGAAGAAGAATTGACGCCTTTGAATTGTGATGTTGGCAAAGAATATTGAATATACCACAGACTGACAAAAGAACGAACAAATCTGTCTTGGAAGAAGTACAACCAGAATGATCCTTTGAAGCAAGAATGGCAAGACTGTGTCTCACATACTTCGGGCATGTTGTCAGGAGGGATCAGTCCCTGGAGAAGTATATCATGCTTGGTAACACAGAGGGTCAGTGAAAAAGAGGAAGACCCTCAAGGAGATGGATTGACTCAGTGGCTGCAACAATGGGCTCAAGCAGCAACAATTGTGAGGATGGTGCAGGACCGAGCAGTGTTTCGTTCTGTTGTGCGTAGGGTCGCTATGAGTCAGAGTCAACTCGACCGCACCTAACAACAACAGCAGTGTTCCTCCTGAATTGCCCAAGTTGCACAGCTACTATTTTGCAAGTGAAACGTATTTGATTAAAAGGTAGAAATGCAAACAAATGAGTAAAAGATAATTAAGGCTTTTGTCTTCAAAAATCTCTTTGCCTATTTGAGCTTGTCATTATTCAGTATGACAACTTAACCATCTCTCCATAACTGGACCCAGCAGCCTTCTTCTATTTCCAGGGTCCAGATCAATACTTAGGGTGATATTATTAAAAATAAATAAATTAAAAAATCCTGACTTTTTAATGTTTTCTTTATGTAATCATTGATAATATGGCTACTAAGACATCAATTTCTCTAGCCTCATTTAATAATAAAGTGGACATAACAAGAAAATCACCTTATTTATCTTCTCTTGATACTGAAACATTAACCATTTCCTGTAGATATTAAGCAGTAATAAATGACATAGCCACAGTTTCAAACCAGGTCTGTTTAACTCCAGTGACTGAGCATGAAACACTACAAAATGCTTTAGGATTTATTAGTTTTATTATTTTGGTTACTTCTCTAAGTCTAGTCTCAAGAGAATAAACGAATACCCTGAATTCCACAGATATGCATAGAAATCAGGGGATGAGATGGAGAGAGTGTCCATCACCCCTTGATGGCGCTGCTTAAGACTAAATAGAAGGCTGTAACTGCATAACTGAAGTCGGTATGGACTCCACCAAAAACATTACCATAAATCTAACAACAGACCCCCGCTCTCTAAGGAAAAGTTTGAAGAGAAGTATTTGATGGAGATATAGGGTTGAGTTATCTCAGCAGCCTGAAAAGGGTGTGAATAAAAATGAAGGAATGGTGAATTTGTTATAATTAAGTTTCCAGAAGATTATTGCTTTCAAATTCAAAACTAAAGTTTTACTAGGAAAATACATAAAAGTCATGTAAGGAGCCCCCCAAATCTAGCTATCTGGCATAGGGAGAGGCTTCTTCCCAGGATGTGGGCTGGACTCCATTTTGTTGTGTGCTGCTCAGGCTGAGCTGACTCTCACAAGCCAGCTAGCCTGAATGCTTCAGGAAGGCTGTGGCCTCCTCTCCCCTTCTTTCTTCTCACAGGAGCTCCCAGGAAGGATACTAACTCAGACTGGCCCCCAAAATATCAATAGATTAACAAGATGTTAACTGACTCAAACTTTGTGATCAACAAAACAATGTTTAAGGGATCCCGTAATTGTCTTGCGCCAGTTAAAACATGATTTTGTAAATGTCAACCAATCAGAATTTTTTTTCTTTTAAGTTCTTGTATTTTCTGTATTTCAACTCTATGAAAAATTCGTTTCACTGGAGTGCTTTCGTGAATCCTCAGGAAGTGCTACCCGATCCGGATCGCTCTATTCCTTCAATAAACTCTTTGCTTTAATTTTAACAAAACCTCTAGTTTGCTCTTTGACAATTAGTTTACTTATCTGACATGTTATTACTTAGGTACCAAACAGTATTATCTTTAGGAACAGAAGACAGCATACCCTAACTAATAAGGAATACCCTAACTCATAAAGAAAAATAGTAGAATACCATTTTAAAATACATTTATTTATATCACCTCCTTGTAACCAAAAAGATTCAAGGCCGTAGAGATGTGTACATTAATTGTAATTACTGAAACGTCATTGTCATACCAGTTATTTTTATATATTTGGATTCATAATTTAGTTTGTAGTTTATGTTTATTCTTGGTTTTTCAATAAAATAAATAATTCACTTAGGGAGGTGTTCCCTATGCTTTAGTTTACTGTTACTAATACATATTTATCTAAGGGTTAGACTTGTGAAATTAAAGAAACAAGACACAGAGAGAGAGAGAAAAAAAAAAGTAGAAGAGATAGAAGTAACACCTTCCCAGTTTGTTCTCTCAGTCAGGGTGTCGATTCAATGCCCTCTCTCATAACTGAGACGACACACACAACTTTTGTATTTCTGATTTTCAGTTGGAATTATAGTTCTTCTTGATAGAATCCACTTTAGCGTTATTTGCCAGTTCCCTGGCATCCTTCTAACCATCTCTCTCAGAAACCTAGTTTTTATTGCCTCCTTGTTTACTGTGCATTCAAACTTTCCAACTCTTTTCAACACATCCTGCTTTTATGGCTTTCGTTTACAAGTAAATGGAAGGCCCTAAAAGCCTCCCTGCTGTGTGGAACTGACTTTAGAAAGTGACTTTCTAATGACTGAGAGACTATCCTTTAAGAAATTTTAATTCTCACCCCTTATTAATCACCCTCCTTAGCCTTCTTGCATGTTAGAGATCCCTTTGTCTGGGAGGAAACCCTGGTGGCATAGTGGTTAACTGCTACACTAGCACTTAACTAGTCCTCCTTGGAAACTCTATGGGGCAGTTCTACTCTGTCTTATAGGGTTGCTATGAGTTGGAATAGACTGGAAGGCAACTTGTTTTTTTTTCTTTTGGTTTGTCCGGGAGCTCCTTTAGAGCATGGTATGTATACAAGTGGAAGTTCCCTGGATGGTGCAAACAGTTAAGAGCTCCATTACTAGCCAAACGGTTGGTGGTTTAAACCCACATACAGGCACCTTGGAAGACAGGCCTGGTGATCTGCTTCTGAAAGGTCACATCATTGAAAGCCCTATGGAGCAGTTCTACTCTGCACACTGTGGTCACCGTGAGCCAGAATCGGCTTGATGGCAACTAACAACAACAAACAAGTGGAAAAGGGATTGAGCTGAGAGTCAGTAAAATGGGATTCCTATCCTGGCTCCTGCTCTGCATACTCACTCACTCTGTGATCCTGAACTTCCCTGTGTTAGATAGAAAATAAAGTCTTCCTTGCTTTCCACTCATTTCCTTCTTCTCTTTCCTACCTTCTTTGTCCTTCTCTTTCCTTTTTATTCTTCAAAGATGTTTGAAGGATACATTACTTATCATACATAATATTTTGGACTTCTTTCTTATAAGCAGTAGATATTCCTAGCTAAAGAACAACAAATCAGTATGTTGCAGAGAATAAGGTCTTCTGTTAAATTTGGTGTTGGGTTATGACTGATAAATAATGTATTTACTTGGGATCAACTATGCTCCAAGTGTTATGCCAGCTCTCTTACGCACATTATTTCATTTATTCTTTACTGCTATGTCGGGACTTGAGTATACTATCCCAGTTACGTAGATAAAGAAAGAGGCCTAGAGATTCTAATTATTTTTTGTTCATAAATTTGGTTAAGTTAGGGTAAAAAGTTTAATCACTAGTATTGTTACAACCTAAGGGATGGGGAAAGGTCAGTAATTACATAATTGATGTAGGACTTTCTTTTGGGGGGATGAAAACATTTTGGAAATAGATATAAGTGGTGGTTATACAATATTTTGAATGTATTAATGCTATTAAATTGTTCATTTAAATTTATGTTATGTAATTTTCATCTCAATTTTAAAATTACAGTGTTTTTTAAAGGGGTTATATTAAGATTATTTTCACATAACACACTAAAATACCCAAGTAATACCTTTGAAGTCATCACAATGTGTAGTTCTTGGAAAGGAATATAGGTGAGAAAAACAAGATGTGAAATTATATTTTTATATGAGGTCTTGGATTTGTTAAAAAAAAAAAAAAAAGTCAAAACTCACCAAAATTTGAACATAATGCATATAGGGAGAACATTCTGACTTCAGAAAAAGCAAATGGATTGAAGAAGCCAGGTACAATGAGGTTTATAAAGATAAGAGGAGGGAGAAATATAGAAAATCAACCATTGGCTAATCTTAACATGATTGATCGAACCCTGCCTTCCCCCCTTTACAGAGATCAACTATTATCAGGTTACTTCTGATATCAGGTTACTGCTGATAATTTGGCCCTCCAGCTACCTGCAATGGAGCCCTGGTGGCCAAGTGGTTAAGCACTCGGCTGCTAACCAAAAGGTCAGCAGTTAGAATCCACCAGCCGCTGCTTGGAAACCCTATGGGGCAATTCGACTCGGTCCTATAGGGTGGATATAAGTCGGAATTAACTCGATGACAATTTTTCTTTTTTTTTTTTAATTTTTATGGAAGCAGACTGCCACATATTTCTTCCACTGAGAAGCTGATGGGTTCGAACCACCAACCTTTCAGTCAGCAGCCCAAACTCTTAACCACTACACCACCAGGGCTTTTTATAATTCATGTTTGTTGTTGTTGTTATGTGCCACCAAGTCAGTTCCAACTCATAGCAACCCTAGGTACAACAGAATGAAACACTGCTCAGTCCTGTGCCATCCTCACAATCATTGCTATGTTTGAGCCCATTGTTGCAGCCACTGTATCAATCCATCTTGTCCAGGGTCTTCCTATATTTCACTGACCCTCTACTTTTCCAAGCGTGATGTCTTTCTCCAGGGATTGTTCCCTCCTAATAACATGCCCAAAGTATATAAATAAAGTCTTGCCATCCTCCCTTCTAAGGAGCATTCTGGCTGTATTTCTTCCAAGACAGATTTGTTCGTTCTTCTGGAAGTCCATGGTATATTCAATATTCTTCGCCAACACCATAATTCAAATGCAGTAATGCATGTTAGCAAGCATTAATAACATTAATATAATCATTATCAGTGACAGGGAGAGACAGAGCGTATAGAGCAAACAGTGACTATTCCCCTGAGAACAGCAGAGCCCTCTATCCCTCCAGGTACATGAAGAACCTTATCTCAAGTACTGAATTTTCAATCAGAATTGGTAGAAGAGTACAGAGTGAGGAGAGAGATTGAGTTCTGACAAAACATCTATTTATAGTTTGGAGGCAAAACACCCCCTAAGGAAACTCCTTTTCAACTGATTGATCAATTACAATACATCAGATCACATTACGGAAGGCATTTACATTGCTATGTTAGATTTTGCTATAGTGATTCTGTGTATTCCTTTCATCTTATTTTGATGCTTCCTACCTTTTTCAATATATTGCCCATAGAATCCTTCAATATAGTAACTTGAGGCTTGAATTTGTTTCTTCAGTTCTTTCAGCTTGAGAAATGCTTTTTGGTTTTCTAACTCCAAGTCTTTGAACATTCTATTATAATACTTTTTCTCGAGCTGCTCTTTGAAATCTTTTGTTCAGCTCTTTTACTTCATCATTTCTTCCATTTAATGTTCAATAGAAAGTTTCAGAGTCTCTTCTGACATCCACTTTGGTCTTTTCTTTCTTTCCTGTCTTTTTAATAACCTCTTGCTTTCTTTGGAGCCCTGATAGCAGAGTGATTAAATGCTTGGCTGCTAACCAAAAGATCGGCAGTTCAAATCCACCAGCTGCTGCTTGGAAACCCTATGAGGGCAGTTCTACTCTGTCATATAGTGTCACAATTAGTTGGAATCGACTCAACCGCAGTGGATTTTTTGTTGTTGTTTTTTTTAATTGTGCTTTAGGTGAAAGTTTACAGCTCAAGTTAGTTTCCCATACAAACATTTATACACAAATTGTTAGGTGACCCTAGTTGCTATTCCCTACAATGTGACCACCCATGCCTCCTTTCTACCCCGGATTTCCCATGTCCATTCAACAAGCTCCTATCCCTTTTTGCCTTCTCATCTTGCCTCTGGACAGGAGCTGCCCATTTAGTCTCATATATCTACTTGAGCTAAGAAGCACACACTTCACGAGTATCATTTTATGTCTTACAGTCCAGTCTATTCTTTGTCTGAAGAGTTGGCTTCGGGAATGGTTTTAGTTCAGGGTTAACAGAGAGTCTGTGGGCCATGTGTTCTGGGATTCCTCCAGTCTCAGTCAGACCATTAAGTTTGGTCTTTTTACTAGAATTTGAGTTCTGCACCCTACTTTTCTAATGTGCCATTAAGGACCCTCTGTTGTGTTCCCTGTCAGGGCAGTCATTGGTGGTAGCTGGGCACCGTCTAGTTCTCTGGTCTCAGGCTGATGGAGTCTCTAGTTTATGTGGCCCCTTTTGTCTCTTGGGATAATATTTCCTTGTATCTTTGGTGTTCTTCATTTTTCTTTGCTCCAGGTGTGTTGGGACAAATGGATGCATCTTAGATGGCCACTTGCAAGCTTTTAAGACCCCAGACGCCACTCATGAAAGTGGGATGCAGAACATTTTCTTAATAAACTTTGTTATGCCAATTGACCTAGATATCCCCTGAAAGCATGGTCCCCAGACCCCCGCCCCTGCTACACTGTCTCTTTAAGTGTTTGGTTGTGGTCAGGAAACTTCTTAGCTTTTGGTTTACTCCAATGGTGCTGACATCCCCTGTATTGTGTGTAGTCCTTACCTTCACCTAAGATAACCCTTGTCTACTATCTAGTTAGTAAATTCCCCTCTACCTTGCTCACCACCCTTGTAACCATCAAAGAATGATTCTTCTGTGTTTAAATATTTTCTTGAGTTCTTATAATAGTGGTCTCATACATTATTGTCACTTTGCAACTGAGAGAATTCACTCAGCATAATGTCTTCCAGATTCATCCATGTTATGAGATGTTTCTTTGATTCCTCACCATTCTTTGTGGTTGCCTAGTATTCCATTGCACGAATATACCATAATTTGTTCATCCATTCTTCTGTTGATAGGCACCTAGGTTGTTTCCACCTTTTTGCTATCATGAACAGTGCTGCAATGAAAATGGATGTGCATATATCTATTCATGTCATGGCTTTTATTTCTCTAAGATATATTCCAAAGAGTGGAATTGCTGAATTGTATGGTACTTCTGTTTCTAGTTTTTTAAGGAAACGTCAAGTGGATTTCCAAAGAAGTTGTACGATTTTACATTCCCACCAACAGTGTAAAAGTGTTCCAGTCTCTCCACAATTTCTCGAACATTTATTATTTTGTGTTTTTTGGATTAATGCTAGCCTTGTTTGGGTGAGATGGTATCTCGTTGTTTTGATTTGCATTTCTCTAATGGCTAATGATAGTGAGCATTTCCTCATGTATCTGTTAGCTGCCTGAATGCCTTCTTTGGTGAAATGCCTGTTCATATCTTTTGCCCATTTTTTAACTGGGTTATTTGTCTTTTTGTTGAAGTTTTGCAATATCTTATATATTTTAGAGATTAGACCTTGATAGGATATGTCATATCCAAAAATTTTTTCCCAGTCTGTAGGTTGTCGTTTTACTCTTTTGGTGAAATCTTTGATGAGCATAGGTGTTTGATTTTTAGGAGCTTCCAGTTATCTACTTTCTCTTCTGGTGTTTGTGCATTGTTAGCAATGTTTTGTATTTTGTTTATACCATGTATTAGGGCTCCCACCATTGTCCCTATTTTTTCTCCCATGATCTTCACCATTTAAAATTCTATATTTAGGTCTTTGATCCATTTTGAGTTAGTTTTCGTGCATGGTGTGAGGTATGGGTCTTGTTTCATTTTTTTTTTTGTAGATGGATGCCCAGTTATACCAGCACTATTTGTTAAAGAGCTGTCTTTTCCTCCATTAAGGGACTCTGGGCCTTTGTCAAGTATCAGCTGTTCATAGGTGGATGAATTTATGTCTGGATTCTCGATTCTTTTCCACTGGTCTATGTATCTTTTGTTGTACCAGTACCAGACTATTTTGACTACTTTGGCAGTATAATAGGTTCTAAAATTATGTGGTGTGCGGCCTCCCACTTTCTTCTTCTTCTTAAGTAATGCTTTACATATTCAGGTCCTCTTACTTTTCCATATGAAGTTGAAGATTTGTTTCTCCATCTCGTTGAAAAATGCCATTGGAATTATGATCGGGATTGCATTGAAACTGTAGATCACTTTGGGTTAGAAGAGACATTTTCACAATGTTGAATCTTCCTATCATGAGCAAGGTATGTTTTTCCACTTATGTAGGTCTCTTTTAGTTTCTTGCAGTAGTGTCTTGTACTTTTCATTGTGTAGGTCTTTTACGTCTCTGATTAGATTTATCCCTAAGTAATTTATCGTCTTGGGGGCTATTGTAAATGGTATTGATTTGGTGATTTCCTCTTCGAAGTTCTCTTTGTTGGTGTAGAGGAATCCAACTGATTTTTGTATGCTTATCTTGTATCCTGATACTTTGCTGAAATCTTCTGTTAGTTCCAATAGTTTTCTTGTGGATTCTTTGGGGTTTTCTGTGCATAAGGTCATATCATCTGCAACTAGAGATACTTTTACTTCTTCCTTACCAATTTGGATGCCCTTTATTTCTTTTCCTAGCCTAATTGCTCTGGCTAGGAACTCCAGCACAATGTTGAATAAGAGTGGCGATAAAGGGCATCCTCATCTGGTTCCTGTTCTCAAGGGGAATGATTTCAGACTCTCCACTTAAGATTATGTTGGCTGTTGGCTTTGTATAAATGCCCTTTATTATGTTGAAGAGTTTCCCTTCTATTCCTATTTTGTTGAGAGTTTTTATCATGAATAGGTGTTGGTCTTTGTCAAATACCTTTTCTGCATCAACTGTTAAGATCATGTGGTTCTTGTCTTTTGTTTTATTTATGTGATGGATTACATTAATTATTTTTCAAATGTTGAACCATCCCAGCATACCTGATATGAATCCTACTTGGTCATGATGAATTATTTTTTCAATACATTGTTAAATTCTACTGGCTAGAATTTTGTTGAGGATTTTTGCATCTATGTTCAGGAGGGATATTGGTCTGCAATTTTCTTTTTTTGTGGTATTTTTACCTGGTTTTGGTATCAGGTTTATGCTGGCTTCATAGAATGAGTTTGGGAGTATTCCATCCTTTTCTATGCGCTGAAATACCTTTAGTAGTAGTGACGTTACTCTTCTCTCACAGTTTGGTAGAATTCTCCAGTGAAGCCATCAGGGCCAGGGCTTTTTTTGGTTGGGAGTTTTTTAGTTACCTTTTCAATCTCTTCTTTTGTTATGGGTTTATTTAGTTGTTCTACCTCTGTTTGTGTTTTTTAAGGAGGTAGTGATTTTCTAGAAATTTGTCCATTTCCTTTAGGTTACAGTACAATTTTTCATAGTATTCTGTTACGATTCTTTTAACTTCCTTTGGGTCTGTTGTGATATTGCCCATCTCATTTCTCATATGGGTTATTTGCTTCCTCTCCTATTTTTCTTTTGTCAGTTTGGCCAATGGTTTATCGATTTTGTTGATCTTTCCAAAGAACCAGCTTTTGGCCTTGTTAACTCTTTCAATTGTTTTTCTATTCTCTATTTAAATCTGTTCTAATTTTTATCATTTCCTTTCTTCTGCCATCCAAGGGCTTCTTTTGCTGCTCTCTTTCTACTTGTTCCAGTTGTGGGGTTAATGTTTTCATTTTGGCCCTTTCTTCTTTTTGGGTATGTGCATATATTGATATAAATTGACCTCTGAGCACTGCTTTTGCTGTGTCCCAAAGGTTCTGGTAGGATGTATTTTCATTCTCAGTTGATTCTGTGAATTTCTTTATTCTATCCTTAATTTCTTCTATAACCTAGGAGTTTTTGAGCAAGGTGTTGTTCAGTTTTCATGTGTTTGATACTTTTTCCTTTCTTTTTCTGTTACTGATTTCTACTTTTATGGCTTTATGGTCAGAAAAGATGCTTTGGATTCTGTTAAGGCTTGCTTTGTGGCCTAATGTGTGGTCTGTTCTGGAGAATGTTCCACGTGCATTGGAAAAAAAAGTACACTTGACTGCTATTGGCGGGAGTGTTCTGTATATGTCTATGAGATCAAGTTGGTTGATTGTGGCATTTAGATCTTCTATATCTTTACTGAGTTTCTTTCTGCATATTCTGTTCTTCACTGAAAGTGGAGTGTTGAAGTCTCCTACTATTTTTGTGGAGCTGTCTATTTCTCTTTTCAATCTGTTAGAGATGTTTTATGTATCTTGGATCCCTATCATTGGGTGGGTAAATATTTATTATAGTTATGGCCTCTTTGTGTATTGATCCTTTAACCATTATATAGTGTCCTTCCTTATCCTTTGTGATGGATTTTAGTTTAAAGTCTATTTTTTCAGAGTTTAATATTGCCACTCCTACTATTTTTTGAATGTTGTTTGCTTGATATATTTTTTCTATCCTTTGAGTTTTAGTTTGTGTCTTTAAGTCTAAGATATGTCTCTTGTAGGCAGCATATAGACGGATCATGTTTTTTTTTAGCCACTCTGCCACTCTCTGTCTCTTTATTGTTGCATGTAGTCCATTTACATTCAGCTTAATTATTGATAGGTATGAGTTTAGTGCTGTCATTTTAATGTCTTTTTTGTGTGTGTTGTTGACAGTTTCTTTGTTCCACTTAGTTTTCTGTGCTGAATTGTTTTTATTTATGTATTTTCTTTCATCTTTTCCATTGTTGTTGATTTTGTATTTTCTGAGTCTTTATATTGTTCTTGTTTTTTTATTTTGATGCATAAGATTATTAGTTTCCTTTGAGGTTACCTTAATATTTACCCCCATTTTTCTAAGCTTAAGCCACTCTTTTATTTCCTTATATTGCCTTGACTTCCTCTCCATATGAAAAATCTATGCGTACATTTTTTATTCCCTCTTTTTTGTTTTAATGTTGTCATCTTTTACATATTGACATCTCTGTTGCCCTATTTTTGGTATTTTAGCTTTGATTTATTTTGTGACTTTGCTATCTGGGTTGATATATGGTTGCTCTGTCCTGTGTTCTTGTCTTGGTTTGTTATCTGATGTCATCGATTTTCTAACCAGAGGACTCCCTTTAGTATTTCTTGGAATTTTGGTTTCGTATTTGCAAATTCCCTAAACTTCTGTTTATATGGAAATGCCCTAATTTCACGATTATATTCGAGAGACTGTTTTGCTGGATATATAATTCTTGACTGGCAATTTTTTTCCTTCAAGGCTTTATATGTGTCATCCCATTGCCTTCTTACCTGCATGGTTTCTGCTGAGGAGTCAGAGCTTAGTCTTTTTGACTCTCCTTTTTGGATAACATTTCATTTATCCCTAGCTGCTCTTAAAATTCTCTCTTTATCTTTGGTTTTGGCAAGTTTGATTATAATATGTCTTGGTGACTTTCTTTTGAGACCTCTTTTGAGTCCTTATTTATTGTGTGGGGTTCGATGAGCTTCTTGGATAGATATCTTCCCATCTTTCATGATATCAGAGAAGTTTTCTGCCAACAAATCTTCAATAATTCTCCCTGTATTTTCTGTTAACCCCCCTGTTCTGGTACTCCAGTTACTCATAGGTTATTCCTCTTGATAGAGTCTCACATAATTCTTAGGGTTTCTTCATTTTTTTATTCATTTATCTGATTTTTCCTTAGATAAGTTGGTGTGAGGTGCTTTATCTTCAATCTCACAAATTCTAACTTCTATACCCTCAATTCTGCTACTATGATTTTCTATTGAATTGTCTACTTCTGAAATTTTTTTGTTCATCTTCTGGATTTCTGATTGCTGTCTATGGATTCTTGCAGCCTGTTAAATTTGTCGTCATGCTCTTGTATAACCTTCTTAAGTTCCTTTATTGCTTTGTCTGTATGCTCTTTGGCTTGTTCTGCATTTTGACTGATATCCTTCCTGATTTCTTGAAGAGTTGTATATATATTAATCTTTTGAATTCTATCTCCAGTAATTCCAAGAAGTTCTCTTCCTCTGGAAGGTTTTTTTGATTCTTTGTTTTGGGAGCTTGCTGAAGCCATCATGGATTGCCTGCTTATGTGATTTGACATTGACTGTTGTCCCTGAACTATTGATAAGTTATTATATTTATTTATTTTATGTTTGCTTACTGTGTCCTAGCTTTTAATTTTGTTTTGTTTTGATATGCCCAGATAGACGGGTTGTGTGAGTTAGTTTGATTATTTGCATGTTTGAAGCTTTCACGTCCTGCCTCTAACAATCACTGCCTCCTGATAAAGTGTCCAAAGTAAGTAATTTGAAGTCTTGAACAATATTCTGGGTTCTATATGGTTTTCGTTAACTAACTTTCTGAAGTAGATTTTCAGGCCTTTCTTCCTAGCCTGTCTTAGTCTCGAAGCTTTGCTGAAACCTGTCCACCATGGGTGACTCTGCTAGTAATTGAAATAATGGTGGAATAGCTTCCAGCATCATAGCGACAGGCAAGACATCACAGTATGACAAACTGACAGACAAGTATTGGTATAATCAGATTCCTAAGATCAGAGGATGTGATAACAGGTTTACAGTTTAATTACTCTTTAGTTTACAAATTGCCCATTCCTAAGAGTAGTAACCTGGACTTTCATATGCTAAATAACAGATACTTTTTAAATTCTGAAAAGAGTTTCTCCAGAAACATATTCCTCATTTTGGTTACATATAAATCATTGTGGTATAAACAATATTTACTGGGTAAATTATATTTTATCATACAGTCCTTTTTTATATTTTCCAACTATTATAATGAGAAACTGAGAGTATTAGCCATAAAAATAACTCTTGGCAAGGTTGTCCTTATTTAACGACAACAACAAAATCTATGTAACTGTGGAAAAATACTGATAATGAGACCCCATTCCAATTAAGACGATATAGAGCTTACATTGTCAGCAATATTCACAACAGGAACTCTTCAAGGCTGTTTAAGTACTAATTACTTCACAGAAAGATTTTGAAAATTTAAAAATAAACAACAAAAGCCTGGTTCTTTTTATTTATTTTTTGAGTCTTGAATATAGACTTTAACAGAGAAAATATCTATCTTTAGAATTAAAGGTAAAGATTCTTTATAACAAAAAATGTTTTGTTGTTGTTATCTGTGATTCTTAGGGAGGCTGGAACCTGGTTTGCAGGCAGAGAAGAGTCAAGCAATTAGTAGTTCCAAAAGGTCACCAGTTCAAATCCACCAGCCCTCCTTGAAAACCCTATAGTGCAGTTCTGCTCCATTCTATAGGGTCCCTATGAGTCAGAATCAACTCGATGGCAGTGGGTTTAAATGTGGAAAGGGACTGAGACCTGATATTAACAAATTTCTCAGAAAAGATATTTATAACTATATCAATCCAAAAGAAAAAAAAAAGCCAGGAAGTAGATATATATCCTTGTTGTAAATCCAAATGGAATCTAAGTTAAAATCCGTGGGAAACTTACTGATCTCCAAGTGTAACAAGCAAGCAGACCAAAGTCATGAAGGACATGTCAGGAATTCAGCTATATGATCACCTGGGAGTGCTTGAAGAACACATTCTTTCAGAAATGGATTGCTAAGTTAAAAGAATGAATAAAAAAAAAAAAGTAAATCGCTGTTTCAGAAATAGGACTTTCTTAATTCACACCAAGTAAGATAAGGGTCAGAACTGATTCAAAAGTAAGGGTAATAGCTAAGTCTCTAGGGGGAAATTAAGTATACAACACCAGTGTTAGGGGGAAATGAGAAAGGAAAGGCTAGTAAATATTTTCTCCAAATACCTTCCCACAAAATTCTAAAAGATGATTATTAGTGGGTGTGCACTTTACATTAACTTTACTCAAGTAATTTGGTCTTTGTCCTTGGTTCCTGAGCAAGAACTCTAAACCCTCGGAATTTCCTCAGTACCACATCTGAGAGTTTATGCTAATGAGGTGACTCAGGTGGGAGCTGCCCAAGCCAGAAAGACCACCTGGTGTTATTAGCTGACCTCAGGGGAGGTAGACTGATTCAGTCAGTCATGACTAAGTAAAGCTTCAATAAAGGTTCTGAATTTGGAAGCTCTGTGGGCTCTCTGGTTAACAAAAGACATCAATACTCAGGAGGGTGACCTGCCTTTTTTGGGACATGGAAGCTTCACATTGGGAACTCTCCCAGACTTCATTCTCTGTGTTACTTCTTTACGTTGGTCATGTGTTTTATCTTTTTATTGTAGTAAAACTATAATAGTAAGGTTCCTGTATAATCTTTCTAGTTGTAGTTGTTGTCACTTTGATCCCTTATGGATGGTTCTTAAAAGAGCATAATGCTCAAGGCTGGCATTTTTACTAGTTAATTTAGACTATTGTTTAGTTTTCAGGAGACTTCAGAGGATATTTTTGGTTTAAAGTTTAAAGATTATCATAGGGCAATAGTTTCAGGGGTTCATCCAGCTTCCATGGCTCCAGAAAGTTTAGAGTTCAGAAGCATTTGAAATTCTGTTCTGCATTTCCCCCCGATCAGGATTTTTCTATAGAATCTTCGATCAAAATGTTCAGTAATAGTAGCCAGGCACCATCCACTTCTTCTGGTCTCATGGCAAAGGAGGCAGTTGTTCACGGAGGCAATTAGCCACACATTCTATTTCCTAATCATATTCCCGACTCTCCTTCTTCCTTTGATGCTCCAGGTGGATAGAGACCAATTATGTCTTGGATGGCTGCTTGCAAGCTTTTAAGATTCTAGAATCCTTAGGGGGCAGTTAATGCGGGAGGAACAACTTAGAAAAGGAGAATGAGAATCGATGCACAACTTGAAGAATGTAGTCAATGTCACTGAATTATACATGTAGAAATGGTTGAATCAGTGTATGTTTTGCTGTGTATATTGTCAACAACAACAAAATTAAAAAATAAAACAAAATAAAAAATAAGGGTAAACAAAATGGGATATATACACATAATGGAATATTACTCAACTATAAAGAGAAATGAGGTCCTGATGCATGCCACAACATAGACGAACCTTGAAAACATTCAGCTGATCGAAACAAGCCATTCACAGGGGGACAAGTACTGTATGATCTCACTTACATGAAATAAGCAAATATATAGAAATCAAAGATTGTTGATGGTTACCAGGGGTGGCAGGGGGAAAGAGAGAATTTTTGCTTGGGGTACACTGAGTTTGTGTTAATGGTGATGGAATAATCTGATAAAGGAAAGCGAGAATGGCTGTATACCTTAAAGAATGTAATCAATATCACTGAATTGTACTTATAAAATTTGTTGAATTAGTGTATGTTTTGCTGTGTATATTTCCACTACCAAAAAAAATCTAATTCAAAAAGAAAAAAAAAAAACTGTAATAGTAAGTATAGCACTTTTCATGCATTCTCTGAGTCATTCTGAATTATGGAATCTGAGGGAGTAGTGGAAGTCAGCAACTCAGTAGTTAGGAAGCCCAGGAGGCTCCCTGAGTGTTCCGCTAGCATCCTGAAGGAATAATAGGTAAACTCTGAGTTTTGTAGCCAGCAGATCAGAAGTGAGGGAGCCCGGGGGCTCATGTGAGACTTCTTAAGACCAACGCTCTGAAGGACTCTCATCTGGCCAAAGCAATTCATATGACCCAGAGCAAAGTCAAGGTAGTCCCTTGGTGACCCACATGGTTCAGCCCTCAACTACCAGCCGAAAGTTTGATGGTTCACAGCCACCCAGAGGCACCTTGGAAGATAGGTTTGGCAATCCACTTCTGAAAGGTCACAGCCTTGAAAACCCTATGGAACAGTTCTACTCTGCAAATATGGGGTCGCCATTAGTCAGAATCAACTCCATAACGATTAACAACAACAACAGCGAAATTGAGATAAGGGGAAGAACATTTTGTCTAAGATGAGTCAATGGTACCAGTGTAAAAGAAGGAAAAGGTGCAGAGCTAGGGCTAACAGTTCAATCTACCACACTGGGAAACTTCGAAAATCTAAAAAAATATGAACCAAGTTCCAAGAAGGACAGGAAGAAGAACAGAAAAAAGAATCTCAAAAAGAAACTCATATAGAGAGTCTCATTTAGGCAACATACACCCTACAAACTGGCTGTCCTCTTATTTTCTACTGCCATGTGTTATTCAAACAAGATATAAATATTCAAGAGAAATATTATTTTTGGGGGGTCCCACAAGGGTCCTTTCCTAGTCCCAGGAATAGAGTAGTGGTGACATTAGCCTTACAATTAACACTTTTACCTAGGCTATAACTGTAGGGAGAAAAGAAAAGAAAAGGAAACAAACAAACAAACAAAAAACACTAATGTCCACTACAATTGCATTGAACACATCACCATTCAGCTGAATATTTTCCTTTCAAAATCATCATACCTGCAATATGATGTCAAGGTCATTACTGATACTGAGGCAGACAAGCACAGTCTTAACAGATTGCAGGTAAATTAATGAGTTAATCCTGCAGAACCAAGTGAACAGAAAAAATACGGATCAAAGGATCATTTTACAAGGAAAAAGTCATGTATTGGAAGAAATGCAGGCCACATAGTAAAAGCTTTAAGTTCAGCTGGGTCTCTGGTATTTTAGAATTTAAAAGAATAAAAAATTGAGCCAACCTCTTTTTTGCCTAGGGATGGAAACTCCAAGTCATTTTGACAATATTCTTTATTCTGGGGGGAAAAAGAATACCTCCTCTAGTTACGTAAATGTACAGGTAGAAGCAATCCTTGCCCCGAGGAATTGGTATAAAAAGGTCTTTCTGGATTTCCTAAACTTTAGCAACTTTTTTTTTTTCTTTCCCTTACTATGCAGAATTCTGAGGACAGAGAGATGTGTGGAGCCTGTCTGGTTTAACAATAGTAACCTACCCATACTGTGGCTATGTGATAATTAAATGAGAATTTACTAACAGTATATTCAGGATCACTAATGGTATATAGGCTTGGAATGTCTTTAGGGAGTGTCAGTGTTGATTTGAACAAATTCCATCTTTCTCAAAGTTTAAGACTAATACTGTCAGCTCCATGGAGGCACTGAAACCTAGATGTCCAAGTTGTATCTATTTATGATCTGTGTGTCAAAGCCTGTAAGATAGAAGATAGAGACCAAAGGCAGGTGTAAGTAAACACTTCTTTTCTCTCTTGGGGTTGTACCTAGAAGACCTGCCCTCCAAATAATTATTTTTTCAACAACTAATTTTGCATGATTGTTGCTGTTGTTAGGTGCCATGGAGTCAGTTCTGACTCGTAACAATCCTATTTACAACAAAAGGAAACACTGCCGGTCTGGTGCCATTCTCACAATTGCTGTTATGCTTGAGCCAGTTGTTGCAGTCACTGTGTCAGCCCATTGGGTTGAGGGTCTTCCTCTTTCTTGCTGACCTGCTACTTTACCAAGCATGATGTCCTTCTCCAGGGACAGATCCCTCCTGATAACATGTCCAAAGTACGTGAGACGAAGTCTTACCATCCTTGCTTCTAAAGAGCATTCTGGCTGTACTTCTTGTAATGACTACCATATGTTAAAAATTTTTTCAGGCACTAGGAATACATATAGTAATGGGAGAAAAAACAAATAAAACCCCCTGGCCTTCTGAAAAGGGTTGCTTTTAAACAGTAAGCCTAACACACCTGTTATACATCCAAATCAAAACGTCAAGCTACAATAACATTTCAGATGCCAGAAAGCTTTCATAGGAGGACTTCAGATAGTCCGTGCACTGGAAGGAAAGACAAACCAAGTCTGTTTCTGTCCATAAACAAATAGGTGTGTTCCAGAAATTGTCAAGTATGACTTCTGGGATATAAATGTAAAGGGAAGAGTTGTTGCTGTTAGGTGCTGTCGAGTAGATTTTGACTCATAGTGACCCCATGTGACAGAGTAGAACTGCCCCATAGGGTTTTCTAGGCTGTAATCTTTACAGAAGTAAACTGCCAGGTCTTTCTCCCACTGAGACTCTGAGTGAGTTTGAACCACTAACCTTTCAGTTAGCAGCCAAGTGCTTAACCTTTGTGCCACCAGGGCTCCTAAGGGAAGACATAGGACCTTATTTATTCCTTCCTCATTTCTTCTGGCTGGAATGTGCTCATTATCACTACAGCTTGTGCAGTCATGATGAACCATGAGGAAAAAGCCAAAGATCAGACATGACAAAGAATTCATGTAGATGAATTAGGATCACGATGAGCGTGGGACCACGACATTATTCATGGATGACTTACTTCCCAACTATGTATGAGACAGAAAATATCTCCTCTTATATTTAGGCCACTCATTTTTATGTTTATTATTTTTTTTTATTTGTTTGCAGCTGAATAAAATCTGAAGGGATCTACATTTCAATCTTTAATAAACTTGGTTATTTCTTTTCCTTGTCTTTCTGTGTGTTCTAGGTCTATGCCAGACTCTCCTTTCTCCTCTTTCTAGGTTTAAACTCATAGGACCATATTGGTCATCATCACATGTTGCAGTGCAACTCTGCATAGGAGATGCCTAGTTTACTTACTAAGTAATCTCTAGAAAAAATAGCAGCTGGTGCTGGTGGTATTGTGGGAAATTGTTCTCATAATCATAATAGATTTATAAAGGTTTTTTTTTTTTTTGCCCATTTTAGGCAAAGGTGCTAGAGTTTCAGGTGAAGTATTTGTACTTGATCAGACTTGAGCTATGGAGCTTTGCAAAACTTGGCTGAACCTCACCCTGCACAGGCAAAAATCCCATCACCACCAACTCAAACACGACTCCTCATAAGAGCCGACTTAAGAAACAGTGCCATAGACTACTCGCTGGCTTAATTTTCCTCATAACATTTTTGCTGAAATTGCTTCCTCGGTGGATATTGCAATAAATGTGATTTTAGAAAAGGTTTTTACAAAGCCTTTTACTGCACTATGAACTCCAATATGATGTTGAATAGAATTGGTGATATTTAGCATTCTTGATTTTAAGCACTCACCATTATGTTTGCTATATAGTTTTGTAGATATTCTTTACAGGCCAAAAAAAAAAAAAAAAAACACCTTAGTTTTGTTTTTCAAATTGTCAGAAGAATTAAGTCCAGGTAAGATTTGTGTCCTCTGCATACTTCTGAATCCCTTGACCCCCCAGGCAGTTTACCTGGAAAGCAAAACCACTGGAATTTCTGAGTAAAGACTTCCTGCCCTTGGAAATGGATAGCCAGAATGTGTTGTGATTGACCACTACACTTGTTATGTGAAAGCTCATCCAGTCTAGGATTGTGGGAGTGGGGTGGTGGGTCAAACAAACCAACTAAATCTATGCCAAATGTCCTTTGTATGGGCCTCTAATTTCCTCAGATCAGGAGGGAGAGTATGAGAGCCTTTGCTGGAGGAAGTGTTTCAGTAAGCTGAGGTACAAAAATTGAGAAAGTCAAAGTGACCCACAATTAGAGAGTTGTAACCAAAATTCACTAAACATGTTGGGGACACTTTCCCTGTGCAAATAAAACAATGGACTCAGCAGTTGCCATTCCTCAAACAGGAATTTTGCCATTGGCCATTAACCCGATTTCTTTTTTCACACAGAAAAACACAAGATAACTATGTATTTATGTTTTGCAGTGTACAACAAGAGTGAAATACATAAAAACCTTGCTCAGTATGCAATTAATCTTAGCTCAGTTTACAGAAATCTTGTGGCAACACAGAACAGAATAGTCTTCCTGTTAGAATGAAGCGCCAAGAACTGCAAAATGGAGAACAATTTCTGGCAAGGAACTGGAGATTGCAGTGCCCAGTTTATTTGCTGTCTTATGAAGGAGGTGGGGCCATCGATTGAGGTACTCATGTGGGAAATCAATGGAGCAAGGCAAGTAAGGTAATTCCCAGAAATAAACTATCATCTTCAGCATAACATAGATGGGAAACTGGTAGCATCAGTAACAGTCAATCCAGACAGATTCTGACAACGAAAGATAGAAGTAGTTTGCCATTCAGACCTTGAACGTACGTACCTCTCCTCCCCTTTGCTTCCTTTCATCCATACACCCAGGCCCTGGCCTTGTTGCTGTCCCACAGACATGCCTACTGTGCTCCTGCCTCAAGACTTTTATGTTCTGCTTGCAGTTTTCTCCCCTCAGAGTACTGTGACTTATTCCCTCCTGCTTTAGGTATCTGCATAATACCCACCTTCTCAGAGAAGTCTTTCATTCAAACTAGAATGTCAGCTCCTAGGAGGCAGGATCTTTTTCTTTTGTTCATGCTATATTCTTAGTGAAAGGATGTAGGAAAAAAATGGATTATTTAGGGCCATGTGGACCATTTATAGACTTGACTTTTATGCTGAGAGAGATAGAAAGACAAAAAGAATTTAAGACGTGTGACATGCTCTAATATATGTTTTTAAATTGTCACACAGACTACTTTGTTAAGAATAGAGAGTTGAGTACATAAGCAGAGGGTCTTTCAGAGATTTAAATAGTGATCCAGCTTTTTTTTCCTAATATGCTTAGAAGTAGTAGCATATGCATAACAGTAATCTATTTTCCCGAGACTGTTTTTTTAAATAATCCACCTTTTCAAAAATTTAAAATTCCAACATTATCATGTATTAAATGTATGTTTTCTTATTTCTATTTCTACACTTTTTGCCAATTTTTAGTTGATCTGTCTATTTTCACACCACTATAGAAATATTTTATTTACTACTGAAAAACAAAGTTTTTAATTCTCATGGAATACAGATATCTGGATTCCATGGAGGCTGAAATGACCCACCCAAACTATTGCCCTGAGATAATCTTTGAACCTTGAGAAAAATGGTTTTCTGAAAGTCATCTTTAAGTCAAAGTTTAGCTTAATTATTAAAGAACATTTTTCCTTGGGCATTGTGCTTTTTTCTTTTCTTTTTTGAAGAATTATCTATGTGCAGTTTTGACAACAGAAACGCCAAAGGTCAGACTAGAAGCTATGCATCAGGTAGGGTACATCAGTAATTATCTGCAGTGTTCTTCAAGAAAGTGTTGCACATCCATGAGTTATTATATAAACACTATTCTGGCTCTGTTTCCATGGCCATGTAAAATTACTAGTGATAAGGGAAAGTACAAAAATCAGCTAAATATCTTTCTTTTTTGGAAATATTTTTTACTCTCTGATTGGAAATGTTACCCCAATTTGAAAATTGTATATTAAATAAACTTCAGTCAGTTTCTGTTATTGACTTAATATTATTTGTGTTTTAACACTACTTAGTTGACTGTTAGAAGTCAGAGCTTTCAAAGATAACTTCCTTTTGATTAAGTCAATTAATTAGGGACATTAATCATATCTACAATATCCCTTAACCTTTGCCATATGATGTAACATAATCAGAGGAGTGTTACCCCATCACGTTTGCCATATACTACGGTGTAGCTGAAAGTTACAGTTCCAATCAAACACAAAAGGAAGGATTCATACAAGAACAAGCATCATCTTTAAATTATGTCTATAACAGAAGCTATCATGAAATAATTTATGAAAGAGGATGATGTAGATTAACAGAGTGTCAGTGAAGCTTGTGAAGAGTGGTTGAACATAAAGAGTTGCTTTCAGTCGAAATGTGGGGAGACAAAGAAGGAGAGCAGTCAAGAGTGATACTTTTTTTTTTTTTTAGCAATAGAGAGAATGGAATTATCTAATTATTATGGCTTTGAATAGGAATACCTTAGAAAGAGCACGTTGGGTTGGGTAGCATTGGAGAACTATCAAAAGACCAGTTTAGTACATATTCGTGTGGGACAAAGAACTCCTTTTGGCCTTTTGTCTCTGGTTTCTGAAAATAGTGCAGCTCACACAATATTAAACACAAACTGTCTGTTAGATACCCAAATTAAAATCAAGTAGCCAGTTAAATATGTTTGAAGTTCAAGAGAGAGAAGAGTTCTGGGCTGAGTTAGAAATTTGTGTGTCATAAGCATGTAGATGATATTTAAAGCCATGACCATAGATAAGATCTAGGGGGAGAATATAGATTTTAATATAGATTTTAATTTTTATAGGTTAAAGAACAGAGAATTGTAGCTCACCAAATTTTGTTGTTGATAGTTGTCAACTAGTCAGCTCTGACTCATGGCGATCTTATGTATAACAGAATAGAACTCTGGCCAGTCTTGTGCAATCTTCGTGATCTTTGACACATTTGAACCATCAATATTTAACATGAGGAAGAACAACACAAAAGACTAAAAAGTGCCCAGAAAGATAGGAGGAAATCTGGGAGGCAGTGTTATCATGAAAGCTAAGTAAAGAATTGTTTCAAGGAGTAGAGGGTACAAATATTTCAAATATTCCTGACACATTAGCAAGATAAAAAAAAAAGAAATCAAACCCATTGCCATTGAGTTGATTCTAACTCGTAACAACCCTATAGAACAGAATAGAACTGGCCACTAGGGTTTCCAAGGAGCAGCTGGTGGATTCAAACTGCTGACCTTTTGGTTAGCAGCCATAAGTCACCATAGCTCTTAACCACTGGGTCATCACAGCTGCTACAAGATGAGGACTCAGAAATGGTCATTCAGTGTAACAAAATGTGGGTCTCTTGTGATTTTACTAAGAGCATTTTCAGTGCATGGTGGTCGGAGGAGAAGAATTTGGAAACAGTGAGTATAGAAAACCATTCCAGGAAAATTGGTTCTAAAGATAAAGAGGGTTGATTTCTGCTGCAGGAACACTGAGGACTACAAAGCTTTTTGTTTGTAGGTTTGTTTAATAAAATGGAAGATATGACAATATGTTCACAGTTGTATGGAATGATCCAGGAAAGAGGGCATATTTGATTATGCCAACGAGAGATTGGATAATTGCTGGAGACTTGTTCTTTAGTTAGATAACATTAGGAAATCAGATCTAGTGCATACGTGCAGGTTTATCTAGACTTGGGGATGGTTCACGCATACAAAATGAAATTAGACGGATCATATATGATCCTGATGTAACGTGAGGCCAGTCAGCATGATTGTGAATTTTTTTCAGCTATGTTAGTTGTGCTGGTAAAGGTATACAGGAGGAAGATTGTTGAATATAACAATAATTTTAATTTTTCAAGTGCGTAAAACAAAGTGGAAGCAAGTGAGGAGTAGAGATTGAGAGTATATGCAAGGGAGTGATTATAATAATTATAATGGTAGTGATAGTGTAGAGCAGAGCGTACTAGACAAAAATGAACTTAATTTAAAGTTCCTGGCAATAAGAGACAGACTCTAGTTTCAAGTTCCAGTAAAGACAGTTGAAGAACAGGAATCAGAGTCACAAGAAAGCATTCTTAAGAGGTTGGTCAGGAAGAAACAAGTAGATTCAGAAGATGGAGACAGGAGCAATTTACAAAGTAACAATATGGGGGAAGATCCATCTTAGAACACCTGTTGGCAAGTTTGATTATAATGAGGTATCAATATAATAAAGAAAATTCAAACATCAGTAACAAGTGAAAAATTAAAGATATACCAATGTGCTATGGAAGTAAGGGGCAGAATCAAATCACTTGTGGAATGGAAGAATTATCTAGCAGAGGTCAAGCGCATTATGTCTTAAAGAAAGGATAGACTGATGTCAACAGGCAAAGAAGACAAAAAAATGCAAGAGGCATTGTTGTCTGCTAGGATAAATAGTTAAAGTGTGCCAGTTAAGGACTGATCTTGTTAAGAATTTTACTGGCAAATAAAATAAACATAGAACTTCTTACCATAAATTAAAAATTCAATTTTGTACTAAGTCTCTCCTGCGGTTAACTCTTGAGCCGAAGATTAGACAGGTCTATAGGGCCAACAATAACACACGTGAGGGATGTGCTTCATAGTTCAATCGTATATATGAGACTAATGGGCACAAAGACAAGAAGGCAGGAAGGGACAGGAAAACTGGATGAATGAAAAGGGAGAGTGTTGACACATCGCAGGGTTGGCAACCAATGTCACAAAACAAATTGTGCATTAACTGTTTAATGAGAAACTAATTTGCTCCCTAAATTTTCACCTAAATCACAATAAAAAAGAAAAGGTTCCAATTTTGATACTTTACATTTACTTGTCATCATTGTAAAGACAAACACAAGCTATATATATTTTATGTAATACCATAGAAACAACTCCAATATCTCAGTGACTTAAAACAATCACGGTTTGTTTTTCCTTCATGTAAAGTCCACTGAAGGTCTAAACAACCATCTAGAGCAGCTGAATGTTGCACTCCCACTTCAGCAGATGTTTCCACCATTATCACAGAAGGAGAAATGCAGGCTGGAAAGCTCCGCTCCAACAATTAAATGTTTCCACCTAGCAGTGACACACACATTTGATTATATATCACTGTAGGGTCCCTATGAGTCAGAAGCGACTTGATAGCACCTAAGAACAGCAACAACACAGTGGTGGCCAAAAGACCATGTTTAACTTCATGACCCCACATGTCTGTCAGTCTGCTTGCTGAAAGTGAAGAGGACTAGAAGCACTTACTGATGAAGATCCAATCCATCCTTCAGTATGGATTACACCTCAATATAAAGACAACAAAACCTCTCACAACTGGACCAATAAGCAACATCATGATAAACGGAGAAAAGATTGAAATTGTCAAGGACTTCATTTTACTTGGATCCACAACCAACGCCCATGGAAGCAGCAGTCAACAAATCAAAGGATGCATTGCATTGGGCAAACCTCCTGCAAAAGATCTCCTTAAAGTTTTAAAATGCAAAAATATCACTTTAAGGACTAAGATGCCCTGACCCAAGCCATGGTGTTTTCAATTGCCTCATATGTGTTGAAAGCTGGACATTGAATAAGGAAGACCAAAAAAGAATTTGATACTTTTGAATTATGGTGTTGGTGAAGAATATTGAATATACCATGGACCACCAGAAGAACGAACAAATCTATCTTGGAAGAAGTACAGCCAGAATGCTCCTTAGAAGCCAGGATGACAAGACTTTGTCTCATATACCTTGGAAATGTTATCAGAAAGGACCAGTCCCTAGAGAAGGACATCATGCTTGGTAAAGTAGACCGTCAGTGAAAAAGAAGAAGACCCTCAATGAGATGGATTGACACAGTGGCTGCAATGATGGGCTCAAGCATAACAATTGTGAGGATGGAGCCGGATCGGGCAGTGTTTCACTCTCTTATACATAGGGTCGCTGTGAGTCAGAACTGACTCAAAGGCATCTAACAACAACAACTTCATGAGGCTGAGGAGATGCAATTCTCTTCTATTCTCAGAAACAGAAGAACAGAATATTGATTAGTTGTTGATATGCATACTAAATATAACCAGTTGCCATCAAGGCGACTCCCACTCATGATGACTCATGTGTGTCAGAGTAGATTAGTGTTCTGTAGGGTTTTCAATGATGATTTTTTGGAAGTGCCTCTTGGTGGGCATGAAGTTCTAGCCTTTTGTTTTGTAGCCAAACACTTAAACCATTTTCACCATCCAGCAACTCCACATTAGATATGCTGTTATTGTTAGGTGCTGTCAAGTAGATTTCCGCTCATAAGGACCCCATGTGATAGAGCAGAACTTCCCCCATAGGGTTTTCTAGGCTCTAAGTTTTCAGGGAAGAGATTGCCAGGTCTTTCGTCCTCAGAGCTGCTGGGTGGGTTCAAAATGCCAACTTTTCAGTTAGCAGCCAAGCGCTTCACCTTTGAGCCACCAGGGCTATACTAGATATACCTTTCTTTTATTTCAGTTTTATTATAATTTAAGTATTTATAATAGATTTCTAAACATTCTTCCAGATTGACTATCCTTTCAGAGTGATGACAATATAGTTCAAACACAGCATGTTGTTCCAAACCTGTTGCCGTCGAGTCAATTCCGACTCATACTGACCCTACTGGACAGGGTAGAACTGCCCCATAGGGTTGCCAAGGAGTGACTGGTGGGTTCGAACTGCCGACCTTTTGATGAGCAGCTCTAGCCTGCCATAGCTTTTAACCACTGCGCCACCAGGGTTCCATAGGTTATTGTTAGAGGATCTTAAAAAAAGTATATTTGTTCTCTCAACTCTGTTGTTAAATTGCTTGGTAGAACAAAGTGTACATATTAAAGTCATGCTAACAAAGCGGATATCCTTCAAAAAAGATTGACTTAATGATTTGTGAGGTCATTCATCTGAATCCCACATATTCATATATTTTTAGAAATCCAGGCATGATTTCTTCTTAATTTATTAAAAATTAAATATTTTATGGTTCGATGATGACATTCTCAATCTAACAATAAGAAACAATAAAAGACTTTGTGGAATCACTAAGCAATGTAAGTATTGATAACATTGTTTTCTTTTCTCCATTAAGAGTTTTCTCCTTCCAAACAGTCTTTCCCAGCTATTAGTTTTGTACCGTGAAATTCATTTACAAAAGTGATGGAAGCACAAGGGAGAAGCTCTGGAATACATTTATGTTTCTAGCTTTCTTCAATGTTTCTAAACCAGCAGATTTGGGGAAAAAAGTATTTTCTTTATAAATACTGAGAGGTAAATTGCATTTTTTAAAGAGGTGTTTAGTATACATGTCATTGGGGTAAATTTGTGCAGATTAACTGAAGTTTAAGAGGCATTTAAAATGTCCCTTTAGCGTCTAGCACAGATCCAGTGGGAGCTCAATAACAAGTAAGTGGTGATGATGGCAGAAACCACTTGGGCACGGCTATTTAATAGCTTTTCACATTGAGACTGGATGCGGCTTTTTAAAAATAATACTTACGTTAGCTACATTGAAATGTATTTATCTTCTTTGTATTGTGAATTAAGAAGTTCCAAATCAGACTGTGTCTACATTAGACCAATCATCCAAACATAAAATGAAAGAGTCCATCATATAGTCTAGAATTTAAAGATATCAAATATTTTAAATGCATTGGGAGGAGCTGTGTAGTGCTGCCAGATATTTAAATTGGCATACATGGAGGTGAGTCCCTGACGCTAACTGTGGTATCTGGTGCATGTGCTTTAATATGTGTGTGCACTGATGGGCCTCTTATTGCTCTCAGTTTTCTTTTTTGTTTATTTTTTTAGGGTTCTACAAGGTAAAGCAGCTAAACTGAAATTAATTAATGAATGTTGGGTTACTTCTTTGAGAATAAAGTTAACATTGTTTTAAAAAGGGAGAATAAAGTGCATGTAAGTGATGAATAATATTCAAATACACAGATTTTGTTCCATTTTTGTATAATAAGTTTTACAACTGAATATTGTAGAGCTGCCCATGGTGGCATATTTTACTGTTGTTGTTGGATGTCACTAGGTCGATTTCAGCTCATAATGACCCCATGTGATAGAGTAGAATGGCCCCACAGGAATTTCTAGGCTATAATGTTTATGGGAGCAGATCACCAGGTCTTTATCCCACAGAGCCACTGGGTGCGTTCCAACCACCAACCTTTCAGTTAGAAGCCCAGGGTTTAACCGTTGCGTACCCAGGGCTCCATGGTGAGATGTTTATATGAAAGGACAGATAGATTTCTATTAGATCAACAAATATTGTGAAATTATCTGTGTCGGTTAGTTTGTGTGGGGAAGGAGAGTAGGAGAGACACATTTTGCTAAAAATATTATGTAAATAGCCATTTATCTTGACAAATTTAATCATATAAGCTTTCTATAATCGAATGCTTAACCAAAAGGAAGAAAATATCCTTATGATATAACTTTCATAACAACATCTGATAAAAAAAAATTTGGTTATTGAATATAAGAAAAAGTAGTAAAAATTTCTAGATCTGGTTCACAATCCCTAATATTAAATTAAGAGTACTAAGTAATTACATCCAATAGATAAATTTGCAATGTTTACTGTTAACTCCCCTAACCTCAATATTGGGCATAAAGGGGCTACTGAGGCTGTTCCATAGCACAGGTGATCAGTAACTATATCATCCTCTCTAGCCTCAACAGAGTAATCATCCAAGTGCTTGAGCTGGGTAGAGTGGCTTTATATAGAAATGTTGGCATCTTTTTCACCTATCTCTAAAAAGAAAATGGTTTGACCCTCCATCTTTGTCCACAGGTCTGTTTTCACTAACAAACCCTGCTGGTGTAGTGGTTAACGGATATGGCTGCTAACCTAAAGGTTGACAGTTCAAATCCACCAGGCTCCCCTTGGAAACGCTATGGGACAGTTCTACTCTGTCCTGTAGGGTAGCTATGAATTGATTCGATGGCAATGGGTTTGGTCTTTCGTTTTCAGTTTATGAATAGTTGACCAAGAGCTTGTATTGAAACATGTAAAATTGTTTATGTAGCTGTGTGGCCTGTTAGGATGAACATTCGCTAGACAAGCTGGACTTTTAAAATTATCAACTTGGAGTCAGTGAGTTTTGTTTTCAGAAGAATCATTGAAATGCATCTTTCAGAACCTTCTCAGTTTGCCTGGGGAAAAATTAAATTGAACTTTCGTATCTAGACAGAAGTTACAACGTCAAAAACCTCTTGGGATGCAGAGCTCAGGACAGTTGGGTAAAACTGCATAGGGAACAAAGACCTCCCATGGGAGGAAAGGGATTTAGATGCTGAGCATTTTTTAAAATAGATTTAGTAATACAACGTGGGCTCCTGGGGAGTGGGGGAGGATCCACAATAATTAACATCCAATACTTACATGAAACCCCTTATGTATAAAGCACTGTTCTAAATTCTTGAATTATATAAACTCATCTAATCTTTGCAACAAGTCTATGAAGACCCTTATTATCCTCATTTTAGAAATGAAGAAACTGAGGCACAGAGAGGTTAAGTAGCTTGCCCAAGATCGCACAGCTAGCAAAGGAAAGATCCACCAGCTTAGACAATAGACCCTCATGATCTGAGCTCTTAACTCTCTCATTGGGACTGGTAACCTGCTCTCAACTCGAGGGCCTAGATGGCTGTGGGTGATACCTGGGTCTCACCTAGCATGTGGCTGCGACTAGATGAGCAGCCCACTCCCTCCAACTCCTACACTCCCCTTTACCCATCCTGAAGTAGTGGACTTCGGGAAGAACTGAGAACATCAAAGTGCAAGCTAGAATGGAAACACTGAGGGCCTAGGTAGAAGACATTTCAAAATGTAAGTGTCCTTGGGAAATAATATTTTAACACTGACTGTATCAATGGCAAGAAAAAAAAAGTCAACTAGAGTTTGGAAAAATTATTATAATTTTCTATCAGGCGTTTATTAGCAGAACTCACCACTTTGAAGTGGTTAAGCCCCAATGTTCGTGGACTATTTGGAGGAAGAGACCTACAGAGAGAAATAGAGTATTTTCTGCTAATTAAAAAAATTATTTCATAAGTACAGTTTTCTGTGATATCAATATATTTTGATAAAGATTTAAATAATTCTTTAGCAATCATGATATTTTCTTCCTGAAAGATGATAACCTTTTTTTCCCTAAAACTTCTGCGTTTCCTATGCTTAATTCATTTTAGAGTAAGATTGATATTCTGTCTTACTTTTTTTTTTTTCATTTTTCTTCTGTATTGTATGACTTATTAGAGTCAGGTTACTATTTTCTACTTATGGCTACATGTAGTTTAAAGTTTCTTGGAGATTGGGTATTTTGCAAGGTTGCTAGTTTAAAATCTATCTTACTTAGTAGCAGGGACAGATTACCCAATAAGCAAGGTACGCATGGGTTTACTTGTGCTTACTTATTAATCTGTAGTGCACAATTTCACATGGGTTTTACCACATCTTTGATGTGGTGAAAAGCAGGTGAAATTAGGAACTACAGATTAGTAAATAAATACAATTAAGCCCATGTGTATCTTGCTTACTGTAAGCCTGTGTGTACCTTGCTTACTGGTTAATCCACCCATGCTTAGTAGGAGACAATGCTCTCTGGATTTCTATAATCGAGATCATGCATGTGAATGGTGGCATTGAAAGTTCACTATCTGGCTGTTGCTTCAGTGGAATCAAAGATTGGAGCTTGGCTGGGCCAGGATCAGCCCTTTCTCCCTTCTTTGTTCAATAGTTCCTAAAGTAGGGTCTTTGTCAGTTTAAGTGCTTTCTAGTGCTCATACTGCATGCGTTATCTCAGGCTCCAGGCTAGAAATGAGGTCAGGGGTGCAGTCTCTTAGTTCTGTTCAAAGAAAGATTTTAAGGGTAAAATTGAGATAAGAGCAGAAAGGTCAGTTTCCTATTTATTTTCCAGTTGTAAGGCCCAGAGTAAAAGGCATGAGATTTGGTCTGCCTCTTGGGGCAATAGGGGATTATAGAAATTCCTATTTGAATCAGAAATATGCTTAATTTTTTTTTGCCTATATTTACTATATATATACATCCCCTCCCCCAATGAGAAACAAGAATAGGACTCTGGTCTTTCGTTCACACTGCATTTTCCTTGGAGTCTCACTGCTCTTGACGCCTTTTGATTTACACACATTATATTCACATTTGCTTATCAACCTTCTGAAATCACAGCTGAGAGCAAACAGCAAGTTAAAAGGGGGCGGAAACCCTGTGAAGGAGAATTAAAAAGCAGAAAGCACTAGGAAGACCTGGTAAACTTCCTTATTAAAATTATCTATTTTAATGAATGAAAATAACGGCTTTGTGGCACTGAGAAAATGTTAAATCACGTTCAGTGCATTTGTGCTTAAGAAGCAGACATGGGGGATAATGCATTTTAGATAGATTTTTGTACAAGATATTAAAATGTATGTGCTCTCAACAGTGCAACTTTACTTTGGGAAATTTCCTAATAGGGAACGTATGCTCAGAGATGCTGGCTAAATATGGACTAAATGAACTGCTGATATATATCCTGTCTAGACACTGAACTTTTTAATAAATTGAGAAATACATCATGGGCACTGCAGCGGGAATTCACAATGATTAAAATCTAATACCTACATGGCACTCTCTATTGTTCTAAATTCTTGAAATATATAAACACTTTAATCTAATCTATGCATATGTCTTACTCCCCTTTAACTTGATTGTATGATTTCTTTCCCCTTCCTTCACTCCCTTTCTTTTTTCTCTTACCTTTTTTGGTTCATAGAAAAATATGTTGAGTTATCTCAGTAATGATCGACTTCTTTGTTAGACTTGCAATGTTATATAATATTGCTCTACAAAAGGATAAATTAACAATTATCTTTGTGCTTACTATAAAATTAAATTCTCATAGACCAATTAATACATGATGGTATTAGAATTAATAAGTGTGACTGTTCTTTAAAGTATTTTTATTGAAATGTATTCCTAACAAGAATTAAACAGCTTATGTTAGATTAGTAAAACTGAACCTGAAGATAAGATCACCGTTTGCCTTTATAATTGTTTTAAGGCAGTGAAGTTACACAAAATTATGCATGATTAATACATTTATTAATAATGTATGATTTGTCATCCATGAATGATTATACTCGTTAGGGTGGAACCTAAATCTTCTTGACTTCTTGTTTCCATTTAGAGAGACCTCAGCTAGACCACAACTAGATATGGAAGTGTTTAGAAATAGAGGTGTTCCCTCCCCCGCTTTTGTTTTTCTGAGGCTGTGTCACAGTGACTGGATTGAGGCACCACTGGCATTAAGCAAATAGAGGCCAAGGAGCTAACTCTCCGTCAACGTTTAGGACAATCTTGGAACAGTTATAGAAACTGTCCTTCTCATAAAGCTAATAGAACCCCTGCTTTTAGAAACGCTGAGCTAGAGTAATGCTCCTGACCTTTCTCCAAGTCCTGATTGAGCTCACTTTGGAGCCAGCCTGGACACCCATTAAAAAAAAAATTCTGACTTCATAGTGACCCTAGAGGACAGAATAGAATTGCTCCATAGGGTTTCAAAGGCTATAATCTTTACAGACGCAGACTTCCACAGTGGGTTCAAGCCTCTGATCTTTCTTTTAGCAGCCGAGCACTTAACCACTGCACCACCAGGGCTACAGCCTGGACATGGGACACAATTATTCTCTACTTCTCCATGTAGTAGAGCCTTCCTGTTGCGAAGACCCGCGGTTATCCAGTTGTCAGGGATTGGAGGGGTCCCAAATCTATCTAATTCAGGGTTGCATTTGCAGTAAGCCAAGGTACCAACACACCTAAGTTATATCCTCTGATTCAGCTTTTATCAATAATAAAACCTGCATTTCAGTTAATGCCTGGCTGAATCCTCTACCACTTAGTTAGATGTAAAAAGGAGATGTGATAGTTATTAGTTCTTAAACTGGCAAAAAGTAAATAGAAATTATTTTAGTTAGTCTTATGCAAATACTACTTTTTAAATGCAAATCCGAAATAATACTGATTTATTTTTCAAAGGCTGATGCTGGGGCTATAAAATTTTTCTTTGATGCTTGACTCTTTTTTTAAAAAGGAGTATTGCCAAATCAAATTAAAATAGCACTGGACATAGAGCTAAACTGATATATGTATTCAGATAAAATAAACTTGTTTGGGATCTGCCTTTACTTTTTCTTTCTTTTAATTCTTTTCAGATCTGAATAAACTCTGGTTTCCTAGATGCTTGCCATAGATTAGCCTATATTTATGTAATTCAATTCATTCATATGGCAAAATCATATAATTCTATTTATGCTTAATGTCTTATTAAGATTTTAATTTCTTTAGCCCAAAGCTGTTTAGTGCACATTTCTTCCTAGTTCCCTTGTAGCCCTCCCCCAATGCCCCCGCAACTGAATAGTCTCTATTGTTGATGAAAAATGCAATCTGAGAGAATATTAATGCATACCAAAGAGAGAGAGAGAGAACACGAGCTCAGAATTGATTTAAAAAATGATTAGAACTCATGCCTGCTTTTTCATCTGATATACTTTGTAACAAAACTCCCTAAGTTATTTATTGTTTTCTACAGCTAGGTACTTTTTTTCTTCCTTGCCATTATGTACATAAATCAGAAGTAATTTATGAAAGGCAACATTTTGTGATTTATAAAACTCAAACTGTACTTGAACGTGATTGGTTGAAAGTTATCAGAAAGTTAAGCAACTATTTTTAAAGGGGAAGCTAAAATAATTTATTTTTCATAAGCTCCCTTCCTTTGCTAGTATTTTCCCTCCGGCCTGAAGTTATTCTTATTCATAAATGAGTACTTGAGTAAAATGTCTCCCAGGTCATAGATTCCCTCTTAGCTACTGATTTTCTGCCACTAAAAGCACACAGTGGTCACTACTAGTTTAAGTAATTGAACTAAGATGTCTGTTGAACTTGTAGCCAGACACTTCAGTCTCTGCCTAATGACTCACTGTCTGTCCAGCGCGACACTGAAAATTGGAGTGCACAATCCATAGTTTTAGCACAGGTCAAGACAAAGTCTACATATTTACCACATAATCTTTTTCCTCCGCTATTTTAAAAGAGAAACTAAAATTATGTTTTCTATTACAGCTCTTACTTTATATGCTTAACCTGAAAATAATAGGTTTTAGCTAATGTGCTCTTATAAAATGATAGGAAAATAAGCGAAAACAAGGAGCCACCATAGCATGTTGTTTTCTGCTCATTATCTTTTCATTAATTCAGCAGACATTTGTTGAGCTTGGCACCAGGCTAGAAACTTAGTGGATACAGAGACAAATAAGAAATTATTTTTGTGTTCCCTAGAAATTCTAGTCTAGTGGGATAGACACACATGCAAATAAATAAATTATCATACAGTGTATAATAATATCAATAAAGTAGACGCTTTCAATGCCTCGCTTAAATCCAGTTAGACCTTACCACTTCAGAGAGGCCACTATCTACATCACTTTGCCTGATACCTTTCTCCAGCCGCTGATAAATTGTCAATTTACCAGAAGTCCAGGTAATTAATAAACCCTGCAGATGGCCAGGATCTGATGTATAAATACCCCAGCTCCCTTATCCTACCTACCTTGGCCATCGTGTGGGATTTAGCTTCAGGTGCCCACAGTGGTAATTTTCTTGGTGACACCCTTTATAGTCTGCCTTCTTTTCCCTGTCTCATTTTTCCATTCCCCTACCTGGGTCTAATGGTATCAACTTCCAAATAAATGAATGACACTCAAAACTGTCTCGGGCTCTGCTTCTGAAGAAAATTGGGCTAAAGTCATTGTCTAAGTGTTAGGGAATCATTCACTTTAAGGTAACCATAGAGAGTTTGTTGTATCAGGGAATTCTGGGATATGAGGACAGAACAGGATCATGAGGGGGAAATAATTTACAATATGATGGGATATCACTGGAGATTTAAATTAGGGAAATGATATTTTGATACAGAGTTTATAAAAGTAACCTTAGTAGTAAGACCAGATATAACGTGTTCACACACATACACGCAGAGAGAAACAAGAAACAGGAGATTATTGCAAGGATATTCCTGATGATTCTCTTCTTTCTGGGATGTCTGCCCAGGAAAGATCTAGAATGCTTCCCCCTTAAAAGAAATAAAATGGGCATAGCTCTTGCTACATGCCCCAATTTGTAAAGTGCTCTATGGAGAATAGACTGAATCTTCAAACCCACTTCTACCATCAAGAGACTTACAAGCCAATAGAAGTGACACAAATGTGCAGAAATAAGTGTTCCCAAATGTGTAAAGTTGTATGTCAAACCAAACCCCTTGCTGTAGAGTCGATTCTGATAAGAGATCTATTATTATTATGAGCTTGTACTTTGATGTATTCTGTAATGTATTTTAAACTGGCATGTCAATGGTGACCCTTTTTCAAGTCAGTTGTGAAAACTGAATGATCTAATGTATTTCAAATTCTTTATATAGTGCTAGGTCCAAAGCAAACACTTGATAAATAGAACTATTATTGTTTAATTTACAGTAATTATTTTTTTAAATTGTTCTTCTAATGACTATTTGAGTAGGTAAAATTATATTCTTATCACCAAAAAATGAGTTTGTGCTGATTACTGAGCATTGTTTAAAATGTCACCCAACCCCCTTCTTTTTAAAAAATATATATGCCATATCTGTCATTGCACAACCATATTTATTTTTGTTTTCATTTTCATACAAGAAATGTCTAGACATAATCACTATGTCTCATATTCCCTATAGTATGTGCACCTATAGTCCTCTGAAAGGGAGTACTATATAGTTGTGAAAATCTGGACCAAAAATGCCTGATTTCAAACCCCAGACTGCCTACCTGTGTCACTTTGGCCAAAGAAGTTGGAGGAAAAGAGGAGGGAATTCCAGGTAGATTGAACTAGCCCTGAGTTTTGAAAGCGTGTGTGTCAATAGGAAATGGAAGTTGTCCTGTGTGGCTACGGGGCTGGATCATGTGTGGCAGATGTGCCTGAAGAGGTCACTAGAGCTAGAGTCCAACGGTCCTCGATGCCATGCTAAGGAGTTCAGACACAGGCAGCTAGGTGATAAGAAACATAAACATTTTAGAGCAGGCAAATGATTTTTTTATGTTTGTATCCTACAAAATGAATCATAAAATACTACAGTAGAAAAAATAACTGTAGTGGAAACTATGAACTAGAAGAGGGGTGAGACTAAAGGTTGGAAAACTAAGAAAAAGGCTGAACTCTTGGGAGTTGCTGTGGGATTGAAAAGTGTCCAGATTTGAAAGTTATTTAAGAAACAGAAACCAGAGGATTTGCTATTATTTACTTATTTATTTTTTTGGAGAAGAAGGGCTGGACTAGGAAGAGTCAGGGAGGATTCTGTGTTTTCAAGCTTAAATCACAGACAAATTAGGTTGACACTGATAAAAGAGGCAGGAGACAATACAGAAAGGAGAAGATATTTTAGGTGAAAAATAATTGATGTGATTTTTAAGTATTTCAAATTTGGTGCCTAAGGAATATGCATATATGATTTTTTTTAAAAAGTTGCTGTAGAGTCGACTCTGACTCAGGGTAACCCCATGAGTGTCAGAGCAGAACTATGCTCCATAGGGTTTTTAATGGCTGGTTTTTCTAACGTAGATCGCCAGTCCTTTCTTCTGAGGCATGTCTGAGTGAACTTGAACCTCTAATCTTTCAGTTAGCAGCCCAGCACTTTAACCATTTGCACTACCTGGGACTCCACATATATATTTAGTTAATAACTGAAAAAAGACAGAAATATAACTTTCCAAGCGATCAGTATATGTATGTAATATTTGACATCATGAGAAAAGGTGAATATAACTAGCAAGAATGTAGAGTAGAAGAGAAGAGAGTCCAAAACAGAATGCCAGTGAATTCAAGAGATAGAGATTAATCCATATCGAAAGAGCTCTGAGAGCCTGAATGGAGAGACGCCAATGGGAGGAGAGGTTGAATAAAGACTGACTGGTCAATAATAACCAAGACCACAAAAATCCTCAGGTAAGAAGAACAATGAAAACAGGATATCGAATTATTCCCATACTTATGTGCCAAAAATGTATCCTAATTAAGGAGGACAAACAGTATTTGCTACATTTTTCATTGTAATGGAATCAGCAACCACCAGAGTTCATAATTTGTAAGAAACACTCCTGTGTTATTCTCATCCTCATATGCTGTTCTCCAAATGAATACACCACTGTTTCACAGGTGAGAGTATGAATAAATATACAGATGTTTTAATGTTCCAGACAATGCTACATTCTGGAATTATGTGCAACTTCTATGAATTCTAGTTGCTTACTGAATTATCAAAGACATCACATCTGATAATAAACAAAATAAATTTGGTTAATGCTAAATATAAACTACCAGAGACAATGCATCTAAACACTTTGTTGATGACCGGTACCCAAAATTGCTTCTGTGGTGAAAAAAAAAAAATGAATTAACACACAAATTTACCATTTTTTATCTTTGGTGTTTAAAAATGAGTTAATAAAAATGAAGGGAGAATGACGGAAATTATATATATATATATAAGATATGGATAAGGATATGGATGTGGATGTAGATGTAGATATAGATATCTACAGGAAGACTCATTAACAACCTGCATTATGCAGATACACAACCTTGCTTGCTGAAGCAAAGAGGAACTGATGCACTTACTAATGAAGATCAAAGACTACAACCTTCAGTATGGATTACACCTTATTATATTATATTATATTATTTTATTAAGAAAATAAAAATCCTCACAACTGGACCAATAAGCAACATCATGATAAATGGAGAAAATACTGAAGT
>NW_004443945.1:7627463-7658954 GCF_000243295.1 Trichechus manatus latirostris
GCCTATAGAAGCAGCAGTCAAGAAATCAAACGAAGCATTGCATTGGGCAAATCTGCTGCAAAAGACCTCTTTAAAGTGTTGAAAAACAAACATGTCACTTTGAGGCCTAAGGTGCGCCTGACCCAAGCCATGATATTTTTAATCGCCTCATATGCATGCGAAAGTTGAACAATGAATAAGGAAGACAGAAGAAGAATTGATGCCTTTGAATTACGGCATTGGTGAAGAGTATTGAATATACCATGGACTGTCAGAAGAAGAAGCAAGTCTGTCTTGGAAGAAATACAGTCAGAGTGTTCCTTGGAAGCAAGGATAGCAAGACTTCATCTCACCTACTTTGGATATGTTATCAGGAGAGACCAGTCCCTGGAGAAGTACATCATACTTGGTAAGGTACAGGGTCAGCAAAAAAGAGGAAAACCCTCAGTAAGATAGATTGACAAAGTGGTTGCAACAACGAGCTTAAACATAGCAAGAATTGTGAGGATGGCACAGGACAGGGCAGTGTTTCGTTCTGTTGTACATAGGGTTGCTATGAGTCGGAACCAACTTGACGGCACCGAACAACATAGATGTATGTAAATTGTGGAGAAATAATGTTGGAAGCAATAAGTCAACCACAGCAAAATGAAATTTGGCCAAATCATTTTTAATTTGACTAAATTTAATTTAAATTTGGCTAAATCACCTACCAGGGTGGAAGCTATCGAACACCCCACCCCTATCCAAGTCTTCTATGTGGACAAGTTGTATGCAAAACAACCAATCCTGCCCCTCTGATCTTCCTTACAGTTCCCCCTCTCTCCATATCCACAACTGACTTCCTAGCATAATTCAAAAATCCTGCCTTCTAGATATTGTCATATATATGTACATACACATACATCCCCAGGACCGGTCTATCTTCTGTCTAACTTTTTGACTTTCACTCTCCTCCAGGACATCAGAGAATCCTCTATACCCAGTGGGCCTCCTTGGCCAGGAAATCCCTTGCTGTGCTTACGGCTGAATGAGCAGTAAATTTTTGGATTACTTGTAAACATTGGCTTTGGTGTGGTGTGTTTAGACATGGACATCATTAAAGAGGAGGAAGAGGCAGACTCAGCAGTGACCAGGTCAAACAGTAAAAAATATCAATAGAATGGTTATATTAAAATTCAATAAAATATATTTACTAGTTCTACAGTAGCTTATTTTTATATAGAGCCCTACTGATACAATATTGTTTTGGAACTTAGTAACTGTATATATTTTAATTTCTTTTTTACCATGTAGTTCTTTTAAACACTAATTCATAACTTGATAAACACAATTGAAGATTTAAATTTCTGTCAACGTGTCCAATAAAACAATCATAAAGCCACACTATATTCCTGAAATCTATTATATAGTTGGGGTCAGTTTTTTATTAAAATGTTTTAGCTAATATTGATGGATTGAAATTTGTAGGTACAGTAACATCTGGCACTTTTGCATCTCTCAAACCCATGATATTTCAAGAAATTGACCTGTTTGCTTTTATACATATATATGTATATATATATATATATGTTTCCATAACAAACTACTTGAAAGTCAGTGTTAAACTGAGAGATGTCAGATAGCCATATATTGCCAAGCAGTTGAATTTGAGGAGTCCATATTCAAGCTGCAAGTTACAGAGAAGTTTTGAATGATTTGGAGGTTATCATCCGGTTTAGAAAGCAATAAATATGACACTTACTAAAACTGTATTTTGCAATAGTTTATAGACTGTCCCCTTGGCTTCAATCATCAAACATGTATATAATATGTCCTAAGAAATGACTCTCACAGCCTCTTAGAAGACAAAAAGCCAAATCCTCAAGTAAAAGTATATGTTTAGCACTAAAGATCTCAAGTTATTTGCATGCACATAATTTTACCTATCAAAATAATTCATATTAATCTTATGTCATCACACACTAGATAAAATATTTGCTGGGAATGTGAACAAGAAGGAGCTGTTTCTCCAGTGATCTGTACAATTAACATGTTGAATCGCTAGGAAGGCTATGATACACATTAAGAAGACAGATCGTATAGATTTTTTTTTCTAAAACTAAGCAATTTTTCTATGACTTGTGAAAGGTGAAGTCTAGAGCAAGTAGCACTTTTTGAAATCATCAACTGATGAGATCTCATTTTCTATTAATTTCTCATGCTATCTATTTCCATTTATTTTATTTTGAATTTTAATTTTGGAAAAGATAATACATTCTTTTGGCTCAGATACATATGCAGAGACCCGGAAATTTCACTGATAAGTTTACATGCAACAGATATTAATACATATTCTCACAAAAAGACATTTACTAGAACGGACATAAGAGCATTATTTTTTCTTTTCTTTTAACGGTATTTGTTAATAGCCCCAGACTGGAAACTATCCAGATAGTCATCAAAATTAACCACGTGCTCATCAAACTTACAATGGATAAATACCTTTGCATATACTCACTCAATGACTCACTGAATGAATATTCTCTAAAAATATAAGAAAAGAAATAAACAATTTGCAACCAATCACGACAATATAGAAGACTCACACAAACATAACTTTGAGTGAAACAAGCCATACACAAAGATTTCATAACGTGATTCCAATTATTAAAGTAAAAAAATAAAATAAAACGCAAAACTAAAAAAAGCTGTGAGAGATCAAATTGGTGGTAAAACTTAGGTGGGGTTCCCGACTACAAAGGGTCACGAGGAGTATTTCAGGGGCAATGTTAATTTTCTGTTTGTTGATCTAGTTGTTGAAATATGAGTGTACTAACATTTTGAAAAAAATCATAAAATTCTTTTATGATGTTATTTTCTGCTCTTCAATGAAAAGTGAAAAAATAAATGTTACTGTTATATCTCTCTGCTTCCACACTTACCCTCCCACTAACCCCTGAAAAATGCCCCTCTAACCAGGTAGTTTCACTTATCTTTCAAGAATTTCTTAGGTACACATGAAGAAAATACTCCCTTATTTAATAGACATTAGTTTATTGCTTATCTACGGTTATTACAAATTTTTTTGCACTAAGTAACTTCTATGCTATTGTGCAAACCCATTAACAGTAGACTTGCAGACCATCTTGCTCAAATTGTGTGTTTGTATGTGTGCGTGTGTGCACATGTGTGCGTGCTATCATATTGCTTTACATTGAGAATGTACCTATCTATGCAACCACCAATATGCATTGACTACCTCTTTCCATACAGCTTTGGCAGCAAAGTGTATGGTCAAACTTTTGAATTTTCACTCATATTACAGATAAACTTTGCAGCTCACTATTATCTTAATTTTCATTTCTCCTATTACGATAGACATTAAGGATAGTTTCATAAATTCAAGGATCATTTACACTTTTTTTCTCTGAATCGTCTGCTTATGTTTTTGCCCATTTTTCCGTTGGTTTATTGATCTTTCGCATAGTTACTTTTGGATCTCTTTATATTTTAAGAAATTAATTTTATCTACCATATGAGCTATAAATATATTTTCCCAATTTTTCTTTTGACTTTGATCCTTCATATTTTAACAAAGTTCATTTATATTTAATATTTTATGTGGTAATATTTACCAAATTTTTCATGACTTTTGGATTTTGAGACATATTTGGAAAGGACTTCTTCACTCCAAAGTTATAAAGTATTTCTATCATGTTGTCTTTCAGTTCATTAAAGATTTACTTTTTAAGATGCAAAACCCTGATCCATATGAATTCTGGTGGATGTATTTTTTGATCCACAGAAGTATGTTTACATTTGGAAAACTTTTTCAACTGTATGTTTTTTTATTTGTGCATATTTCTCTAAGTGTATCTCTATACACATTTTATTAAAACTTTTTCTTTGAAAATGAACATTTTAGGAAAATGAAGGAATTGAATCTAGGTATGCTAAGTCATCTATAAGAACTTGACAGAATTGTGAGCTCCACTGCATGATACAATAAATTTTTCCTGAGTTTCTAACTATGCATGCATGCATGTATTTATACATACATATATACATACATTAAAATAAACCAATAAACAAAAAAAAATAAATTGATAAATGAATGAATGGATTGATAGGTAGATGGATGGATGGATGGATGATGGATAGATGGATGGATGGATGGATGGATGGCTGAATGGATGGATAAAAAGGTGGATAGATACAAAGACACAGAATCAAATGAGAAGATCTCATATGTTACTCTAGGAATTGTCGAAAGTAAAGGGGTGGATTACCAAGGTAATAAAAGGAGGCAATTAATTACAAAAGAAATAATAGGAAATTATTGGCCAATTTTCATTCTTATCCCCTTCCATTCTCCTTCCTACCCATTCAACTACATTCATACTGGATTTATTTCGTTTATCCAGTCTCCAATCTTCTGCACTAATAACTGTGTTCACATACCTGTCATCTCTACCTCATACCCTTTATTCATCTGCCATGACTAATTGCTATCCATCGTTCAGATCTTAAATGCTACTCTTTAATAAGGGTATTCACTGCGTTAGTGTTACTTGTTTTGTGTTGTTTTAGCAAAGCACTGATCAAAGATTTAGGTATAGTAAAGAAGAAGGATGAATGCTCTTGCTATCATGTAGCATTTTGCATTTATATTCACTATTTTGGAAGGTCTTCAATTTGAATAGCTTACTTCAATGCAACAGATATATTTTTATGAACCTAAGGTTTTTTTCCAGCTTGTGAGTGTCTCCCTCTTCAACCCTGGAAACCTAGAGGTAGGTAAATTTGGCCAGATCTGCTTTATGAGTAAGGGAAGAAAATAGAGGATGTAAAAAGATGGCAGAGTAGATCCAAGGTACAACAATAGGTCTCAACTCACCTGGATAATCAGAGGAAGAACTAGAGTCAGGAATTAGAGGAGGGAAAGAATTGCATGTCTAGTTATCTCCATAAACAACTGTCTCCTTTGCCATGAGACCAGACCAGGATGGTACCTGGCTACCGATACTGATCATTTTGATCAAAGATTTTATAGAGGAATCTTGATCAAAAGGTGGAAAAATGAAGAACAGAATTACAAATTTTCAGTAGAATCCAGACTTTCTGAAGCCATTGAGACTAGATGCAAAACTATTGCTCTGAGACAATCTTTAAACTTTAAACCTTAAAACAAAACTATCCCCTGAATTCTTCACTGAACTGAAAAATAATTTACCTTAATAAGTAAAGTATGTCTGCCTTGAGGACTGTGTTCTTCTAAAGAGATCAAAGATCTTCTATGTGAGATCAAATTGACAATAACAAGTTGAAAGGTTAGATGAGAATCTTAGGGGGCAGTCAGTTTAAGTCAATGGTGGTGGAACATTTTGGAGAAGGATGGTGAAAATGTTTGTTATGACTTGAAAAATGTAATCAATGTCACTGAGCTGTACACGTAGAAATTGTTGAAATGATATATGACTGTGTATATTACCTCCGATAAGTAAACAAATAAATAAATTGAATTAAAAGAAACATAGCAATATACCTTAAATATAAGATAAAAAATTCCCGGGGTGGGGGTCGGGGGCAGGAAAAGAGACTGCAGAGTAAAGAAGCCTTAAAGATTATCTTGAAGTTTGTCTTCTGGGCCAACTCTAGTAACATCTGAACAGCAACATAATTCACCTGTGATCAATGAGGAAAAACTGAAGGACCATAGAGAAATGGCACAAATATAAATACCTTGAACATCTGTGGGGCCTTAGAGGGAAACTTTGAAGGGTAAACCAGAAAATGGAGGATTTTAGGTAGAAAGATGCATTCATCTGTTCAGAATTCTTTTTTTTTGATTGCTAGCTTGTGCCATAAATGGCATAGATGAAGTAGAAAACAAAACACACACAGACACTTATATAGCTCAATTGCATTAAATGATGGTTATTCAAACAATTTATTTCCATTGTATTAGGTCATAAGAAGAAGAAATAGAGGGGACTGGAATAGTGTACTGTACAGAGAACTAATCTAGTTTATTGAACTATTCTTAGTGTGGTATTTTGGGTAAAATTGAGACAGTAGAATAAACCATAAGGAGATGGATTTCTTTTTAATTCTGTGAGAGGTAGATTACCATATGCAGTAGAGAGTAAGTATAGTACTATCACAAAGTCAAAAAGGGTATTTAAGAGTAATAGCCATTTGAAAACTGTAATGAAACAGTGATCTTCATAGGGAAAATAGCTGGAATTGTGTTGGATCTGTTCAAAGACAGGGAGAGGGGCTACAGATGGCAATAAATGACTGTATTCCCAAGGGGCGTAATAAAGTGATGAGCGGGCATTCTGAGGCATAGGGTGCTATATCCCAACTGGAAAATATGACACCCAATTATTTACAGAGGGTTTTGTGATTTAGGTAAAACAGCCTTATATAGTATGCATGTCACATGAGTTCCAGATACACCCCATTATCAGGGTTTCAAGTGACTAATTTGAAGACAATGCTCTTTGCTCAATATGTAGATTGCTGTTGTTGCTGTGTACCAGCTAGTTGATTCCAATTCATAAGGACCTTATAGAACAGAGTAGAACTGCCCCACAGGGTTTCCCAAGCTGTAATTCTTAACGGAGCAGATTGCCAGGTCTTTTCTCACAAGGAGTGGCTGATGCATTGAACTACTGGCCTTTTGGTTAGCAGCTGAGTGCTTAACCATTGCAACATCAGGCTCCTTGACATGTTCGTTAGTAGTACTAAAAAAAAAGTATTAGCTCTAATATGCAGGTATCGTTCTGCTGCTCCTTCTTCAAAGCTTTAATGGTTGAGGACTATAGGAAAACATTTAATTAACAGAGAAATTATAAAATATTAGATTTACATATTATGTAAAAGGGCTTAAATCTCACTAAACCTCAGATTTCATTGAATATCTCCATATATTCATAAAACTCAAAGTAAATGGAAAGAAAGAGGCTAGTCAGAATATTCTCCTCTCCAGAAAAAAAAAGTATGTATTTTCAAGTTATTGGGGTAACAAAGATGAAGAAATTCTTTTTTCTTATGAAACAGGGAGCCCTGGTGGCACAGTGGTTAAAGTGCTTGGCTGCTAACCGAAATGTAGGCAGTTTGAATCCACCAGCTTCTCTGCGAGGTAGAGATGTGGCAGTCTGCTTCCATAAGATTTCCAGCCTTGGAAACCATATGGGGCAGCTCTACTCTTGCTGATAGTGTCGCTTTGAGTCAAAATCAACTCCATGGCAGTGGGTTTGGTTTGGGTCTTATGAAATGTCCCTCCAAACATTCTGAATTTCAGGAAAGGGGGGAAAAAAAGGCTTTTCAATAAATACATCATTTTCTGTCCACTTACACAGAGATAAAAAACTTACCAGCTTCCAATCACCTTCTATATCTATTTCTGCGGGATGATGATGTATGCCTTGGGAATCTCTTCCCAGTTATATCAGGATCTTTAATGTTTAGATTCTTCCTCTTTTTCATTATTCATAGCACTGGTATTGCTTGGATACAATTCTCTATAGGCCTTTCACATTACTGCATGTCTTAAGAGTAAGGAACTAACTGCCCTTTGTTCTGGATGCTTTTCAAGGATGTTTGTATAGGGAACAATTTTGGAAGTTAGAGACAATGTCTCCCTCTGAAACAAAGGACAGGCTTCTTACAGACTATTATAGATGATCTGGGTTCCCTAGGCTCAGGGTTCCTCTCCTGTAATGTATCCCACTGTACGTGAAAATGTCATTTGGTTTCTTCACATCACCCTATAATGATTGGGGTTTGGGGAATCGATTCAAAAATGTTGATACTCTCTCTATTACTATTGCTGTGAGTAATAAACTGAAATTTATGCCTGAAAAAGGAGTCTCGTGTTGTCTACCAGGATCCACGAAACTGGGCCAATCTAAATTATTAACTTCTGGTAAGGTGAAAGTCTCAGATTATTTAAAGTTCTTAACACCTATTCTTGTGGGTATAGCTAGGTTTAAAGATGTACATATTAAATAAAAATTAATATAATTTCTTAACTGTTACTTTGGGAGCATATGTTAATCAACCAAAAACAACTAGTCACAAATATAAATCGATTAAATATCTAAATTCTTAATCTTAATTTATTAGTATATAATTTTCGTATTTACACTACAGCTTAAATTAAATATTGTTGTTTTTATTTATCAAAAGTATTGCCCTACCATCTTTTCTGCTTAGATATCATAGTTCTGTTGGGAGCCAATTTTCCATAGGTGTCTAGCAAGCAGAGGCACTGACAGCTTTTGTTCTAAACTATATTTTTAAATCTGTTTATATAATGAACAGATTTGGAAGATAATGATAGTGTCTCCTTCCTAAACAGGAGGCAGGTTTGTTTACTTTCCAACACAATAAAAATAATGACTGCCTTACAGGCATTTTGCTTGTAGCTCCTTATAAAAATTTGGTGTTCTTTAAGTTCAGGGTTCCTCAGCTGTGACACAAACCCACCATGTGTACAACATGCACCAGGGCTGCTCCATATTGCCCCTATGAGATTTGGAGGGCAAGAGAAAACAACACAATCATGAAGTTCATGCTACTTGCTGTGATGTGAATAATAAAGTCCTTTGTCTCTGACCCAAGAGTCTTGTGTCTTTTTTCAGCCTCCATGAAACTGTGGGATGGTAACTTGTTAGCCTGCATGTAAGGTAAAATCTCAGACCCTTCATAGTCCTTGAAAATTATAAGATGCATCAAGATTCTGTCTTAAATGATTGCATTCATCATCAAACCCTCAACTAAATCATTTTCTTACTAAGTTAGAATACTAATTTGAAGAAAATAATTCACTTCTGAGATAATCAAATTGGTTCTAATTAGCACTATATTCTTTAATTAATAACAGTTCATGACATTAAATCTAAATTTGTGGCAAATAAAGAAAAGAGATTTTTTTTTTTAAGTCTAGTTAAGTGTCTCGAAGAGTAAGGATTCAGTTTATTTATTTGCCTCTTCTGATGAATTGACATAATTTCTCAAGACAGAATGAGCTAGGTACAAGACAGGTATGACTTTCAGTCAACGTATTTTATTCCTCAAATTTCTTTCATCTAGAAAGAAGAAAGTAATTATTCTTTCAGCTGCTGGAGAGAATTCATTTTTAAAGTGGCCGTAGCAGATGGCAAATTTCTCAACTCCGTTTTCCCTAAATATAACAAACCACTTTAAAATAAGATAAACAACTGTTTGTACCATAAAATCTATAACCATGAAAAATGGGGAGAGAAAAAGAAAAGCACAATAAATGGGCAAATTTTGCAGTAATCTCAGAACAAAATTAAAAGGCAATGGCCCACTTAATACATATTAAAAGAATGTGGACCAGAAATATACAATTATTTAAACTTTTTTTTGTTAAATACAAGTTCAGATTATTCTTTCCTACTTAAGACATTATACCATTCACTTTTATCCTCGATATGCCTAGCAAATACTATACATTCAATAAATACTGATTGAATGTTAGATGCTAACCCAATTATCTATCATTATATTGTGTTGAATCTCTTCTTTGTTAAAAACAAACAAACAAGCCAATCTTGATTACAACACCTAATGGAGTGATCGCCAGAGCTCAAAACGGAGGGCGGGGGGTGGGGAGGGATGACACCAGTAGAGAATAAAACAATTAAAAGAGCTTGGCCTAATGCCACATCTGTTGAAAAGTTGTTGCCAGTGAAAGAACCAAAGGGTTTTGGAAAAGTGTACTCAGTCTTCTAACATAACTCTGATTAAGCCACACTGATAAGTTGAAAAAAATATCCTAAAAAATATCAGTAAAATCTTTCACCACAATGTGGAAAGGAAAAAAACAAAAAAAAAAACTGAACAGGTTTGTTTTCCTTCTGGTAGGAAGGTAGGAGGGATTAGAAGGTTGTGGAAATGGCTCTGGGAATAGACAGGTGAAAAGGGGAAGGGACTTGACTCAGCACATATGTAATAGATTTTTTTCTATTCCCTGTAATAGATAGATGATTAGATAGATAATTGACAGAATATTTCTATCTGTGTATATATAAAGGAGCACTTACTGATGAAGATCAAAGACTACAGCCTTCAGTATGGATTACACCTTAACATAAACAAACCAAAAATCCTAAAGAAAAGAAAAATCCTCCCAAGTGGACCAACAAACAACATCATGATAAATGGAGAAAATACTGAAGTTGTCAAAGATTTCATTTTACTTGGATCTACAATCAACGCCCATAGAAGCAGCAGTCAAGAAATCAAACAACATATTGCACTGGGCAAATCTGCTACAAAAGACCTCTTTAAATTGTTGAAAAGCAAAGACATCACTTTGAGGCCTAAGGTGCGCCTGACCCAAGCCATGATATTTGTAATCACCTCATATGCATGCGAAAGCTCGACAACGAATAAGGAAGACCAGAGAACAATTGGCAACTTTGAATTATGGTGTTGGCGAAGAATATTGAATATACCGTGGACTGCCAAAAGAACAAACAAGTCCATCTTGGAAGTACAGCCAGAGTGCTCCTTGGAAGCCAGGATGGAGAAACTTCTTCATGTACTTTGGACATGTTATCAGTAGGGACCAGTCCCTGGAGAAGGACATCATGCTTGGTAAATTAGAGGGTCAGCGAAAGAGAGGAAGACACTCAGCAAGATGGCTGCAACAATAGGCTCAAAGATAGCAATGACTGTGAGGATGGCACTGGACCAGGCAGTATTTCTTCTGATTTACATAAAGTTGCTGAGTCAGAACTGATTCATTCAATGGCACCTAACAACAACAACATATATAAAGGGATGTCTGAAATGATACTGACTTGATATTTCTTACTGGTGGGTTTGGTTAATTTCATTCATTCTTTACATTGTGTCTGTGTTGCTTGAATTCTGAAAGAAATATTTTCACACAAACAATACATCGTGATATTTAAAAAATGTTTTACTATGCTTAATTGTAGTTATATTTTATTGTTGTAATGTTTAATATAACCTAAGGCAAAACATGATTTCGTAGTTAAAAGACATTTTTTCTTTAATGTTTTTAAGCATATCAGAAAAGTGATTCCATTTACACAATTAAATGGTCCATATTAAATCACAAGTACTAGGTCATTTAGTTGCTTCGTATTTTACCTTTATATTATAAAATGTACTTCAGATGTGATAAAAAAGAGAATGTATACTTTTAATGTTCAAAAGTATGCTTTTTTTCAGTCATGTGAGTTACATTTGTTGAAAGTAGAAATGCTGTTTTCTAAGGATTGTAATATTGTTCTTAATTATATATAATGAATATGTTTAAATGTAACCAAATGTCAAGAAAAAGAGTTTTTATTAAATCCTTGAAGAAGTATATGCTATATGTTTTACTTACTATTTTATCTGTAATTACTAAATAGTCAAATTCAAAACACAGCAAAAAACTCTCCATTCAAGATCCAGTATAATCTTATTATTAAAATGAGGAGGTAAATTTAAAAGTAATTATACCATTTCTTATAAATCCATGTCTCAAGTCATTAAATTATTTTTTGCATGTCACTGACTTTCATTATACAATAAAAAAGTAATAAGTAGACTTTTTTATCCCTTGTCATTTAAGTCAATTTTGAGATGCTTAAAGTCACTTAAAATAGTCGAGGATGTTGTATTAGTCTTATTAAAATCACCACTGTACTTCTTGTACATCTTTTGATCACTGTTGAAGGACTGAAGGATTATTCATGCAAAGAAAAGATTAAACTGAAGATACTAAAGACCTATATTCAAAAAAAGAAAAAAAATGGAGAAGAAGAAATTTTAAGACATTTTTATTTGGAATGACTAATTTTAGAAATTATAATACTGTCTTTAAGTGAACTTACACAGAAAATGAAAAGTTAAGATATTGCTCAGATAATTACGTACAAACATCATTCACCTCTTTACATTTCCCAAAGTATCCCTTGATAGAGTAGCCTTCTTAGTACTGGGGTGAATGTATGCTTGAATCAGTTAATTTTTGCCACATAACAAGCCACCTCAAAATTTCCTGGCTTAAAACAAGTAAAACACATAGCTCATGATTTGGGTCTGAGTTTAGATGGGCAATTCTTCTGATCTCAGCTGGCCTCAGTCATATAATTAAAGTCACCTGCCAGCCAAAGAGGCACCTCTGCTTCTCCAGATTGGATGTCTATAGGGTAGTGCCTGATGAATGTCTTTGGTGGCAATGGCATCGTAGACATATGTCTCTGATAATCCTGCAAGTTAGACTGGCTGGTCCACATGATGGTGTTAGGGTTTCAAGGAAGAGAAGGAAAAACATTCAAGACGACTTGATACCTTGGCTCAAAACTGGCACCCTATCCCTTCTGGTGTGTTCTACTAGCAAAAGCAAGTCACAAGACTAACCTATGTAAATGGCTGAAGAAATAGACTTTGCCTCTTTATAAGGAGACCAAACCAAACAAACCCGTTGCCATCGAGTCAATTCAGACTTACAGTGACCCTATAGGACAGAGCAGAACTGCCCCATAGCATTTTCAAGGAGTGGCTGATGGATTCAAACTGCCAACCTTTTGGTTGGCAGCCTACCTCTCAGCCACTGGGTAACCAGGGCTCTTTTATAAGGAGAAAGCAGAAAATTCCCTTTGCAATGAGTATAGATATAAGGAGGAGAAAAATTGTGGCCATATTTTTTTTATAATATACTCAGTGACAGTACCTAAGATAGGAAATTATTACAGTGAGATTTAGACTTAAAATTGCTTTGCATTAGTATAATTATAATCACCTACATTAATAACATCTACCGTTCAGTACAACTGCCATTCAGTACGTTGACAGGGATTTACCAGAAATTCAAGCCGGATTCAGAAGAGGACAAGGAACAAAGGATACCATTACTGATGTCAGACGGATCTTGGCTGAAAGCAGTGGATACTAGAAAGTTTATCTGTGTTTTATTGACTATACAAAGGCATTCGACAGTGTGGATCATAACAAATTATGGATAACATTACAAAGAGCAGGAATTCCAGTACACTTAATTGTGCTCATGAGGAACCTGTACATAGATCAAGAGGCAGTCCTTCAAATAGAACAAGAGGATACTGCTTTGTTTAAATCAGGAAAGATGTGAGACAGTGTTGCATCCTTCCACCATACTTATTCAATCTGTATGCTGAGCAAATAATCCTAGAAACTGGATGATTGGAAGAAAAACAGCATTAGAATTAGAGGAAGACTCATTAACAACTTGAGATACGCAAATGCACAACCTTGCTTGCTGAAAGTAAAAAGGACTTTCAGCACTTACTGATGAAGATCAAAGACTACAGCCTTCAGTATGGATTTACCTCAACATGAAGAAAACAAAAATCCTCACCACTGGACGAGTAAGCAACATCATGATAAAAGGAGAAAAGATAATGTTGTCAAGGATTTCATTTATTTATTTATTTTTTATTGTACTTTAGATGGTTGGCAGAGCAAGTTAGTTTCTCATTAAATAATGAATACATATATTTATTGGTGACATTGGTTGCCACCCCTACAACATGTCAACACTCTCCTCTCTTCAACCGTGGAATCCCCATTACCAGCTTTCCTGTCCCCTCCTGCCTTCTCATGCTTGGCCCTGGCTGGTGTGTCCATTTAGTCTTGTTTTGTTTTATGGGCCTGTCTAATGTTTGGCTGACAATGAATAAGGAAGACCGAAGAAGAATTGATGCCTTTGAATTATGGTGTTGGCAAAGAATATTGAATATACCATAGACTGCCAAAAGAATGAACAAATCTGTCTTGAAAGAAGTACAGCCAGAATGCTCCTTAGAAGCAAGGATGGTGAGATTTCGTCTCACATACTTTGGACATGTTATTAGGAGGGATAAATCCCTGGAGAAAGTCATCATGCTTTGGTTAAGTAGAGGGTCAGTGAAAAAGAGGAAGACTCTCAAAGAGATGGATTGACACAGTAGCTACAATGGGCTCAAGCATAACAATGATTGTGAGGATGGCACAAGACCAGGCAGTGTTTCGTTCTGTTGTACGTAGGGTCACTAAGAGTCTGAACTGACTCAACGGCACCTAACAACAACAAATATTTGCCTGAAGATTGAACTTCAGGAGTGACTTCACCACTGATTAAAAGGGTATTCGGGGGCCATACTCTTGGGGTTTCTCCAGTCTCTATAAGATCAGTAAGACTGGTCTTTTTTCTTGCGTGAGTTGTTAGAATTTTGTTCTACATTTTCCTCTAGCTCTGCCTGGGACCCTCTATTGGGATCTCTGTCAGAGCAGTAGGTGGTGGTAGCTGGGCACCATCTAGTTGTACTGGACTCTGTCTGGTGGAGGCCGTGGGACTTGTGGTTCACTAGACCTTTGGACTAATCTTTTCTTTGTGTCTTAGATTTTCTTCATTCTCCACTTGCTCCAGACAGGGTGAAACTAGTGGAGTATCTCAGATAGCCGCTCACAAGCTAAGATCCCAGACACTACTCACCAAAGTAGGATTTAGAATTTTTTCTTTATAAACTATGTTATGCCAGTTGAGCTAGATGTCCCCGAGACCATGATGCCCATAGCCCTCAGCCCAATAATTAGGTCTGTCAGGGAGTTCGGATGTGTTGTGGAGCTTCCATGACCTTGCCTTGGTCAAGCTGTGCTGGCTTCTCCAGTATTGTGTACTGCTTTACCCTTCACCAAAGTTCCTACTTACCTATTGTCTTTCATTTTACATGGATCCAGAATCCATGCCCATGTAATCAGCAGTCAAGAAATCAAAGTACATAGTACATTGGGTAAATCTGCTGCAAAATACCTCTTTAAAGTGTTAAAAATCAAAGGTATCACTTCGAGGACTAAAGTTAGCCTGACCCAAGCCATGCATGTGAAAGCTGGACAATGAATAAGGAAGATCAAAGAACAATTGACACTTGAATTATAGTTGGCGAAGAATATTGAATATACAAAGGACTGCCAAAAGAATAAATCTCTCTTGGAAGAAGTATAGCCAGAATGCTCCTTAGAAATTAGAATGGCAAGACTCCTTCACATGTACTTTCCACATGTTATCAGGAGGGACCAGTTCCTGGAGAAGGACATTGTACTTGGTAAAGTAAAGTATCAATGTAAAAGAGGAAGACTCTCACCGAGATGGATTGACACAGTGGCTGCAACAATGGACTCAAATGTGGCAATGATTATGAGGATGGCACAGGACGGGGCAGTGTTTTGTTCAGCACATAGGGTCACTATGAATCAGAAGCGACTCAACGGCACCTAACAACAAACAACAACACATTTATAAGATTAGAGATTTTAAAACTTTATATATTAATCAACAGGGAGAAATTATGATTGCCAACATGGTAGTTATTGTAAGTATTTTAAAACCAATATTAATTTTTTGTTCTAATAGTATGTGTGTGTGTGTGTGTGTGTGTGCTGTGGGTGAGGAGGGAATGGAATGCCATAAAATGGAAAATCATGACTTAGGCACAAAGTATACAATGGAAAAGTTACGTTTCATTGATATTACAAGGAGATAACTGCACAATGGCACCCTGGTGACCTTTTATGTATGCAGATCGGCCACGTAAATTGGAACCACAGCTAATCTGAGCCTTTGCGGAATGCCTTCTGATCCTCTTGGAACATCACAGGACGGAGGCTTATGAAAAACTGCTACGAGGCCACCTTCCACCTACCACCCTATTTCCCCTGGGAAGCTGTGATTTAACGGTTTCTCTTTGTCTCCCAAATTCTGATAAAGTATGAAGCTTTGTGCCCTGTGCCCCTTAGAGTATAATTGCAGTCTATAAAAACACCTAGCTGCTGTATGAGTTTCCCAGGGCTGTTGTTACAAAGTACCACAAATTGGGTGGCTTAAAAGAACAGAAATTAATTGTCTCACAGTTTTGGAGGCTAGGAGTCTTAAATATGGGTGTTGGCATGTTGATTCCTTCTGAGGGCTCTGAAAGGAATCTATTCCATGCCTCTCTCCCAGCTTCTGGTGAGAGTCAGTGATCCTTGGTGTTCCTTGGCTTGTAGATGCATCACTTCAAATCTCTGCCTCTGTCTTTACATGGCCGTTATCACTTTGGGACTCTCTGTGTCTCTTCTCTTTTATAGGGACACAACTCTCATTGGATTAGGATCCATCCTACCACAATATGACCTCATGCTAACTTAACTGGTAACATCTTCAAATACCCTATTTCCAGACCAGTTCGCCTTAACAAGTACCAGAGGTTAGGACTTCAACATATCTTTTTAGGGGTCACAAAAATTCAGTCTATAACAGCTGCATTCTAGAATTGGCTCTTCAGGAACAGGGTGTCCCACAGCTTGCCTTACATTGTTATTTTACCTCTTGTGCTTTAGTTTCTCCTATTTTGCTGTGTGGGACAAGGAGTACAGTGAGCTATCTCCTTTGGCTACTCTTTACTTTGCTATCTATGTAAGTAACAAACTGATCTAAAAGTGGCTTGCTCTATCTTTACTGGTTAAATCTGCCTGCTAGAACTTGGCCTTGGCCTTGTTTTCTGATGTGTGCTTGACAAGGATATATTTAGAAATATGGCTACAGCTGTACTCACTGTGGCTTATCTCCTCTTACTTTTGCTGTTCTTTCCCTCTGAAAACTCCAAGTAATGTTTCTCCCTAACAACATTAGATAGCACACTATATTGAACCTCCATGAAAATAATTGACTCAGTTCTTAAAGCCCTGCATCTTGACAGGAACAAACCCCGTAGGGATTGTTTGAACCACATGAGCCGCACTATCCTACCCAGCTCTTCAAAAAGATTCATCAGCTATGACTCGATGACATAATATGCAACTTAAAAATTCACGTTATCTTCCTGTATGCAGTGTGATCTCTGTGGTCTTCTTAGCGACTAGGAGAAAATGCTCCTTTTCTTTTGGGTCAAGAGCAGTCATCTCAGAGTCTGAGGGTGCTGAGTGTTATCCATGAAAATGTGGTTAATGTTCTTTAAGTCTTTAGAAGTAAATAGTGCTTGGATAGACATCTAAGAGCCCATGAAGTGGGTACATAGACCATTACCTACTCTGCCACTCACTGCCCGCCATGAATATAACAAGAAGCCTCTGTTTATTGTGTGGTGATAAACAATCTTTTTTCAAACATTTTGAGATTGGGTGTTACTGTAAAAGCGTTTACGTTTCAGTACGAGATACTGACAGGAATAAATGTGTTCCCATGAAATGCCATTAGTTTACACAGCTCCTTGAATTTGTTCCAAGATTCTTAATGGTCCAGTCATCAAACAAAGTCTAAATCAGGGAAATGTACTCTTAGTAACTCTTTAAAACACATCCGTTATTTAAACATCATTTGTTTTGTTTCCCGCTGTTTTTTGCGTTTTCAGTATTTTTTACATCAAAAAAAATGGCGAAAAGTTTGCAATGCACTTGACTACAGCTGGAATGTATTGGCAAATTTATTTTATTCAAAGATCCAAATTTATGTTGAAGCTCAGTTCTTAATATTCTATCTTGCTATATCTTACATAGAGTTTTTTTATATACAGATTTTTCATTGAATCGAAACAAATGTTTGACAGAACATTAGTTTACTTTTTTAAACCAATATAAGAACTGAGTTTAACAAACTGTCTCATTCAACATATTGTTATCAAGAATAGCATATGTACACTTTCTATGAATTTTCAGGAAAACCACGTTTCTAGTATACTTACATTTTAAGTTATTTTTGTGCCCAAGTATCACAAGTATATCAGTAGTATACAATTTTAAACGGCAAACTGGGTGATGATTAACGAAAGTGAGCAGAAGAATGCAATTTAATGTTGATATAAAGAGATCGTCTTCAAATCTGACAGTTTAGTTTTTCTTTCCAGAGAAACCAGAGATTTTTGACAGGTGCAAATTGCAGCAATGATGTAATTTCTCCCAGAACATTCAAATTGATTTTTTTAAAAAAGTGATTCATCTTTATTTTTAAACTAATGCATTCTTGTGTTCTAGGATGGCAATGAGATTTTTACCCAGGGAAATGACAGTGTGAAAAGAAAATGTGCCATTTGGAAACTTAAACACATAGTCAAATTCTAGTGAGTGAGTGAAATGCTATGTGTACCAGCAATTTTTTTTCAAGAACAATGAGCACTTAAACCCCTAGGGGTTTTTAAAATAAGTTTTTTTTTTTTTTTTAATTTAGATATTTTTTTAATCATAAAAAAGAATTATGGGGCTTTGTAAATATAATTATAAACAAAGAATTTATAAATGTTTATATTTATGCTTCTTTTGTGTTAGTTCAAGAACAATTTTCTTCTTTCTAAATTCCTATCTTACATAGTAATGTCTCTGCTTAATATTTACTCTGAATAAATTTGAAAAGGCTCACATTGCTAATTGCCTATTAAATTGTCAGGAGTCCTGGTGGCACAGTGCTTAAGAGTTACAGCCACTAAGCAAAAGGTTGGCAGTTTGAATCCACCAACTGCTGTTTGGAAACCCTATTGGGGCAGTTCAACTCTGTCCTATAGGGTTGAAATCAACTCGATGGCAATGGGTTTTGGTTTTTGGTTTTATTGAATTGTCATACAACTGAAAACAATAATCTAAAAATCATAAAAGGAGAAGAAATAAAGAGCACAACTGAAAAAAATGCTCTAAAAATCATAAAAGGAAAAGAAATAAAAGCACGCAGATTGGATAATTTCATGATTGATTTTTACTTTACATTGTTGATATTGTTAAGAACATTCTGGACACATTTAGGACATATTGTAGTATGTTGCTGTCAGTTTACCTTTCAATTCCATATGTGGTTTATTCTAATAATGTAATTTTGTGGTGTTAGTTTTCTGACAACCACCACGTCTAAAACTTAGTATTTATTTCTATTATCATCTAGCTATTAGCAGTTGTCTGGGAAATTATTTTGTCTAATTCCATAAACCTAGAAAGTAATATACATAATGAATATTATGTATTTAAGATACATATCTAATGGAAAAAATTACGCTCAAAACACAAATTGAGAGTGTTCAGTTTCTCTGCGTACCCCTCTGAGGTCAACAGAGGAAAATCAGAACTTCGAGAGAAAAAAAAAAAGTTTACCTAACTTAAAAGGATAATTCAGATCTGGACTTGATCATTGATATTAATCTAAGACAAACTATGAGCTAGAAGGACACTATTCTTCCTTGAGTATGCATGAGATAAAAATAATACTCATTATGCCTCTAAGTATGCATCTTAATGACCTGAGATACTGTAACTTACAGTATGACTTTTCAAATAATTATCCTTATTTTAACATAATAGAAATTTCAGAGAAGAAGATAGCATAAGGTAAAATAAGACTGGGAAGTGAAGACTTCTCAGTTCCATTTTGCCTAGTGCTCAGTTCAAAGGACAAATTATCCGAGACCTACTTTCTGTCAACATAAAGGTTCTACCAATGTCTTGGATCCTATTCTGTTAGTTATAGCTAAAGTTCCACTTAAAATCTTGTCATAAAATGTGTGGCATTGGATATTTAATTCTGTCACTACATAACTGAGACAAACATGAAGCACCAAATAATACTTTTTAAAAATAATTAAATACAAGATCAAAAATCTAAGAAAATAATGGAAGGGAAAAATATTTGTTAAATATTATCTAAATAATGGATTAGCTATTTAAAAATACAATGTATTGAAACTCATTAAATGTATAGAATCATAAGCCAATTAAATATTTATACATCACAAAGTAAACCCATGAACAGGCTGTAAAAAGTACTTGATTGTTTACTTAGGACTCTGAAGGAGAAAGTGTTTCCTAAATTTACAGGAAATTAAAGAAATAATAGTTAACACATATCTGGTAAAGAATTGTATCCAACGTATAGAAAGTACTCCTAAAATTTAACAATAAGAAAACAAACAACCCAGTTTAAAAATGAGCAGAAGATCTGAACAGACACCTCACCAAAGAAGATATACAAATGACAAACTGAGCATATGAGAAGATGGTCACCATCATTTTTCATCAGGGAATTGCAAATTAAAACAACAAAGAGACACCGCTACACACTTTGTAGAATGAATAATATTCAAAAACTGACAATATTAAGTGCTGGTAAGGATGTGGAGCACAGGAGTCTCATTCCTTGCTAGTAGAAATGCAAAATGGTACAGTCACTTTGGAATACAGTCTGGTAGTCTGTTGAAAAGCTAAACATAGTCTTACCATAAGATCTAGTAATTACACTCTTACGTATTTGCCCAACTAATTTAAAAATCTATCTTCTCACAAAATCCTGCACTCAAATGTTTATAGCAGCTTTATTTATAATTGCTAACAACTGGAAGCAACCAAGAGGTTTTTCAATAGCTGAATGAATAAACAAACTGCGAAACATCCACACATTTAATATTATTGTTGCTGTTCTTGTGTGCCTTTGAGTCGATTCTAATTCATAGCAACCCAAATGACAGCATAGAACTGTCCCATAGGGTTTCCTAGGCTGTTGTCTTTATGGGAGCAGATTGCCAGGTATTTTCTCCTGTAGGGTGGCTGGTAGGTTCGAACTGCCAACCTTCCTGTTAGCAGCCAAGTGCTTAATTGCTGAACCACCAAACAAAAAAAAAAAAAAAAAAAAACAAGCCCGTTATCATGGAGTGGATTCCAACTCAGAGTGACCTCTTTAAATATCATTAGCAATAAAAAGAAATGATCTACCAAGCCATTAAAAAAAAAAAAAATGGAGGAATCTTAAATGCATGTTACTAAGAAAAAGAAGCCAGTGTGAATGCAGTGCATGTTATATGATTCCAATTATATGATATTCTGGAAAACACAAAACTATAGAGGCTGTAAAACAATTAGTAGTTATCAAAATTTAGGTGAGGAATAGAGGAGGATGAATAGGTGAAGCACAGGGGATTTCTAAGGCATTAAAATTATTCTGTATGATACTGTAATAGCGGATGGAAGACATCATGCAGTTGTCAAATCCCAAAAAACTGAACGAGCTAAGTATGAACCTAAAAAAAAAAAAAAAAAAAAAAAAAAACCAATTGTCATCCAGTGGATTCCAACACATAGCTACCGTATAGGAGAGCATGGAACTGCCCCATAAGTTTTCCAAGGACAGGCTGGTCAATTCAAACTGCCTACATTTTGTTTAGCAGTCGAGCTCTTAACCACTTCACCACCAGAGATCCAGCATGAACCTTAATGTATGCAAATTAAAAATATATATATTTAGGAGGTTGGGTGATTCCAGGAAAAAATGTAGACTCTTTCAAGAGAATCTATTTGTATTATAAGTATATGAAGCAACCTCATTGCAGAAGACGGTAAGAAAAGGTGTTGACCTACATATCTTTGGTAATTGTGAAGTAGCTTTTAAAAAATCTAGATGCTTGGCATAAAGACAGGCTTCTGCCAAAAGGGCAGACTGGACTCCAGTTTTGCTGTTTACTGCTTATTCTGAGCTGACTTTCAAAAGTCATCTAGCCAGAATGCTTCTGCTAGCCTGTGGGCTCTCCTCCCCTCCCATCCTCTCACAGTATTATCCCAGGAAGAACATTCACTCAGGTTGGGCTTTGAAGTATTCATAGATTAAGCTATTAAATGACTCAAACTTTACAATTAGTAAAACAATGTTTAAGGGAGCTTGCAATTGTCTGGTGTCTATTATATCATAATTTTGTAAATGCCAACTGTCTTGGATTGAATTGTGTCCCCAAAAAATATGTGTATCAATTTGGCTAGGCCATGATTCCCCATATTATGTGACTGTCCATCATTTTGTCATCTGATGTGATTTTCCTATGTGTTGTAAATCCTGCCTCTATGATGTTAATGAAGTGCGAAAGGCAGCGGTTATGTTAATGAGGCAGGACTCAATCTACAACATTGGATTGTGTCTTGAGCCAATCTCTTTTCAGATATAAAAGAGAGAAGCGAAGAGATACAGGGGGAACTCATACCACCAAGAAAGCAGTGTCGAGAAAAAAGCACATCCTTTGGACCCAGGGTTCCTGCGCAGAGAAGCTCCTAGTCCAGGAGAAGATTGAGGAGAAGGACCTTCCTCCAGAGCCAGCAGAGAGAGAAAGCCTTCCCCTGGACTTTTGGATTTTTAGCCTACTAGACTGTGAGAAAATAAATTTCTCTTTGTTAAAGTCATCCACTTGTGGTATTTTTGTTATAGCAGCACTAGATAACTAAGACACCAACCAATCAGAATTTTTTCCTTGTAAATTCCTGGATTTTCTGTACTTAAACTGAAAAATTACTTTCGGCAGAGTACTTTGGTGAATTCTCATGAAGTGCTGCCAGACCAAGATCTCTTTGTTCCTTCAATAAACGCTCTGCTTTAATTTTAACAGAAGCACTAGTTTACTCTTTGATAGCATGAACGGAGTCTGTCAGGCTAAAGGCAAAAGGAACTGTACAGAAGCACTGTACTCCAGTTTGTAAAGTTGTTTCCCATGGGAGTACAGGGTGACAATATTTTTGATTCTGCTATATACTGAAATAGAGCAATAAGGTAAATGTATGGCAGATGGTAAGAATCAGGTTTCTCACCACTGGAGTAGGAGTTTACATATAAACAATGGGAGGAAGCTAGAATAATCACTTGGTAATAGATTAAAGCTGGAGATATCCAAATGAATTTAAGTTTACCTTAATATAGATACAGATGGTTAAATATAAAAGTATTTATTGGTGTGTGTATATACACAGGTTAGTATGAATACATAGTTTTTGTTCTGTCAGCTGAGAGGGCCTGAAATACATGACACCCCTGTAGCTATATGCTATGCCTAGCACCTGGATCACATTTTCTAATACCATTCTCCAATAAAAGGAATGGGGCTCCTTCTGAAACAGCTGATTTTAGAACTGGGGCAGGAAATAAACCAGATAAGTCTTAAGGATCTTGTAGTTTCAGAAAGTAAAAAACACCCAGCCCCTCCACCCGCCTAAACACACACACATTGATGGGACTGTGTTAAAGGAGCACAGGAGCCAACTGAAAGAGCTCCTGTGTCCAAAGTGGGAAAATCTGAACAACAAAATAATTTTTTAAAAGTACTATTGGATTATAAATTCAGTTATAAAATAAATATCTGTAAATCTATTCTGACACAAAAAATGATTGAATATATTAATAAATGGGGAAAGAGAGACAAGTCTCCCATGCAGAAGGATTCCAAATAATTTATGCAGATATGCCACTCTCGAGAAGGGAAATATAACTCCCCACTTCATAGGTGTGCATGGTTACTTTTTCCCAAAGTGTACAGTAGGTAAAGGGGAAAAAAGAGTAACTTTGTAGTGGAGTAACCTGACAAACAATATCTCAGACAGGTGATCAAGGCCAACCTCAACAGTCATAGGTCATGCTGATGTTATATATGCTGGATATGACGTGACGAAAACAGCACTTTACCCTTGTGATCTTCCTCCCAATCCCTCATTACCCCAGTACTATCATGAGAAAAATATCATACAAATTCCAATCGTGGAGTATCCCCTAAAAAAAGTCAAGGTGATCAAAAACAAGGAAAGTCTGAAAAACTGCCACAGCCGAGAGGACCCTAAAGAGACACGCCAGCTAAATGTAAAGTTGTATCCTTCATGTAATCAGCAGGCAGGAAAAAGCCATTATATAAAAACTAAGAAAGACTAAACAAATTATGGACTATATTTAATGATAATATATTAACATTGGTTCACTAATTCTAACAATTGCATCATACTAATAAAAGATGTAAATAATTGGGTTAACTGGGTGTGAGACATACAAATACTCTCTGTACTATCTTTCAAATTTTCTGTAAATCTAAAACTGTTCTATAAAGTCTATTAAAAAGGAAAGGGGAAAAAAAAAAACAAGCCGGTGTAATAGTGTTTCTGTGAGGATCAAATGAGATCACCTATGAAAGGGAGGGCTGACTAATTACAGAGGTCTAAACAAAGCTATTTAATTTCTTGTTGTAAGGAAGTAATTTTCACTTGCTTCTGGTTTGACAGGTGTGTTAAAATGGGTATTCTTGAATTCCAATTTCTGGATAGTGGAATTACAACTTTATAATGGAAGTGATGATAGGCATAACACAAATTAGATTCCATTGATCGGTTAAGGCAGATTGTATATCCTAAAATTCTCCCACAGTATCCATATTGGCTTAGACTCATTTTGAGCATTAAAACTATTTATTATACAATGTCAAATGAGTTAAAACTTACATGGGGAGAGGAGGTAAGTCTTTAAAAATTAACAAAAAACTGCTTTTATAATTTCTCATGTCCACAAATACGATGTTAATTTAATAAAGATGAAATAGAGTTAAATGTACTCTTTTGTTTATTCTCCTCCAACAACTCTCTTAATCAATAATGAAATGTTCAGAATTCATAGTTTATAAGATTTTTTTTCTTTTTTTTTTGGAAGAAGGAATGTTTAATTTGGATGTATTTAAAGAGTTTGGATTTATGCATAAGGGGGAAAAATGAAATGTGAAGAGTGGGGGCTGCATCACTCTTAAACTAAGTTCAGTATTTCAATTTTATACTTTATTCAAAGAAAAACAACTGTTCAGCAAAATATCAAACAATTATTTTTTAGCCTTCTCTCTAGATTTCACCTAAACTAACAGTTTGACAAGTTTTCACTGAAAGAGGCTGTATTTTTCTTTTCTTTTATTCTTACTTCTGGCACAGACAAATCAAAAAGTATACATAGAACATAAAGTACATTATTAAAGTGTTTAATATTTATAACTTTTAGCACTTATTGTGTGTGGTGTACTTGATTAAAGTGTAACTGTTATCCTATGTCTCTACTAAAATTGAAAATTTATGTTGGACTGCTCTGTAAATTAGTCAGTTCTTCTCTTGTAAGGGCAATGATAGTTCAAATGTAAATCTGACTAAATAAAATAGCTTTCGTTGATGTCTAGGGATGGTAAAATGTGTTTCAATACTTTGATTACTTTGCAAAGTGACTTAAAATACTATTTAATCCCAGAAAGTGTTGAGGCCAATAGCCTCTGGGCACCATTACCAACCCCCAACTTGTAAGTAGAGTAGCATGAGCCACTTTCCCTTCTAACTGGTTTCTCCAGATGTTTTTTAGGCAATCGAGCCAACTTCCTGCCTAAGATAAGAAAAACAAGAGGCTGGGTCGAAGACCACAGAACCAGTTAAGACCAAATCTGGCCTACCTGACATGCGCAGAATCATCAACCCCGTCATCTGGGTGACCCCAGAACTTTTCTCCTGCTGGGCAGAACCAAACTTTAGCAGTCCAAGATTGGGGAAGACTTTCAGAAGCAAAGGATCGGAGCCTAAGATCCAGTTTGAGAGACCCCCTTTTGGACTGAATTTGCAGTTAAACTTAATGTGGCTACACAGGGTAAATTTATGGGTCATATCTTTAGAAATGTGAACTGTTGAATTCAAAGATATCAATATTCTATTTCTCATATTGATATTCTTTTCCTTGGGTACACATAAATTTTAACTTAGGCCTGAGACTCCTTGCTGTGATATGGAAAACATACATAGTTGCATCATTGCATCCACTGTCATCCCCTAATTGCCACTTCCAATTCTAGAAACCTTTCCAGTAGAAAAGGTTTCTACTTCCTGTAATGTTCAATTTTATAACATATAATTTAACTTACTAATTCAAATATGTATATTATAAGTGAAAAGAAATCACAAACAGTTAAATTATGGAGTTTTAGTCTAGGAAAAGTATTCTTAAGTCATTAAGAACAAAGGAAGAAAGTAAAGCAAAAAAAAAAAAAAAAAAGTTAATGGCACCACAAACTATCAATGTAATATTTTTCCTTTCAGATCATAATCTATTTTGGCATAAATTTATTCAGAATTTAACTAAGAGACTTGAAACAACTGTCTGACATTTTAGGCTTAATTTTAATTGTCCAGAATTTTCTAAGTAATTGGAGTCAAGGTTAGTATTATTTTTCACTTGATTTATCTAAATAATTATATCAATTTTCTACTTCATTTTCTTCATGTCAATAAAACATTGGTATTTCTTTAAGGATTTATTTGACATAGTGTAACATTTCTCTGCCTTTTACAATAGCATGTACTACATTTGGATTTTCACAGTACTAAGTGAAGTGAAGCTTTAGGAAATAGACAGTTAATCTTAGTTAGTTTGATCAATGTAATTAGCCAAGCAGTCTAATTGACAAATTTCTATTTCATTTAATTGCAATTCAGCTTAGTTGGCTTTGGCAATTTGAGGGCCATATATCAGGCTTTCTTGCAAAACCTTCTTCCCCTTGATTATGTCTGTTGTTGTTAGGTGCCTTAGAGTTGGTGCCGACTCATAGTGATCCTATGTACAACAGAACAAAACACTGTCTGGTCCTGTGCCATCCTCACGATCGTTGCTATCTCTGAGTCCATTGTTGTAGCCACTATGCCAATCCATCTCATTGAGGGCCTTCCTCTTTATAGCTGACCCTTGACTTTACCAAGCATGATGTCCTTCTCCAGGGACAGGTCCCTCCTGGTAACATTTTCAAAGTAAGTGAGACAAAGTCTAGCCAACCTTTCTTCTACGGTGCATTCTGGATGTACTTATTCCAAGACAGATTTGTTTGTTCTTCTGGCAGTCCATGGTATATTCAATACTCTTTGCCAACACCATAATCCGAATGCATCAATTCTTCTTGGGTCAGGTGCAACTTAGTCCTCAAACATATTTGTTTTTAACACTTTGAGAGGTTTTTTGCAGCAGATTTGCCCAATGCAATACTTCCTTTGATTCCTTGGCTGCTGCTTCCATAGGCGTTAATTGTGAATCCAAGTAAAATGAAATCCTTGACGCCTTCAAATTTTTCTTCGTTTATCATGATGTTGCTTATTGCTCCAGTTGTGAGGATTTTTGTTTTCTCTATGTTGAGGTATAATCCATACTAAAGGCTGTAGTCTTTGATCTTCATCAGTAAGTGCTTCGAGTCCTCTTCATTTTCACCAAGCAAGGTTGTGTCATCTGCATATCACAGGTTGTTAATGAACCTTCCTCCAATCCTGATGCTATGTTTTTCTTCATATAGCCAAGCTTCTGGGATTATTTGCTCAGCATACAGACTGAATAAATATGGTGAAAGGATACAACCGTGACACCCACCTTTTCTGATTTTAAACCATACAGCATCCTCTTGCTCTGTCTGAACGACTGCCTCTTGACCTATGTACAGGTTCCTCATGAGCACAATTAAGTGTTCTAGAATTCCCATTCTTCACAATGTTATCCATAATTTTTTATGGTCCAAACAGTTGAATGCCTTTGCCTAGTCAATAAAACTATACTGGGTAGCATTGTACATTTTACATATTATACATTACATCATGATTATGATTTCATTAGGAGTTGCTGTATCTGAAAAATTATCCCAGTTTTGTCTTGTTTATTTTTTTGAAGTCTAAATTAAAAATATGAAGTATAGTGGATTGAGCTACTTTATTTTTTATTACTCTTAAGAACAAACGAAAGATGTTATTAAGTGGATTAAAACAGTACACATCCATGATAACAAATAAAAGAAGATGAAAATTCTCAGCAAAGGGAGGATTTCAACAATATTGGGATGAGGAAAGAGTGTCACCTGTGAAGGAAAAAGGAAGAAACTTTAAGCTAGGATAAACATGAAGTGGCATAGAGCTACATGGAATTTACTTGCCCAGTAGAAAGTCAGAGAGAGTTTGCGCTCAAGACTGAACAAAGAAGAGCAAGTGACGTTAATAAGTGGGGATGAAAAGTGGGGAGAAAAGATTCACATAGCCATTAGCCTATTCTATTACTTCTCTTAATCAGAATGCCCGGAGCCAGGAACTTATCAATAGGCCAGTGCTCTTAATCACTATGGAATAATACTTGTCTCTTATATCTTCTAGGTATATCATAAGTCTTGTATAATATACATTTACATATATGTATATATGTGCATAAATGTGCATAATATCTCTTTGTATAGATAGATAGGTAGATTTGTTTGTTCTGTAAAGAAACTGATACAATTCAAACTGTGAAGGAAACTTGTATAATTGAAGTGGGTGTTTGTACCACAGAAGAAAACTATTTCTGGCATTTAGAGGTCCTACATTATAAAAGCCAGCACCATACCTCTTCACCATACAGAGCCATACACACACAGAATGAAGAGTCCCATACCAGAAGGAAACATACAATATGAACAAAACAAAAACTAAGACCATCTGCTTCTTGTAAAATGGAGTCAAAGTGCATTTCCCTATTCCTTCTGCTAAATACAAGTAAAAACCCTTGACATTGTATGTAAAACAAACATGAGAAGACTATGAAAGGTGGAGAGAAAAAGGCAGACTGTCTAGGGATGTCAGGACCCAAGGAATGACAGTCATGAGACCCTGGGTTTTTTGTTTTTCTTCACATATCTCAGATTTGGAACTGAATGACCAGCAACTCAAAAACACTAACAGACGCAGATAAAAAAGTCCCTCAAAAAACTAAAATCTCTAACCAAATGACCAGGAAGGGGATAGCCTAGCAAGAGAGAATTTTTTAGATAATAACCACCCCACTTCAGCCAAACACTACAGAAAAAACTGGTCCCATCACTAGCCATGCTTGTAAAGACGAAGTGGGAGACTAGATTTCCAACCTCAATAAGTTGAAACAAGGAGTTCCTACTCCCTTGGTGGAGTGCTATGAGAGAAGGCAAAGTAGAAGTCTAGGACTTTAATTCCCACTAGATTGTAACACAGCCATTTCTGCATTATCACTGGGGACTATATGAGGAACATGGATTTCCAACTAGTCTGGCAGGAAGGAGGAACCCCTCCCATTCCACAGTATTGTATTATCAGCAATGGCCCAATGAAGAGACATAAACTCCACCACTTCTCCACAGTAATGAAACTTCTTCCCTCAATAGTGCCAGTAGGAGAAAATTATAAGGCACTCCTAAACTTCCAAGTCAGAGAGGTATCACTGGAAGCTTAGTGCACAGCCAGCTCTCCCACCCTCACCTAGCAATAACAAGAAACACCCACCCTGGGTGTCCACAGAGTAAGAGTAGGCTCATTGGACTTTCATCCCTTACTGGCAGTAATGAAGTGGCACTTCCTCTTTTCCCTGCTGGGGTGGTATCAAAAGTCACAACCTAGAACAGATGTTTTAAGTATGATCCATAATCTAATAATATAATATCTAAGTTTCAGTGAAAATCAGGTTTCAATTGAAAAGCACTAGTTATACCAAAAACCAGAATTATCTCAAGCTGAATGAGAAAAGACAATAGAGGCCAAAACTGAGAAGGCAGAAATATTAGAGTTATCTGACAAATATTTTAAAGTATCAATGAACAATTAAAAAGTCTTTGAAACAATTAAAAGATAAAAAGTCTAGGCAAAGAAATAGTCTCAACATCCCCTCCCCAATATAATAACTGAATAACTGAAATAAAAAAATCAGTGGATATGTTCAAGAACCAAATGGGGGGAACAAGATCAGTGAACTTGAAGATATCAAACCCAAAACCGTTGCCATCAATTGGATTTCAACTCATAGCGACCCTGTAGGATAGAGTAGACCTGTCCCATAGGGTTTCCAAGGCTGTAATCTTTACTAAAGCAGACTACCACATCTTTCTCCCATAGATCTACTGGTGGGTTCCAATTGGACCTTTTGGTTAGCAGCCAAGCGCTTAACCACTATACCACCAGGGGCTCCTTGAACTTAAACACAGAACAATCTATAGAAATGTTTCAATCTGAACAACAGAACAACAGAGATAAAATAGAGTGTAAAAGAAAAAAAAAAGAACAGAGCCTCAGGGATATGTGGGATTATAACAAAATTGCAAGATGCATGTCAATGGGATCCCCAAAGGAGAGGCAAAAGAGGTCATGAACAAATTATTCAAAAAAAAGGTCTGAAAATCTCCAAATTTAAAAAAAAAATGCAAATTTAAATTTTGACCAAATCCCACATAAGATGAACTTAAAGAAATCCACATCAAAACACATCATTGTCAAACTTCTGAAAACTAAAGACAAAGAAAAAATATGGAAAGCATCAAGAGAGAAATAACACCACACCTTTAAAGAAAGTACAATTTGAAACATAGTGGGTTTTTCACTGAAGACTATAAAGCCCAGAAAGAAGAGGTACAACATTTTTCAAGTGATGAAAGAAAAAACTGCCAACCCATAATCCTATACCCAGCAAAAATATCCCTTAGGAATAAAGAGGAAATCAAGACATTCACAGGTAAAGAAAAAAAATAGAATTTATTCCCCACAGAACTTTCCTAAAAGAATAGTTCAAGGAAGCTCTCTAAACATAGATCAATCAGAATGTTCTTCAGTTGTTCATCTTGATACATTATATTATTAATACATTGAAGTGAATAGAATACCCTAATATGTTTTCCATTCTCAGAATTTCCATCCACTGTTTTAGGACATTCATTCTACCTTACAAATTTCAAGATATCGGAAGGAATTTGACGTTTCTTGGATAAAGAAGTATTCTTTGATGAGTTTTTTCATCCTCATACCTGCAATTTCTAAGTTTCATAAACAGAATAAGAGATATTTTATATTTGCACAAACTATTTCCTCTTATGCAATCCATCACTCAGAATTTTTAAATTTTCCCTTGTTTTGATTCCTTAATTAGCAAAAAATAATTTTTGAATGTTATTAGAATGAAAATTAAAATCACTTCTAATGACTTAACACAAACCTATTATCATAGCTCTTAACTAAATAATAATTATTCATGTTACAGTTAATTCAATTATAATTGTTAAGTACTTAGCCTCAACATAATCAAAAAGGCATAAAGTCACAAATATAACTATAATTAATTGCTAAGCATCTCATAATTATTATTAAAATATTTACTCCATGAGCTAATTCTTTTTTCAATTTTAACTTTGTTCTGTTTTCTATTTCTGTTTCTCTTTTTGGATTTTCCCTCCTCAGGATTTTTCCTCCCTCTGAGATTTTTTAAAACATATCTTCTTTAAAGTTATTTTCATCATCTTTCTATTTTCTGTATCATCTTCAGAATTGCTCATCTGAACAAGCATAGACTTAAAGAAAGTATAAAAATATATAAGAATTGGATTTGGTTTCATGTTTCTTTTTCTTTACTTCAAAATAATAAATGCAAATTTTCAATTTTTCTCTTCTCATAAACTGAGAAAAGTTTTGCTTGTTGAGTTTCTGTACTAACTTCTTTTTCTGCATTTGTCACCAGCATTGAAAATATTTTTTGATTTTTTAGTAAATATAAAAATATTTTTCAGAATGTTACTTAGAAAAATTTACCAAGAACTATTAGAACATTAGAAATAAAAACCCATGCATTCAATTAGTATATATTAATATGTATATATGCTTCAAATATACATATATACTTCAAATATATATGTATTTCAAATATATATATTTCAAATATATATATACTTCAAATATACATTATATTTC
>NW_004443945.1:7659119-7670191 GCF_000243295.1 Trichechus manatus latirostris
AAAAAAAAAAAAACCCTTTGCAGTCAAGTTGATTCCAACTCACAGCAACCCTATAGGACAGAGTAGAACTGCTGCATAGGGTTTCCATGGAGTGGCTGGTGGATTTGAACTACCAACCTTTTGGTTAGCAACCGTAGCTCTTAACCACTGCACCAGGTCTCCATCAAATATATATGTATATATCAAGGCACTCCTAATCTTCCCAGTCAGAGAGGTATCATTGGAAGCTTAGTGGAGAGTCAAAACTCTCACCCTCACCTGACAGTATCAAGGAACACCTCACCCTTGGGTGTCCACAGAGGTAGAGTGTTATATATGTATACATGTAAATGAAAATGACTGCAAAACATTGAAAAAAAACATGTGGTTGTTAAAAATAAATCCAAACAATTTCAGTTTAAAATGTTAGACTAGCAAACATTTATTGTCAGTTCACATTAAAAAACATATCTTTATTAAATTTACAAACAATAATAGTAGTAGTAGTAACAACAACAACCATACTGACGAAGAAAGATTGATAATAAAGGCATGAGCTAAGAGGTATCAGCCTCTTGCAAAGGAAAAATGGAAGTGACAATACTAAGTTCAGACAAGATGAAATTTAATTTTAACAGCAAACATTAGTATGATTAAAATTATATAAATATGAAAACCACACTCTATGGAATCATCAAATTGTATGCACTAAGCAACCTAGCACCTTAATACATAAAGCAAAAACTGTTAGAATGTAAGGGAATCCTGATAGAAAAAAAAAAACGACTGCATGGAGAAATATATTTAGAAATTGTATACCATACACTAAGTAAAATGATAACATACAAAACTTTCCCTTACCAGAAGAGATACTCTGTGTGTGTGTGTGTGTGTGTGTGTGTGTGTATCTTTGAAAGATTTTCAAAATTCAATCACATGACCACAAGTAAAATCTTAACAAATAAAAAGTTTTTAAGGCCACCAACTCTCATCATGATCCAATTCAATTAAAAATAATTTATAAACATGTAACAAACTTGATTTCATACAATTTCTTTAGCCTTACTGTGCACAAATTTATTATGTTTTATTACCATTAAATGATCTAATTATCACTAAACTAGTGTGGAAATCTTCCCATCCCATATCCAAGGAGGAATAAAATACTTTCTGGGGCAGCTGGTAATAAGCTAGTATATTCACTGAGTATTCTGTGGACACATATGTATTCAATTATTCTGATACAAATGTAGGATAATAGGCTTTTTAAATAAAGAATCTAATTTACCCATACACTAATAATGAATCTCTTATTAGTTTAGAGCTAACTTTAATAGAAACTGAAACTGGGACTAATTGAATTATGTATAAAGAATTGAAATCCCTACCAATAAATGGATAAAACAATAAATCAAGGGTGTTATTTATATTGCAGGTTAAACCGGCAATCACTGAAAGATTCATCAATTTTGAAAAGGAAAAGAAAGATTATTTTAAAAAGGTAAGACTTTGGATATAATACCCAATTGAGAGAAAAAGCCAACACTTCTAAGATTCTTATGATGCTTCACCACTCAGAGAGTGATCAGTAAAAGCAAAGCCTGAGCTGAGGGGATAAAGGTGATTTTAGAAAAGTGAAAGGAAACCCAGGAGGTAATGCTGGAAACAATTGCTTAGAGAAAGAAAGAAAAGCAACAAATAAATGGCAATGAGATTATAGGCTCAAAGAACAGAGGAAATAGATAAATTGGTAAGAAGCTGAAAGAATTTGGAACAAAGAAGCCTTTTATTCTTACAGAAAACTTTGAGGAATATAACTACTTTTTTGTCAGTATTAAAAAGCCAATGATTTGCAGTGCATTTTTTTTTATATTTCAGAGTTCCTGCATTATCTTTAGAAATGTCTTCTTTCCCACAAATGATCTAAAAAAATGAGCAGTTAATCTACATAAACATGCATCTAAATGTATTTGTCTATTGCTGTATAAAAGATAGGCCTACATAACTGTCTCGTTGATGTTTATTAAATTAGCCATGAAAATGTAACTACTCAGCTTCGTTTCATTATCAGTGAAGTCTCCAATCTTCCAGTAAAGCTGATTGTGCTGAGTGAAAATAGATAAAATAAAGAATAAAATAATGTAACAAAAACAAGAACTATAAATTAAAGGTCGATAAAATCCCAGAGGGACAACCAGGCAACTGTACCAAATGCAGACATTGGACAGTGTGAAGTTGGATGCAAATGAACATCTAATTGACCATAGTGACTTCTTCAGATGACAGTCAGATTGGAAGTTCCTACCTCTCTCTCAAAATTTACCAATTTTTTTTTCTTTTCCATAATTGGTATTAAGTCGAAAGATATGCAATGTAATGTAGTTTTGGTCATTAATCTTTACCTTGAATGTGTAAAACTACACTGATTGTTTTTTCAATTATTCAATTTAGGTAAAGCTGATAAATCAGTTGTATTATTTGATGTCTTAAAATTATAATGAATTAAAATTATTCATAGAAATCCTAAAATTTATTGTGTCTATTAAAATGGACACTTTTGACCTGATGATGTTTCCTGAAAAGCTCACTAATTCAGAATCAAAGAATAAAATACAAAGAATAAATTTAATCATACTGTTGAAAGGCTTATATGCTGAAAAGTATAAAACATAACTGAAAAAAATTAAAGTAGAAGTAAATAACTGAAAGGATACTCCAGGTTCATGGATTGGAAAACAATATTGTTAAGATGTCAATACTATCCAAAGCAATTTATAGATTCAGTGTAATCCCTATCAAAATTCCATCAACATTCTTTGAAGAAATGGAAAATCTTATAGGGTTGCTATGAGTCAGAATTGACTCGATGGAACTTTTTTTTTTTTTTTTTTTTAATTCCTAAATACATGTGGAATTGCAACAGGTCCCAAATAACCAAAGCAATCTTGAAAAAGAACAAAAAAGTAGGAGGACTCATACTTCCTGATTTCAAAACATTCTGTAAAGCTACAGTAATCAAAACAGTCTGGTACTAATATAATGATAGACCTACAGACAAATAGAATTGAGAGCCCAGAAATAACCCTATACATTTACAGTCAATTGATTAGTAATAAGTGTACTAAATCCATTCAATGGGGGAAGAATATTCTCTTTCATAAACGTTGCTGGGAGAACTGGATTTCCACATGCAAAAGTATGAAGCTAGACCCATACCTCACGCCATATATGAAAATTAATTCAAACTGGATCAAGGGCATTAATGTAAGAACTAAAACTCTGTTTCTTAGAAGAAAACATAGGAATAATTTTTCTCAATCTAGGTTTTGGCAATTAGATTCTTAGATACGACACCAAAAGCAACACCAGCAGCAAAAGATAAAACAGATAAACTGGACTTATCAAAATCAAAAAATTTGTTCATCAAAGGATTTTACCAACAAAGTGAAGTGGTTGAAGAAATAAACAGCAGAAACTGAAAAAGAGAGATTATAACAAAGTATGATATTGCTTTTGTTAATTTTATAAGTTAAATTTATAAAGTCAGTAACAATAAAATTAACAGAGCAATAGGTTAGAATGAGTGGCAGAGAATTAATGCGACAAAGGTCTCAAGGATAGAGTTGTGATGACAATTACTGAAGAGTATAAGAAACAGGTGTAGAGTATTAATTTAAAAAAAGGGACATATGGAATATTTTCCAGGATAGATATGTTAGGTCTACAAAACAAGTCACACGTCACAAAACAAGTCTCAATAAATTTAAAAGGGTTGAAATCATACAAAGTATCTTCTCCAACCACAACAGAATGAAGATACAACAGAAAAGATATAAGGACAGTGTACTCTAAGACAAGGGAAATAAATGAGTTGAGCCCCGTGATTGCCCCAGCTTACTGTCTTGAGAGAATTTCCAGGACACAGTACAGACAGGAGGAACCTACAAAGAGCCTGGGTGCTGAGAAGATAGAGTTGAGTTTGGTGAGAACTTACACAGAGCCTGAATATTGAGGAGATAGAGCTGTGTTTTGTCAGATCAAGATGACTAGAATTTAGAGGACCTAGTACAAGCAGTCCCTGAGTTATGAACGTCCAACTTATGTACAACTCGTAAGTATGAACCAACCCCCATAAAGCCTATTATATATTAAAAATTCAAGGTACGTACAAATACAATGGTTCATAATAATAAACAGGTGCTATTTTGTGACTTGCATCAAAACATTATTATTATTATTACTGTATTATTATGTCAAAGATGTTTTAGTGTATCTGGAAGTGTTTCTTTAATTTTTTATGCATATAAAGTTACAGTATATACTAAGGCAAACATTTGACTAACTGATGTCAGATACAAACCATACCTAACTGTTCCAATTTATGTACAAATTCGACTTAAAGACAGATTTAGTCGAAACTCGTTTGTAATCTGGGGACTGCCTGTACTGGAGAGGAGAGATTTGCACAGAGAAAGAACCCAAGAAATATGCAGAGGTTTCCTTTGAGTATCTGACAGAATGCCAGTCAGAGCATGTGTGTCAGGAAGCTACCAAAGGCTGAAGATGGGATCACCAGAAAGGAGTAGAAGGATGAGTGCCTGGCACTCACTTAGGGATGGAAATAGTACCTCTCTCCACCAGCCAGACTGAGAAATTTTGTAATTCGAAAGGTGTTGATTAGGTGTTCAGAAAGGTCTTGGTAGTCGGGAATTATTAGCTCTAAACTAAATGCTACTCTGATCCAGTTTAATAAAACAGAAGCAAGAAACATCTTTTGACTATTGTGAATAGTGCTACAATGAAACATTGGTGTACAAGTATCTGTTTGAGTCTCTGCTTTCAAGTCTTTTGGGTATATGCCTAGCGATGGAATTACTGGGTCATAGGTTAGTTCTATTTTTAGTTTTCTGAGGAACTGCCAGACTGTTATCCACAATGTCTGCGCCATTTTGCATTCCCACCAGCAATGGATCAGGGTTCCACTTTCACCATATCCTTGGAATTTTGACAGGAATTGCATTGAATCTATAGATTGCTTTGGGCAGTATTGATATCGTAACAATATTAAGTCTCTAATCCATGAACAGGGAACATTTCTATTTATTAAAGTATTCTTCAATCTCTTTAATCAGTGTTTTATAATTTTCATTGTATGTCTTTCACATCCCTAGTTAAATTTATTTCTAGGTATTTTATTCTTAGATGCTATTGCAAATGGAACTGTTTTCCTAATTTCCCTTTCAGAATTCTCATTGCAGGTGTATAGAGACCCAACTGATTTTTGTTTGTTGACCTTGTACCCTGCAAATTTGCTAAATTCTTCTATCAGCTCTGGAAGTTTTCTTGTGGATTCTTTGGGATTTTCTATATGTTCATTGCAAAACTATTCACAATAGTCAAAAGGTGGAAATAACATAAATGCCCATCAATAGATGAATGGTTTTAAAAATGTGGTATATACATACAATAGAATATTATCCAGTCAGTAAGAGAAAAGAAGTCTTGATGTTGTTATTTTCGTTAGGTGCCACTGAGACCGTTTCAACTCATAGCGAACCTATGTACAACAGAACGAGACACTGCCCTGTCCTGCACCATCCTCATAATCATTGTTATGCTTGAGCCCATTGTTGCAGGCACTGTGTCAATCCATCTCATAGAGGGTCTTCCTCTTTTCTGCTAACTCCATACTTTACCAAGTGTGATGTACTTCTCCAGGGACTGGTTCCTCCTGATAACATGTCCAAATTATATGAGATGAAGTCTTGCCATCCTTGCTTCCAAGGAGCATTCTGGCTGTACTTCTTCCAAGGCAGATATGTTAATTCTTCCGGCAGTCCATGGCATATTTAATATTCTTTGCCAAGACCAAAATTCGAAGGTATTAATTCTTCTTTGGTCTTCCTTATTCATTGGCCAGCTTTCGCATGCATATGAGGTGATTGAAAACACCATGGCTTGGGTCAGGTGCACCTTATTCCTCTAAGTGACATCTTTGCTTTTAAACACTTTAAAGGGATCTTTTGCAGCAGATTTATGCAATGCAATGCGTGGTTTCATTCCTTGACTGCTGCTTCCATGGGTGTTGATTGAAGATCCAAGTAAAATGAAATCCTTGACAACCACAATCTTTTCTCTGTTTATCATGATGTTGCTTATTAGCCCAGTTGTGAGGATTTTTGTTTTCTTTACGTTGAAGTGTAATCCATACTGAAGGCTGTAGTCTTTGATCTTCATCAGTAAGTGCTTCAAATTCTCTTCGCTTTCAGCAAACAAGGTTGTGTTAGCTCCATAACCCAGGTTATTAATGAGTCTTTCTCCAATCCTGATGCCATGTGCTTCTTCATAGAGTCCAGCTTCTTGGATTATTTGCTCAGCATACAGACAGAATAAGTATGGTGAAAGGATACAACCCTGACACACACCTTTCCTGACTTTAAACACACAGTATCCCCTTGTTCTGTTCGAATAATTGCGTCTTAATCTATGTACAGGTTCCTCATGAGCACAGTTAAGTGTTCTGGAATTCCCATTCTTCGCAATGTTATCCATAATTTGTCATGATCCGCACAGTCGAATGCCTTTGCGTAGTCAACAAAACACAGGTAAACATCTTTCTGGTATTCTCTGCTTTCAGCTGGTATCCATCTGACATCAGCAATGATATCCCTCATTCCATGTCCTCTTCTGGATCTGCCTTGAATTTCTGGCAGTTCCCTGTTGATGTACTATTGTAACCACTTTTGAATGATGTTTAGCAAAATTTTACTCAAATGTGATATTAATGATACTATTCAATAATTTCCAAATTCTATTGGATCACCTTTCTTTGGAATGGGCATAAATATGGAGCTCTTCCAGTCAGTTGGCCAGGTAGCTGTCTTCCAAATTTCTTGGCATAGACAAGTGAGCACTTCCAGTGCTGCACCTGTTTGTTGAAACATCTCTATTGGTATTCCATCAATTCTTTGAGCTTTGTTTGTTGCCAATGCCTTCAGTGCAGCTTGGATCTTTCTTCAGTACCATTAGTTCTTGATCATATGCTACCTCCTGAAATGGTTGAACGTTAACCAATTCTTTTTGGTACAGTGACTCTATTTATTCTTTCCATCTTCTTTTGATGTTTTCTTTGTCATTCAATATTTTGCCCATAGAATCCTTCAAAATCACAACTCGAGGCTTGAACTTTTTCTTCAGTTCTTTCAGCTTGAGAAATGCCTGGCATGTTCTTCTCTTTTGGTTTTGTAACTCCGGTCTTTGCACATGCCAATACAATACATTACTTTGTCTTCTCGAGCCAGCCTTTGAAATTTTTCTGTTCGGTTGTTTTACTTCTTCATTTATTCAGTTTGCTTTAGCTACTCTATGTTCAAGAGCAACTTTTAGAGTCTCTTCTGATATCCGTTTTGGTCTTTTCTTCCTTTACTGTCTTTTTAATGACCTTTGCCTTTCTTCGTATTTGATGTCCTTGTTGTCTTCCCAAAATTCGTCTGGTCTTTGGTCATTAGAGTTTAAATCTATTCTTGAGATGGTCTCCAAATTCAGATGAGATATACTCAAGGTGGTATTTTTGCTCTCGTGGACTTGTTTTAATTTTCTTCAGCTTCAACTTGAACTTCCATATGAACAATTGATGGTCTGTTCCGCAGTAAGCCCATGGCCTTGTTCTGACTGATGATATTGAGCTTTTCCATCATCTCTTTCCACAGATGTAGTCAATTTAACTCCTGTGAATTCCATCTGATAAGATCCACATGCTTAGTTGCTGTTTATGTTGTTGAAAAAAAAGGTATTTGCAATGAAGAAGTTGTTGGTTTCACAAAATTCTATCATGCCATCTCCAGCATTGTTTGTATCAATAAGATCATATTTTCCAACTACGGATCCTTCTTCTTTGCTTCCAACTTTGGCATTCTAATCACCAGTAATTATCAATGCATCTTGATTGCATGTTTGATCAATTTCAGACTGCAGAAGTTGATAAACTTTTTAATTTCTTCATCTTTGGCCTTAGTGGTTGATACATGCTACAATATGGATGGAGCTTGAAGACATTGTGCTGAATGAAATAAGTCTATCACAAAAGACCAAATATTATATGACCTCAGGTACATAAAAAGACAAGAACAGGCAAATGTATAGAGACCAAAGTTTAGGAGTAGTTATCAGGGTTGGGAGGGAGGGAGAAAGGAGGAGTTATTGCTTATGGAGTACTCAGAGTCAGTGTATGGTGATGGAAAAACTACATCGATTAAGGATAGGGTTGCACAGCCAATTAATGTAATTGCTGTCAATAAGTTGTAAACCTTCAAAAGTCAAATTAGCAAAAGTTTTGTGATAGATGTATTTACTACAATCACAAAAAGAAAAAAAAGAGTAGTTACTGAAACTGTTTATATTCAATTAAACAGCTCATGGGGTTTAGTTCCTTTGTTTGGAAGTTTAGGGTCATGGTTTCATGGGCTATCCCAGTTAATTGGCATAATATCATGTTTAGTGCTTCTATTCTACCTCCTAGTTCATTGTGTAATGCCTGGGGTTTTAAAACTTGCAAGCAGCCATCCAAAGTACAGCAGCTGGTCTCTATTTGGCTGGAGCAACAGAGGAAGAAGGAGAGTCACGAATAGGAGGAGGAAATGAAATGTGTGTCTATTGCCTCCATGAACAACTGCCTCCTTTGCCATGAGACCGGAAGAACAGGATGGTACCTGACTACCATTATTGAACATTATGATCAAAGATTCTATAGAAAAATCCTGATCAAAAAGGGGAAAATGCAGAAAAGAATTTCAAAGTCTCATGGAATTCAGATATTCTGGAGCCATGGAGGCTTGATGAACCACTGAAACTATTGCCCTGAAACAATCTTTAAACCTTAAACCAAAAATATCCCCTAAAGTCTTCTTAAGCCCAAACAATGCTTTAGCTTAACTAATAAAGAATGTCTGCTTTGAGAATTGTGCTTTTATGATCTATAAACTGCATTTTTATGCAGATAACATGCATCTTCTACACTTGTTTGTTAACTGCTTCTTTCCGCTAAAAAGTATTTTTATAAGTGCTGCTATGACAATTTTTTTTAACATATTGCTGGAAAAAAAAAAGCAAATTAGCATAGTGCACTCATAAAAATACCTTTTAGGGGGAGGTCGCAGTTAGCAAACAAACATAGAAGGTTCAAGTTATTTGCCTAAAAACAAGGAATATGGGATCAAACTGACAACAGTATCTCTAAATATTAGTTAGGAACCTTGAAGGACAGTGAGTTTATGTTAATGAGGGAGGAACAACTCGTAAATGGAGGGCAAGACTAGATGTACAACTCGAAGAATTTATTCAGTGTCACAGACTTGTATATGAAGAAATTGTTGAATAGGTGTATGTTCTGCTATGCATATTTTCAACAACATATAAAATAAATTATATATATATAAAGCAAGAACCATCAAGATCACACTGTTTCCAAGTAACTTGAGAACCATTGGCCTAGATAATTCTTCAAAAGTAATTAGCAAGGCATCAACATTTTCTTGGAGCTCAGCCTTTAAATAGTGTGCTTTTTATAACATAACTCTGATTCCACAAGATATGAATGTAGGAAGCGGTATTTCATCAAAAACAATAAAAAAGTGATATCTTGCGTTTATGCAGAACTTTTAAATTTTAATTAGTCATAAAAGTAGCATTAATGGCTCATCTCATTATTTAATGGCCAGACTGATGATTCAAACTTTGAGTTCTTAAGCTCTTTTTCTGTTTATTAATGGAGTAGAAAAGATTTCAGAATATGCTATTATCTCTGATTAATTGTATTGTATTACAGAATTATTTTTTTTCAGAAAAGATCTTTGCTAAAATGATGTAATCATATGCTAGGAAATTTATAATTTAATAGCTTAATCCAAACTTTAAAGGAAGAACCAAATGGAACAGTCTCTCATTCATAAACTCAGCATACAAATCAACTAGAGATTTCCACAATTAAGATAGTAGAAGATTAAAAAGTGACTAATTACTTCTATACATTGTGCTTAATGAGCATAAACAGTTTCAAAACATATTACCCAAAATATGACATTTTTTCTCAAAATAAACTAGATAATGGCAACAGCTCAAGACAGGCAGTAATAACTGGTTTTTTTGCACTTGGATGGAACAATTAAAACGAAAATTTTGTCAATGATATTTGTATTAATGCTTACATAAGCTTCCTTCAAGGTAATCCTTTAATTTTATTTTTTAGGAATACATTAGCAAATATAACCATGTTGTATAGAATGTTTAAATCACAGTAAAAATGTATTATAGGTAAAAATAAAATGATTTTAAAATGAACACATTTTAGCACATTCACAGTGTTTTAGAGGAAGGCTTCAATTACATGAAACCACCTTTTCTTAAAATAGTTACATTAAATATAATTACAGAGTTAAATTAGCACAGACTTTTCCTAGAAATTTTTTCCTTTTACCTAACAAAGGATGTGTATTCCTAATCTTATACAAATTATTTTCTCAGCATGTTAGAACTCATGGAGTTGATGAAGTAAGAAATACTGTATACACATACGTACATTCTTATGGAATGACTTTTTTCTTATAGATTCAAGAAATAACTTGCTTTCAGGTTTGCTTAATGCATTGAAAAGTGAGAAGTTGGTAGAAATTCAGAACTAAATTTACCTTGAAGGTCATTGAAATACACTTGTACCACATTTCCAGGGCAAAATTTACAGATTCATTTTTCTCAAGTGATTGCTTAAAAATAAAGTGAATTAATAGGATTATTTGTCTTTTTATTGTAGAGGTGTTGGATTTTCTTGTAGATTATGGAGATTAGACTTTTGTCTGACTTGTGTCCAAAAATTTTTTCCCAGTCTGTAGCTTCTCTTTTTACTCTTTTGGTGAAGTCTTTTGAAGAGCATAGGTGTTTGATTTTTAGAAGGTCCCAGTTATCTAGCTTATCTATTGGGGTTTCTGCACTGATGGTTATGGTTTCTATCCTATTAATGCCATGTATTAAGGCCTGAAGTGTTGGTCCTATTTTTTCTTCTATGAACTTTATAGTTTTAGGCTTTATATTCAGGTCTTTGA
>NW_004443945.1:7670291-7671378 GCF_000243295.1 Trichechus manatus latirostris
GTTGGGTGTGTAAATATTTATTATAGTTATGTCCTCCTGGTGTATTGACCCTTTAATCATTATATAGTGCCCTTCCTTATCTTCTGTGGTGGATTTTACTTTAAAGTCTATTTTGTCAGAGATCAATATTGCCACTCCTGTTCTTTTTTGAGTGTTGTTTACTTGATATATTTTTTTCCATCCTTTGAGTTTTAGCCTGTTTGTGTCTTTAAGTTTAAGGTGCGTCTCCTGTAGGCAGCATATAGATGGATCATGCTTTTTTATCCAATCTGCCACTATCCATCTCTTTATTGGTGCTTAAGGCCTTTTACATTCAGTGTAATTATTGATAGGTATGAGTTTAGTACTGTCATCCTGATATCTCTGTTTGTGTGTTGTTCACAGTTTCTTTGTTCTCCTCAATTTTCTGTGCTGAATTGTTTTCCTTAATGTTTTTTTTTTCCCACCTTTTTCTTTGTTGTAGATTTTGTGTTTGCTGGGTCTTTATGTTTTTCTACTTTTTTATTTTGATTTGTAGGATTGTTATATTCCTTTGTGGTTACCTTAATGTTTACCCCTAATTTTCTAAGTTTATACCAGTCTTTTATTACTTTATATCGCCTTAACTTCCCCTCCATATAGAAATTCAATGTCTCCATTTTTTAATTCCCTCTTTTTTTGTTTTATATTATCCTCTTTTTTTTTTTTTACATATTGATATACCTATTGTCAATGTTTTAGCTTTGATGTAATTTCTACTTCTGTATCTGAGTCAATATCTGGTTGCTCTATCCTGTGTTCTAGTGTTACGTTGTTAGCTGTTGTTATTGATTATCTAACCTTAGGACTCCCTTTAGTATTTCTTATAATTTTGGCTTGGTTTTTACAAATTCCCTGCACTTCTGTTTATCTGGAAATGCCCTAATTTCGCCATCATATTTGAGAGACAGTTTGGCTGGATATATATAACTCTTGGCTGACAGTTATTTTCCTTCAAGGCTTGAAATATGTCATCCCATTGCCTTCTAGCCCGCATGGTTTCTGCTGAGTAGTCTGAGCTTATTCTAATTGACTCTCCTTTGTAGATGACTTTTCTTTTATCCCTAGC
>NW_004443945.1:7671489-7676177 GCF_000243295.1 Trichechus manatus latirostris
CCATCAATAATTTATTATAATTTTATTTTGTGTTTGCTTAGTGAGACCTAGCTTCTTGTTTTGTTTTGTTTTGATATGCCCAAATAGGCTGCTCGAGTGTGCTAGTTTGATTTTTGACACCTTTTGATCTCTCATGTCCTGTCACCAGGTAGTTGGTTCTGTAACTAAGTATGTGCACGCTGGAGTTCATTAAAATTTCCTGTATGGGATCAGCTCGGGTGTGCAGGCAGTCAATCTCCAAGTGTGTAATGCAGGCTCTCACCCCCAGTCCTAGAGAGGCATGGGTGATTGGTGCAGGCACTGGACTCTGGCTGTGGTAGGGAATCATGCGCTGAGACAGGCAGGGGGCCGATGGCTGCCCCTGAGAGTCTGAAAGAAAAGTGTGTCCCTGTTCTCTAGGGTGAATAGGTAGGTGAGTTTTGCAGCCAGGCTAAGAACACCCCACTATGTTGGTTGCAAAGACTCGAGGGCACCACTTTTTCTTGAACTCCTGATGCAGGTGACTAGCCACTTTAGGAACTATCACCACTCCTCAAGACCCTGCTGCAGATTGATAAAAGTTCCTACTTGAGGGACAGGGTTTTTTTGAGGATCACAAATCTGCCCATTCGCAGCTGAAGCAGTTGAAGTTAAACTTCAGATGTTTGCCCTGTTGTACTGTGGTAGTGAGGGCTAACACTGTTGAGTTTGGTCCCCACAAGTCTATACAGGGGTGTATGGCACTCAGAGTCTGCAGAACCCTGATTTCTATGGCCTGCAAAGGAGCTGTGCTGACCCTGTGTTCCTGGCCTAGGGGAGCCAGCAGCTTATTTGTTCCCTCTCCAAGGCCAGGAGAATGGGTCAGGGCACCTTTTGGGATCTATTTCCGGCCCAGTGGACTCCTGGTGCAGAGCTGGGAGGGAGGTGGTAAAAGGGAGAGAGGTTTTTCCCAAATGGGCTTTTTTTTTTTTTCCCACTCACCCCAAATGGGTGAGCGCATGTACTTCTCCTAGCTTTTTGGGAGCTGCTCTTCACTGGTTCAGAGTGTCCAAGCAGAATCTCTGCTGCTGGGTCTCTCTCGATGTGGAAACTGCTTCTCGAGCTTGTGCACAGCACAGCTGTTTGCCTGCTTCACCGTGGCCCGGCGTGGCTGTGTCTCTGCTGTGTCGCTGCCACAGCTCTAGCACTCCTCACCTCTTCCAAATGGTCTTCCTCTCTGGTATGAGTCAGATGGATTTCTTAACCTTGCCTTGTTCAGGGCTGCCAGATGTTCACATAGAATCAATCACTTGTTTTTCCAAATCTTTGTTGGAAGAGGAATATAGGAAGCGTCTAACTAGTCCGCCATGTTGACCACGCCTCTAATTTCTACTTTTTTGATTATTAATAAAGTGTAGTATCTCTTCATGAGTTTATTTTCCATTTGCATTTCCTTTTTAATGACACGTTTGTCTATTGCCTTTTTTTCATTTTTCTTTTTTCTGATAGATTTTAAAACAATTTTGAAATAAAATACCTTTTATCGAACCATAAGATACACATTAACTTAGAAAACAATTTGATGCACCTTCAAAACTAAACTCCTTCCAATTGAAAAATGTCATAGATTTGAGGGAAAAAAAAATTTTTTTCTTTCAAGCTAAAGAATAAATTTATTTGGATAGTGTGTTGAGACTACAAGTCAAATTTTTAATAAATAACACTTCTCACTTATATTTTTGTCAGTGAGGATATTTTCAATATCATGTCACCAAAACAAAATATATAACAGATGGAAATGTCTTTAAAATTATAGTAAGATGTAAGTCTTTTTGCTGCTAATTTACTTTCGAATATGATTACATAGGTATTGTCTGTGGACAATTTTGTCTTGAAAGTAGTATGCCACACTCTTGCATTACCAACTTGAAAGCTCACAATTAGAGAAAATCTATCGACTCCATTTCCAAGTCAGCTCTTGCACTACCAGCAGCCTATAATCCACAGTGATTGCAGTGTCTTGTCCTGGAGGCGGCATTACTTGGCTGCCTTAACAAGAATTATACCCCGGAGTCAGAGTCTGTTTCAGAGGCTTGGTGCAAAGCCTTGAGTTTAATAGTAGATGAAATATTAACTCAAAACAATTCTGAGACTTCTACTATTGAGAAACATCATTGTAATGCAAAATATGTAAGTGTTTATAATTCCATCATAAAGTCTTGTGGGTAAATGTCTAGAAAACAAGCTATCCTGCAACATTTGTACAGGTATTTGTCTCTTTAAGATGTGATTTGCAGCCCCAAACACATTTTAAATTGGTGATTTAGTCTCTGAAAGAAGCCAGGTAATAATTGAGTTAGGCCATTAACAAGATGTGTAATCAGTCATCCACATCTCATGTGTAGCGTGTACTTTGCAGAACTCTTTAATTGTTTTGCCGGGAATCCTGTTCTGCAAATAGAAGTATGCAGAGTGATTGTGATTCAGAGTCCTGACCCCCATTGCCTGCCCCCCAGGCATCATTAGTCTAGTAGGAAACATCTTTATTTATAAAATATATTTTTCTCCTCCAGAAACCAACTCTGTCTATATTTCTTCAATAATAAAGACAGTTTTTAAGAAGCCACTTTCTACTTGGGAAGCATAGCTATTTACTGTGAAGTAGGAATTCTACCCTGGAGACAGCTCTATCAAGGATATGATGATAGAAAAAATTAAGCCTCTCTGATGCAGCAAACCTTATCTGGAAGACAGTCTTACACCCATGGATCATGGTGAATATTGCCCTGGAGGTGATGTTATATCATTATAGTAAAGGAATCTCAGACTTGGTGACAAGAATGTATTACAAAGATGGTGTCATTTTTAATTAGGAAGCAGTTCTTCTCCAATTTTCTCGTATCTGTTTTCGTATTTTCTGAAGGACTCAACTCTCTGCATACCTAAGCTTAACTCATTGATAAGAATTTTTTTTTTTTTTTTAGTTTGTGATTTATGATTTGGCTAATTTATTTAAGATTTTACTCCACCTACTTCCAAGATGCATTGTAGCTTTGATTAATTTGACATGTTTTTGGAAATACATCCCTGCAGTGCAAAGAAATACTCTACTACTCTCTAGAAGGGGATGCCAAGCCATTAAATATCATGCTGGATAAATGATCAATTTAGGCAGTGATGATAAGACCCTGAAATTGCCTAACTCTGTATATAGATGTAATCTTAGAAAATAATTTTTAGGTTATGCAAGTGTCTACTATTACTCCTATAAATATTGTCTCTTGGAAATTAATTATTTCTAATTAACTATAATTAAATAAAACAAACATTCTCCATAAGATTTAAAAATATGCTACATGAATAATAATTTTTAACCTAAAAACTTGAATTTCTTTAAACTGTAAAGTTATTAATGACAAATATAAAGTCTGCTCAGTAGAATAAGCTGGAATAACTATAATGAAATATCTACTCTCTTAAACTAAATGTCAATTAAATACAATTAGTCATTATTTATATACTGTGGAAAAAAGACAAAATTAGGAAAACAAAAGTGATAGAGAAATTTAGAAAGATCAGAATTGTAACTAAATGCATAGTCAGTCACAAGAATGACTCACTACTGATTAATAAAATGTATGGATTATTTAATTTGGATATCTTATCATGATAATACAAATTGTGAAGCCGGCACATATTATAAATTGGATTATTTTGCTACACAATAGCCCATTCCTTTCTGGGTATTGACCAGTGAAGTTATGGTAATTGATATTTATTTTATTTTTTTTATTGTACTTTAGGTGAAGGTTTGAAGAACAAATAGTTTCTCATTAAACAGTCAGTACACATACTGTTTTATGACATTGGTTAACAACCCCAAGACATGTCAACACGCTCCCTTCTCGGCCTTGGAGGACTGTTTTTCGGTGAAAATATACATAGCCAAAGATGCACCATTTCAAAAATTTCTACATGTACAATTCGGTGACATCGATTACGTTCTTCCAGTTGTGCTGCTATTCTTACTTTATATGAAGGTTTACAGAACAAAATAGTTTCTTATTAAACAGTTAGTACACATATTGCTCTATGAAAATGGTTAAGAACGCCACTACATGTCAAAACTATCCTTATTCAACCTTGGGTTCCCTATCACCAGCTTTCCTGTCCCCTTCTGCCTTCCAGTCCTTGTCCCTGGACTGCTGTGCCTCATTAGTCCTATTTTGTTTTATGGGGCTATCTAATCCCTGGCTGAAGGGTGAACCTTGGGAGTGACTTCACCACTGAGCTCAAATGGTGTCTGAGGGCCACACTCTGCGGGTTTCTCCAGTCTCCGTCAGGCCAACAAATCTGGTCATTTTTTATGTGTTAGAATTTTGTTCTACAACCTTCTCCAGCTCTGTCCAGAACGCTCTGTTGTGATCCCGGTCAGAGCAGTCAGAGGTGGTAGCCGGGCACCATCTAGCTGTACTGGACTCAGTCTGGTGAAGGCCTTGGTAGCTGTGGTCCATTAGTCCTTCGTACTAATCTTTTCTTTGTATCCTGTTCTCTTCATTCTCCCATGCTCCTGAACAGGTGAGACCAGTGGAGTCTCTTAGATGGCTGCTCACAGGCTTTTAAGACTCCAGATGCTACTCACCAAGGTAGAATGTAGAACATTGCCTTTATAAACTGTGTTATGCCAATTGAGCTAGATGTTCCCCGAGACCATGGTCCCCACAGCCCTC
>NW_004443945.1:7676277-7677266 GCF_000243295.1 Trichechus manatus latirostris
TGGACTTTGTCAAATGCCTTTTCTGCATCAATTGATAAGATCATGTGGTTCTTGTCTTTTGTTTTATTTATGTGATGGATTATGTTGATTGTTTTTCTAATGTTGAACCATCCCTGCATATCCGGTATAAATCCCACTTGGTCGTGGTGAATTATTTTTTGATATGTTACTGAATTCTTTTGGCTAAAATTTTGTTGAGGATTTTTGCGTCAATGTTCATGAGGGATATTGGTCGGCAATTTTCTATTTTTGTGGTGTCTTTACCTGGTTTTGGTATCAGGCTTATGCTGGCTTCATAGAATGAGTTTGGGAGTATTCCATCCTTTTCTGTGCTCTGAAATACCTTTAGTAGAAGTGGTGTTATCTCTTCTCTGAAAGTTTGGTAGAATTCTCCAGGGAAGCCATCCAGGCCAGGGCTTTTTTTTGTTGTTGTTGGTAGTTTTTTAATAACCTTTTCCATCTCTGCTTTTGTTATGAGTTTAGTTAGTTGTTATACCTCTGTTTGTGTTAATTTAGGTAGGTAGTCAGTTTCTAGAAATTTGTCCATTTCCTCTAGGTTTTCAAATTTGTCAGAGTACAATTTTTCATAGTATTCTGTTATGATTCTTTTAATTTCAGTGGGGTCTGTTGTGATATCACCCATCTCATTTCTTATATGGGATATCTGCTTCCTCTCCAGTTTTTCTTTTGTCAGTTTGGCCAATGGTTTATCAATTTTGTTGATCTTTTCATAGAACCAGCTTTTGGATTTGTTAATTCTTTCAATTGTTTTTCTGTTCTCTATTTCACTTAATTCTGCTCTAATTATTATTTCCTTCCTTCTGGCTCCTGTAGGCTTCTTTTGCTGTTCTCTTTCTGCTTGTTCCAGTTGTAGGGTTAGTGCTTTGATTATGAGCCTTTCTTGTTTTTGGATGTGTGCATTTATTGCTATAAACTGACCTCTGAGCACTGCTTTTGCTGTGTCCCAAAGGTTCTGGTAAGATGTGTTT
>NW_004443945.1:7679148-7705048 GCF_000243295.1 Trichechus manatus latirostris
GGGAGTTTGGATGTGTCTATGGAGCTTCCATGACCTTTCCTTGTACAAGTTGTGCTGGCTTCCCCAGTATCGTGTACTGTCTTACCCTTCACCAAAGTTATGGTAACTGATATTTAGATCCAAATAGTAATTTAGTACTGGTATTTTATTCTTCAGTACGCCTAGCCACTCATCAGAAACCTGAGATTACGTTTTTGTTTCTAGATAAATCTTGATTTATCCTTTAAAAATAAACATAATTTCTATTTGGAAGACAATAAGTTTATGCTTTATAACAGCCAAGAATCCTGTCACAACCATTTCCACAGCTTTCAATTGTTACACAAATATTATAGAACCTTAGTATTTATCAAATATAAACTTAAAAATATGTAAATTGCCTTTTCATTATTACTACTAAGTAATTCTTTTTTGAATAGAAGAAATATAATTTTAAGCCCCCCAAACCACAAAAACCACTAGGTGAGTTAAAAAGAAATTCCTCACCAAGTTGATGATTCATATATATTCATCACAAAATGAGGAATTTATCTTTAGATGCAGTAGACATAGTTTCATGATTAAGGTTAATGACATAGCTCATTGCTATTCAAAACCTCACTAAGAGACAAATTTAGGAGCAAGGCACCAGTGGGAAGCAGCTATCAACACTTAATAGACCACCACAATGGAAAATTGCTAACTGCAGCATGCTGGTCTTATAGGAATCCTAGTTTGCATTAACAGAACCAAAGGCTTCATCCCTTCACCTCGTGTAAACATATATGCCTTCAGGGAAAAGAAAAAAAGAAAAGCCTAAACAAGTAAGAAAATATAAGATGAAAAAAAGCAGCTGGATAACACTTTTGTTTTCTATTAAAAAAAAAAAATTGGTCCCCCAGACAATATCTTAAGAAATCATTTGTGATGACGTATTTCTAATGGATAGGAAAAAAAGCAATTGATATCCATTTTTGAGGCAAAATAAAAAGATGTGCTGTTGTGTCCACAATCATGTTTGGAACCTACAACTGCCTATGTGCTGGTGTATAATAAAGTGTTCTGACAAGAAGTATACTCAGGCTTAAATTTGCTTACCACATTCTATAAGAGTCTTGAAATAAAAATCAAAATGTTATCAAGAAGCTGAATGTAAATTTCTTGTTTTTGCTATTAGTTATTGAATTTGTTATTTATATCTACATAAGACTAGTATACAATGTCAAGAAAAACATAATGAACATAAACTAAATGCCACTGAGTCAATTTTGACTGATGGCGACCTCGTATGCTTCAGAGTAGAACTGTGCTCCATAGGGTTTTCAATGGCTGTGAACTTTCAGAAATAGATCACCAGGCTTTGTCTTCCCAGGCTCCCCTTAGTGAACTAGAACCACAAATCTTTTGGTAAATAGCTGAGAACTTAATAATTTGTGCCACCCAGGGACTTCATATAATGATCATTAATGTGCTTAATTCATATCATTATAGTCATAATTAAATTCTCAATACTTATCTTCTAGTAGCATATTCTGAAATCATATTTACATTATTTACATTATATTCATACTGATATTACCTAGAAAGTAAACTTCACGAGGGTAGGAACATTGTTTTGTTCACTGCTACATTCACATTGCCTAGAACAGTGCCTGGCACGAATGAGGTGTGCTCATTAAACATGTTGATTGAGTGAATAAATAAAATAATGCTGTTCTTTTTTTTTTTTAGTTTTCATTTTGATTACAAAACAATCAGCTTTGTAATAACAATATATGAATTGTAATTTCAGTATATATCACATTCTTCCTAATTCCTGTTATCTGCCCATAACTTGATTCCTGCTCTTCACTTTTAATTAAGCATCTGAAAATATCTTAGCTGTCAGTATTCATTGTTTTGAGAATCTGTCAAAGAACAAATGTCACATTTATATTCTATGGACACCTTGATTCAAGGCAGCCAAAGATTTGTTTGAAAATTGTTGCTATTACTGGTCAATTCTTAGCATTGCCAGAAATGCACTAAAATTTCAATTAACTTGGCTTTGATTTTTTTAAATTTATTTAACCTTTAAAGTTGTATTTAGATAAAAAAGAATGAAGTCAAAAATTGCTGATTTTGGAGTTTTGCTCAATTTTAACAAACAAATTGATTTTGTAGTTATTCTAATCAATTGTATTTCCAATTCTTCAGACAGCTAGAACAAAACAAATAAGTGTGTCAACTTCCAAATGATAAATTGATTGTGTGCATAACAAGCTTAAAATACATGGTAAAAGTGAATTTTGAAGACATCTAAATTAATTAAAATAGATATTACACTAAAAAAAGAAATAAAAAACCATAGAACATAAGCTCGATTTTAGAATACAGCTTAATCTTATTTTATGCTTTTAGAAAGCATACAAGACACTTTAAATATTTATTGACTTAAATTGATTGTTTCCCTCAAAAGTGAATAAATAAAAGGAGGCCTGTTCATTAGACTTCGACTTCCAGTACAGCCTCTCAAATTTCCCACGGACATATTGACACCACTGAAAGATTTTAGGGAGAATTGATACTGTTTATTTGTTTGGGATTATTTTGCTATAGCTTGCTAATATCAATATTTTATTTTCATGGAAAAGCTTAAACAATAATTAATTGCATAAGTTGAGAAAAGGAATATAGCTCTTGACTATGGGCCAGATATTGTTCAATGTAACTTAAGAATATTCATTCACATAATCTTCATTATAGCACAAAGAAGTATATTATTATTTCCCATTACAAGTGGAAAACTGAGGCACAGAGACATTCTGTCGCAAGAGTTAGTTTCAGAGCCAAGAGTTCTGGATCCAGAGTCTGTGTTCCCCCCTCACCAAACTGTACTATCTGCTGTTAAAAAAGAAAAAAACCCTAACCGTCCAGTCAATTCCAACTGACAGAGACCCGATGGGACAGGTAGAACTGCTCCATATAGTTTCCAAGGCTGTAATCTTTATGGAAGCAGATTACCACATCTTTCTCCTGTGGAGTGGCTGGTGGATTTGAACCACTGACCTTTCAGTCAGCAGCTGAGCTCTTAACCACTGCATCATTAGGCCTCATGTCTTTACTAGAATTTATTTGTGTTCACTTTTTGGATGTTACGTATATATGTGTCTGTGCGTTTGTGTCTGTGTGAGGGTGTTTTCGTGTTTTACCCAGGAAGCTTTCTCCAGACTCTTTCCAATTCTAACAAATATTCTAAAAGAAATGTTGTTGTTATTGTTAGGTGCCCTCAAGTTGGTTCTGACTCGTAGTAACCCTAGGTACTACAGAACAAAACACTGTCCGATTCTGCGCCATGCTCAAAATCGTTATCATGCTTGAGCTCATTGTTGCAGTCACTGTCAATCCATCTCGTTGAGGGTCTTCCTCTTTTTCACTGACCCTCTTTTTTACAAAGTATGATGTCCTTCTCCAGGGACTGATCCCTCCTGACAAACATGTCCAAAGTATGTAAGACTTAGTTTCACCATTCTTGCTTCTAAGGAGCATTCTGATTATACTTCTTCCAAGACAGATTTGTTCATTCTTTTGGCAGTCCATGGTATATTACATATTCTTTGCCAACACCATAATTCAAAGGCATCAATTCTTCTTTGGTCTTCCTTATTCATTGTCCAGCTTTCACATGCATATGATGTGACTGAAGATACCATGGCTTAGGTCAGGCACACCTTAGTCTTCAAGGTGACATCTTTGCTTTTCAACACTTTAAAGAGGTCTTTTGCAGCAGATTTGCCCAATGCAATGCATCTTCTGATTTCCTGACTGTTGCTTCTATGGGTGTTGATTGTGGATCCAAGTAAAATGAAATCATTAGCAACTTTAAACTTCTCTCCATTTATCATGAAGTGGCTTATTGGCCCAATTGTGAGGATTTTTGTTTTCTTTATGTCAAAGTGTAATCCATACTGAAGGCTGTAGTCTTTGATCTTCATCAGTAAGTGCTTCCTCTTCACTTTCACCAAGCAAGGTTGTGTCATCTGCATAACACAGGTTGTTAATGAGTCTTCCTCCAATCCTGATGCCCCATTCTTCTTTATATAGTCCAGCTTCTCGGATTATTTGCTCAGCATACAGCTTGAATAGGTATGGTGAGAGGATACAGCCCTGACGCTCACCTTTCCTGACTTTAAACAATGCGGTATCCCCTTGTTCTGTCCAAACAACTACCTTTTGATCTATGTACAGGTTCCTCATGAACACAATTAAGTGTTCTGGAATTCCCATTCTTCACAGTGTTATCCATAATTTGTTATGATCCACACAGCTGAATGCCTTTGCATAGTCAATAAAACACAGGTAAACATCTTTCTGGTATTGTCTGCTTTTAGCCAGGATCCATCTGACATCAGCAGTCATATCCCTGGTTCCACATCCTCTTCTGAATCCAGCTTGAATTTCTGGCAGTTTCCTGTCCACATACTGTTACAGCTGATTTTGAATAATCTTCAGCAAAATGTTACTTGCATGTGACATTAATGATTTTGTTCGATAATTACTGCATTCAATTGAATCACCTTTCTTGGGAATAGGCATAAATATTGAACTCTTTCAGTCCATTGGCCAGGTAGCTGTCTACCAAGTTTCTTGGCGTAGATGAGTGAGCACTTCCAGTGCTGCATCCATTTGTTGAAACATCTCAACTGATATTCCGTCAATTCCTGGAGCCTTGTTTCTCGCCAATGCCTTCAGTGCAGCTTAGAGTTCTTTCCTGAGTACCATTGGTTCCTGATCATATTCTACCTCTTGAAATGGTTGAACATCGACCAATTCTTTTTGTATAATGACTCTGCGTATTCCTTCCATCTTCTTTTAATGCTTCCTGTGTTATTTAGTATTTTCCCCTTAAAATCCTTCACTATAGCAACTTGAGGCTTAAATTTTTTCCACAGTTATTTGAGCTTGAGAAATGCCGAGGATGTTCTTCCCTTTTGGTTTTCTATCTCCAGCTCTTTGCGTATGTCATTATAATACTGTACTTTGTCTTCTCGAGCCACCCTTTGAAGTCTTCTGTTCATTTCTTTTACTTCAGCATTTCTTCCTTTTGCTTTAGCTTCTTGACATTCAAAAGCAACTTTCAGAGTCTCTTCTGACATCCATTTTGGTCTTTTCTTTCTTTCCTGTCTTTTTAATGACCTCTTGCTTTCTTCGTTTATGATGTCCCTGATGTCATTCCACAACTTGTCTGTCTTCCGTCATTAGTGTTCGATGCATCAAATCTATTCTTGTAATGGTCTCTAAATTCAGGTGCGATATACTCAAGGTCGTACTTTGGCTCCCATGGTCTTGTTCTAATTTTCTTCAGTTTCAATTTGAACTTGCATATGAGCAATTGATGGTCTGTTCCACAGTCGGGCCCTGGCCTTGTTCTAACTGATGATATTGAGCTCCTCCATCATCTCTTTCCACAGATATAGTTGATTTGATTTCTGTGTATTCCATCTGGTGAGGTCCATGTGTATAGTCGCCATTTATGTTGATGAAAAAAGATATTTGCAATGAAGAAGTCATTGGTCTTGCAAAATTCTGTCATGCGGTCTCTGGCGTCATTTCTATCACCAAAACCGTATTTTCTAACTACGGATCCTTCTTCTTTGTTTCCAATTTTCACATTCCAGTCACCTGTAATTATCAAGGCATCCTTTTTGCACATTCGATCAATTTCAGACTGCAGAAGCTGGTAAAAATCTTCATTTTCTTCATCTTTGACCTTAGTGGTTGGTGCATTAATTTGAATAATAGTTGTATTAACTATTCTTCCTTGTAAGTGTATGGATATCATCCTATCACTGACAGCCTTGTACTTCAGGATAGGTCTTGAAATGTTCTTTTTGACAATGAATATAATGCCATTTCTCTTCAAGCTGTCATTCCCAGAATAGTAGACCAAACGATTGTCAGATTCAAAACGGCCAATACCAGTCCATTTCAGCTCACTAATGCCTAGGATATCGATGTTTATGCATTCCATTTCATTTTTGACGATTTCCAATTTTCTGAGATTTATACTTCGTACATTCCATGTTCTGATTATTAATGTATGATTGCAACCGTTTTGTCTCATTTTGAGTACTGCCACATCAGCAAATGAAGGTCGCAATAGCTTGACTCCATCCACCTCATTAAGATCAACTCTACTTTGAGGAAGCAGCTCTTTCCCAGTTGTTTTCTGAGTGCCTTCCAACCTGGGGGCTCATCTTCCGGCACTACATCAGACAATGTCCCACTGCTACTCATAAGGTTCTCACTGCTAATTCTTTTCAGAAGTAGACTGCTGGGTCCTTCTTCCTACTCAGTCTCAATCTGGAAGCTCAGCTGAAACCTATCAGCCATGGGTGACCCTGCGGGTATCTGAATACCAGTGGCGTAGGTTCCAGTATCACAGCAACATGCAAGCCCCTACAGTTCGACAAACTGACAGACACTTTGGGGAATAAAAGAAATAAATTGTTTATTTGAAATAATTTTGAACATCTATTATGTGCCAACCTCTGGGGAATTAAAAAAAGTTGTAGTTGTTAGTTGCCTTTGAGTCGGCTCCAACTCATAGCGACCCCATATAGGAAATAAATAGCAATGCAGTTGCTGTTCTTATGGAACATACAGTCTACAGGGGTGAGTTAGACCAAAAAAAAAAAAAAAGTATATTGTTGTTGTTAGGTGCTCTCAAGTCGATTCCCACTTATAGTGACCCTGTGTACAACAGAACAAAATACTGCCCAGTCCTGTGCCATGTTCGCAATTGTTATGCTTGAGCCCATTGTTGCAGCCACTGTGTCAAGCCATCTCGCTGAGGGTCTTTCTCTTTTTCACGACCCTCTCTTTACCAAGCATGATGTCCTTCTCCAGGGACTGGTCCCTACTGATAACATGTCCAAAGTATGTCAGACGAAGTCTTGCCATCCTTGCTTCTAAGGAGCATTCTGGCTATACTTCTTCCAAGACAGATTTGTTGTTTTTCTGGCAGTCCGTGGTATATTCAGTATTCTTCACCAACACCATAACTGAAAAACATCAATTTTTCTTCGGTCTTCTGTATTCAATGTTCAGCTTTTGCATGCATATGAGGGAATTGAAAATACCATGGCTTGGGTCAGTGCACCTTAGTCCCTACAGTGACGTCTTTGCTTTTTAACACTTTAAAGAGGTCTTTTGCAGCAGATTTGCCCAATGCAATGCGTCTTCTGATTTCCTGACTGCTCCTTCCATGGGCGTTGATTGTGGACACAAGTAAAATGAAATCCTTGACAATAGCAATTTTCCTCCATTTATCATGATGTCGCTTATTGGTCCAGTTGTGCAGATTTTTATTTTATTTATGTTGAGGTGTAATCCATACTGAAGACTGTAGTCTTTGATCTTCATCAATAAGTCCTTCAAGTCCTCTTCACTTTCAGCAAGCAATGTTACGTCAGCTGCAGACAGCAGGCTGTTAATGAGTCTTCCTCCAATCTTGGTGCCCTGTTCTTCTTCATATAGTTCAGCTTCTCAGATTATTTGCTCAGCATACACATTGAATAAGTATGGTGAAAAGATACAACGCCGACACATACCATTTTTGACTTTCAGCCATGCATTATCGCCTTCTGTTCAAACGACTGCCTCTTGATCTATGTACAGATTCCTCATGAGCACAATTAAGTGTTCTGGAATTCCCATTCTTCACAATGTTATCCATAATTTGTTACGATCCACGCAGATGAATTCCTTTGCATAGTCAATAAAACACAGGTAAACATCTTTCCGGTATTCTCTGCTTTCAGCAAAAATGTATCTGACATCAGCAATGATATCCTTTGTTCCATGTCTTCTTCTGAATCCAGTTTGAATTTCTGGCATTTCCCTGTCCATGTACTGTTGCAACTCTTTGAATGATCTTCAGCAATTTTTTCTTTTTTTTTTAATCTCTCATGGCACATACAGTCTATAGGGGGGAATCAGGCCAAAAAAAAAAAAAAAAAAGTATACAAACAGATAAACAAAATAATGAAAATGCAAGAACTGCCATGAAAGAAATACAGGGAGCTGAATAAGATCTACTTTTGATTACATCCTTATGAAAAGCACCCCCGATGAGGTGATAATTGAGTTGAGATCTGGAGCATGTAAAAGAGCTAGCACTGAGAGTGATGTGGGAGGATGGAAGCTGAGAGCATTCTAGCACTGAAAATTGCTTATAGCAAAGGCCATGTGGGAGAGAACTTGACTTGTTGGAGGAAGTGGGAGTAAGTTCAGGACACTTTGAGCATAGTGATCATGGGCAACGATGACTTGAAATCAAGCCAGACAGAGGGTTACAGGAGAGATGATAAGTTGTAAAAATCTTATTTTATGTGTAATGAAATGTAAGTGAAGCACTTAGTATAGGAATGGTGTGAATTATGTAGTTTGTGTTTTATGTTTTAAGTTCACTGACTGAATAAGTGATAGGGAAGGCAGGGAAGAAGGAAGAGAGAATAGGATGTGTCCAAATGAGGGATAATAGTGACTTGGATATGGTTGTCTCTGTGGTGATAGAAGACAATTTATTCAAGAGGTATTTTAAATGTGGCATTGACAAGTATTATTTGATAGGCCAAGGGAGAAAGAATTAAGGATTCCTCCTCTAGGCTTCTGAATAGAGCCCCTGGTTGTATGATTGTCAATATTTAATTAAATTAGGAAAATACATTAATTATTTCTTAGTAAATATAGACAGGCTGTCAGAAAAATAATAAAGATGGTCTTTGAGATTTAAAATATTACAATTCACTTCCATCTCTAGACATTTGCATGCATTTATATCCTCAGTATCCACAGTAAAACATCTTTCTGTCAGTTTTAGTCACTTTTCTCCTTTGTCATTTGACCAATTTCTCTAAACTACCAAATTTGTTTTGAATTCACATATTATCTCCCTTAGCTGAGACTCTTGAGAACATCATTTCTCTATCACTAAATGAAGGATCAGTATAAGTGGAACACAATTGTTACAAAATGCTCTAGATACTTGTAACCGAAAGTTGAAATCACTCTTGATTGTCACACATTAACACCCTAGCTTTTAGAAAAGTTTAAGACAAAGAAAAGAAAAAAAAGAGAGTAAGAGCAAGAGGAAGATAGGAAGGGGAGAAGGAGAGAGACAGGCAGATGAAAGGAAGGAAGGAATTAGGAAGAAAGAAAAGGCAAAATCAGGGTTTTTGTATTTTTGTTTTTGTTTTGTGCTCTTGAATATAATACCCCATTCATCATCAAGTGCAGTATTATGAAGAGCTTACCCATGACCTTCCACTATATGGGACAACTGTTCTAGAACCTCCATCTGGTAAGACAGCCATCACTTGACAGTTGGAGCACTTTGCAATAGCTGATGTGTAACAGGGTGATAAAAAGCCACTTTATTTTTTAATGGCCATTTTGATTCCAATCCATTTTCCTGAGTAATGTGCTTTCTTGGCACGCAGTGGGTCCCAGGTGTTACTAATGAATTTGTGCTAAGTTCTCACCTTTCTGCACACTTGAATATGAATGCCAATGTAGCACAAGTCATTAATAGCCCAAATACTCAGTAAGATGCAAAATATGAAAATAAACAGTTGGCAATATGTGTTGTGTTCCTAACAGAATTTGGCTGATCTGAGTTAGCCAATACGCATTGCATTTTAATTGTCTACTCTTATAAATATTCTAGCTCACTGTAGTCTCTATTAGAAATGGTCTATATTGGTCATATGCTTCATTAGTCATATTTGCAGAGCTAACCAGTGGATTTCTTGGTAGAATATTTATTTTAGAGAGATGGTTATAAAATAATATTGTTATCAAAAATACTAGTCCAGGGAACAATAAGAAAAGTTGTTGTTAAACTAGATTTAATAACTGGTAATATTCATCTACCCCATGAGTCAGACACATTTTGTTTTCTTGTTTCTAGTTTATTTGCTTGCTTTTTCACTGAGTTTTAATGGTCCAGATCCTTTACTTCTAGCATTGGATTAACACATATTTTGTACTTTGATCCTCCCTTGATCTTCTCTGGTTTCCAGCCACCTTGAATTGGTCATTTTTTCTTATTTACGCACATGCTCTGTTCTCCTGTTGGAATAGTCTTCCTACTCATTCCTATGCAACTAGTTAAATTACATTTCTTCTTAATACCGCAGTTCAATTATGCTTTTCAGTGAAATCTTTCCCAATGTATTTCCCCAATCATATAGCACAAAAATGTCTCCTCGGTAGTGCCTATTACAACTGAAAGTTTGCAGTTTTTCATATGAATCATTAATCTTTGATTATGGTCTGTTTCTCCCACTAGACTGAGTCTCCTGAGGGTAGAATCTATATTTTTATTGTCTGATATAAAGTCAGCCATCAAAATTACTTTATGAAAGAAAGAAGCAAAAACTGAAGGGAAAAAGTGACGAGGGGAGGAAGGAAAGAAGGAATTCACTAAAATTTTTAGGTTGTTAGTTTGACCAGGACACTATGCATTTACTATTTCACTGGGACCTTGCAGTCCTTATGTGATAGTTATTATCCTAGGAGCCCTGGTGGCACTGTGGTTAAGTGCTTGGCTGCTAATCTAAAGGTCAGCAGTTCAAACCCACCAGTAGCTCCACAGGAGAAAGATGTGGCAGTCTCATTCCATAAAGATTTATAGTCTTGTAAACCTTATGGGGCACTTCTACTCTGTCCTGTAGGGTCGTTATAAGTAGGAATTGACTTGAAAGCAACAGATTGGGTTTTTGGTTTTATCGTTATCCTATTTTAGAGTAGATTAGAAAACTAATTTATACAGGTAGTTAAACCAGAACACAGAACCAGAACAGTTTCATTCATTTGCCTGTGTCTTTAGCCACAATCAGTTCTATCTACCCTCTTAAAACAATGAAGAATCCCTCAAAGATTTTCATTTTAATCATACTATTTCCTTCCCTTAAGAAATTTCAAGCTAAATCATTTGTAGCTTTATTTCATGGATGTGTATTTACATTTAACCATTTTCATTCTATGGTTTAAAAAAAATGTGATGCTTACTAAAAACATCTTCAAATCAGTATATTGTAATAGATACTTTGATGTCCTAATTCAGTGCACTGTTAAGTTGTAGAAGAACCAGAAAAGAGTTTGAATTATGATTTCACCCCTTACTAGCTGTATAAGCCATGGTTAATATTTTGTGTATCAATTTCCTCTTATACAAAATGGGGATTATAATAATTCAAATAAAAACAAATAAAATGTATTTAGTTCCATTAGGAGCCAGTTACTGTGCTAACACAAGAATTTGAAATACGTGATAGAATGTATCAAAAATGCAATTTGTTAGCTGTAAAGTACTATGTTACCTGTAGCTGTCAAGTCGATTCCAACTCATTGTGATCCTGTAGCTCTAGAGCAGAACTGTGCCCATAGTTTCCTAGGCTGTAATCTTTATGGGAGCAGATCACCAAGTCTTTTGTCCTGCAGAGTAGGTGTGTTTGAATCGCAGAACTTTTGGTTAGCTGCCAAGTGCTTAACCATTGTTTCACCAGGGCTCCTTGACTGGGTTAATAAGTGTGTCTAATTCAGGTATAAAGATGAGTAAACCACAGCCTTAAGAAATATTTCCCAGAGTCACCTTCATCACTTATAAAGGTAAGAGTGTTACCTCCATCTGTCTGACACTTGTATCTATCTGTTAGTTGGTTTTGAACTCAGGTGAGGAAGAGAGCTAATGTTGACTAGCCTGATGTTGTTGTTAGGTGCCATCGAGTTGATTTCAACTTATAAAGACACCATGTGATGGATTAGAACTGTCCCATGGGGTTTTCTTGGCTGTAATCTTGAGGGAAGCAGATCGCCAGGTCTTTCTCCAGTGGAGTTGCAAGATGGGTTCAAACCACCAACCTTTCAGTTAGCAGCTGACCGCTTAACCATTTGCACCACCAGGGATTCTTACTAGCCTGATAAGCATCCCAATAACCTTGTTTTCATACTTAACTAACTCAGCTATTTGAAATGTGAAAGACTGAGTTAAGCCATCATGCAATCAAAACCAAATAATTAATGTGCTAATATTATTTAAAAACTCACTTATTTTAAACTTATTGGTTACTGAGCCAGTAAAATAGGAATATCCTTATTTAAAAACAGCTTTCTTCTTTATTATGAGATAAATTTATTTACAAGTGCTTTGTACACCTTGAAAGGCTATAGTTGGTAAGCTAATATTAATATTTTTAAAAATTGTGTATATTAATATAAAAAAGATAAGAAATACCTAATTTTTCTTTTTGGGTTTTGAAACCAGCCAGAAATTGACTTACTTATAGACAGGGAACCCTATACTTTCTTAACATACCATAAAATAAGATAGAGAAATGTCGTATTAGAAAGAAAGAAATTATGGTTAAACTTTCAAAGTAAGATTTTCAGCATCTTAGACAATAAATCATGCCAGCATTGATTAGTACTCTATCACCTAAATTAATTGAATGCATTATTTTGCCCAGTTTGCCACTATGCATCCTCTCCTCATATCCCTAGTAGCAGGAAAGGCCAAGGCATGAGTTCACTTGTTTTAACTTCAAGGTTGCTCTTTCTGGAGGAAAAATGATGGTATCTCCTGTTGGATTTTTATTGGTTTGTTTGATTGGATGGTTTCTTTAGTTGTTTTTAAGGTTCTCTTTCTCAGGATTTTGTAAGCAAGAACAATACATTTTTTTCCTTACATAAACCAGGCCTTGCTTCTTGAAGTTCTGTTAAACTGTACAAAATAATGGCTTACAAAACAACAACAACAACAACAAAAAAACCCACTGCCAAACTGAGTCGATTCCAACTCATAAGGGACCCTCTAAGACAAAGTAGAACTGCCCCACAGGGTTTCCAAGGCTGTGAATCTTTACAGAAGCAGACTGCCACATCTTTCTCCCGTGGAGTGGCTGGTAGGTTCAAAGTGCCAGCCTTTCAGTTAGCAGCCAAGTGCTTTAACCACTGAGCAACCAGGGCTCCTACTTTTAAAATGATGTTCCTATGAATCTCAAGACAGGAGTAGCGAGTATGCATAGTACTGTTTTTGAGACTCACATGAGAAAGTGCTATCCCTGCTGCTTTGCCAGAGATTTGGAACACTTTAATGTCATTTTTTCTTTTGTAATCTAAAAATGTATACACAATTAAAGAAGTCTTATTTCCCATTTAAATTTATGTGTCAATGCTGTTAGACTTGCCTGGGACATCTTATTCTAAATAGCTCTGCAACAGTGCATGTCTCAGGAGTTTAATAAAAGCCCTTGTTACTCAGAGTATGCAGGCTGGACTAGTGGCATTGCCTTTACTGGTAACTTGTTAGAAATGCAGAATCTTAGGGCTTCACTTTAAACCTACTGAATTACAATCTGCAATTTATCAAAATTCCCAAGGGATTGATTATATCCTCAGGAATGTTACAGAAGCTCTGAAATAGGCCATACGCTGTAAGATAAAATTAGATAAGCCAAGTAGCCCTGCCTTTGTGTTGTTCAGTTAAGACATTTGTTTACTATAGTATTCATACTCCTCCTAGCTGATCTGTTATTTATATCCAACACTAAATGATACGAAATACACACAGTTGCTCTTATGTCATTCCCTGTGTGATATATGAAGAGCATCACAGTGCCATGAGGCTGTCTGTCACTGCACAGGAAATCCTAAACCATGGATTCAGGTTCAGGCTAGATCTTTTCATTCTGTTTCTGTGCCTTCCTGATTGAGTCCAAACGTAACTAGTCTGAAATTGGGGACAGCCAATTTCTCTTTATCGGGTCATGTGTCATGGCATACTGTGTGCAACGGAACACAAATTTTATCCTGAAAATACCTTAAATAGAATGGGCAACATATTCTGATTTCCCTGGGATAGTCCTGGATTACTTCTGTTATTTTAGCATGATTATTAATGGTTTCCCATTCACTTTCTAAAGTGTCCTGGTTTGAATGATAAATTATGTGGTCTCCCTGTCTATAAATAAACCAAACAATCAAAATATTTGATTGAACGTCTAAGGACTGTCGTCAGAACATGGCAGTCTCAGGCTTCACTTGAAACGTAAACATAATTCTAGAACAAGTTCCACCCCCAACCTGTTTGAAATGCAGTCCTGCTTGAACAGAGATGTAAAAACTGAAAACTTTCTGAGCGATATTCTCTTTCCTTCTCTCTTACACTCCCATTCTTCTAAAACACCGCTATAAATAATTTAATTTTATTTGCTGAACCAATATAGAGGTTGCGATTATTCAGTTAGGAAAGGTTTTATGATATTTGGCAGACTAGAAATGTATTGAAGTCCTACTATGTGGCAAATATTGTGCTCTTTTGTATTTAAGACACGGAACATTAGACGTAACATTTGTGAACTTTACCAGCTAGTGAGTAGGAGAATTCTACTAAAACATGGGGCTCTAAGCTTATGATTCTTTCCACTATTCCTCACTGTAGACTTCTGGATTTTTTTTTTTTTTTTCTTATACTAGTCTCAGTGTTCTCTGAAAGTAAGGACTCAAGGTCCAGACATGGAAGACAACCAAAAGACATCAGCCTAATGATTCCTTCAGAAGCCTGGTTTCTTACAGAAATCTGTTGCAGATGCCTGGAAACAGAGTCTGAGATGGAGAGTAGAGTGCAAGAGGCTTTCTAAGGAATGGTCTTGAGATCACCATCTAAGGAGGAAAGAAAGGAAACAGAGCTGAACAAACAGGAAGCTGGACTGCAAAACTTTCTCACAAGACTCCATGGGGAGCTCTGCAGGTGAGATGGTCATTAAGAATCATCCTGAGTTTGGCAAGTTAACTGGTCACATTTTCCTCCTCATCAACCAGTCGTTAGAAGTGAGATTCTCCAGGAAGGAGGTATGACCTAGTGAGGCACCTCTCTTTAGCCAAGGCAATTCTGAAGAGAGATGAGAGTTGAGGGCCACCTCTGGCAGCACATTCAGCAGCAATACCAGTACATAAGTCCTTAGGACTTCAAAGGGAATCTGGGCAGTGTCTCACAATATCCACAGCCTTGGTTAAGAGGTTGGCTGCTAACCAAAAGGTCAGCAGTTCGAATTCACCAGCTGCTCCTTGGAAACCCTATGAGGCAGTTCTACTCCATCCTATAAAGTTGCTATGAGTTCATGACTATGAGTTAGAATCAACTCCATGGCAACGGGTTTGGTTTTTGGTTTTATCTCATAGACGTGAATGCTCTTATTAGTAATAATAACTCATTGCCCTACAGCGTAGGAGGAAGTTGTGGACTATAAATTCAAGGGGTTGAAATTTATATAGCAGATCAGGAATTCTTATTCCCTTTACCCCATTGTTCCTTCACAATTTAACCCTGGAGAGAAGAGTTACTTAGCTTTATTTTTACATGAAGTTATCGTAAGAGACAGTTTGTTTTATTGGTTCTCTAACCCAAAGACGTTAGCATTCTTTCTTGCTCTTTCTGGTGGGAGTAAGCTTTGGTTTCCACCAGTCTTGACCACATGGATTCATGGAAAGCTGAATCTCAACCACAGGGCAAATGGAAAAGGGCAAAGAAGGAAGGAATGGAGGAAGGAAAAGGAAGGAAGGATAGAAAGAAGGGAAGAAGGAAAAAAGGGGGGATGGAAAGAAAGGAAGGAAGGCAAGTATACCAAGGATGAAGGATTTTTGTATCCCTTTCCAATGAGGTGTTTGTATGGACTGAAATAAGACTGAATAGAAATGGTTTTGAACAACTCAATATATCTTACTATTTCTCAATAAGAAGGAGCTCACTCTGGTAGTGCAATATGCTTACAAGAATTTTCAAATATTGCTGTTCATAATGCAGTGTTATATTTGAAAGAGACCCCAACCTGAATCAGTTATGCCTCTATAAGTTTCACTATTCTCAAATGGCTTTTAGGGATACAAAACGTCAAAATTAAGGCAATGAATCACAAAGTCAGTATGTTTGAAAATACTGTGAAAATATTGATTCCTTTGTTGTAGGAAGCTTAGGTGGTTAACTCTACAATTTTCATTATTTTTAGTTCCAAACAAGATCATAATGTTGTGAATGATACCACAACTTGAGTAAAATACAAAGGTAGAACAGCAGTATAACTGATTTGGACTGAAATAAGAAAACAAAAAAATTTTTATTAGTGTATGAAAGGCATGGATGGATTTTATTTATTAGCCTTTATCTACAATTTAATTTGAGGTAAAATATAAGCGACATATAAAAATGCTTATTTCTGCTGCCATATAATATACTTCTATATTGTGAATATTGTGATAAAATTAATGAAAACTCTATGCATCACATACTCTAGCTTTTCACGTAGCTGTTATTTTACCACTCTTAGAGTCTGCAAAACCTCAACACATGTAAGATTCTCCTACAAATGGTGCAGATATCAAAGGGCGTGTAATTAGCTTAAAACAAATAAACAAAACCCACTGCCATCAAGTTGATTCCGACTCACAGCAACCCTATAAGATAGAGTAGAACTGCCCCATACGTTTTCCAAGGTGCACCTGGTGGATTTGAACTGCCGACCTTTAGGTTAGCAGCCATAGCTCTTAACCACTTTACCACCAGGGCTTCCTGTAATTAGCTTATTGATCCCTCACTCCCCACACTGCAGCCTCAGTGTTACAAGTAGAAACACAAAATAATGAAAGGAATGAAAATCCTTAAGCCTGATCCAAGCTGAAACGGTGTTTCAAAGAATTCTACTCCACAATAGGTTGGTTATGTGATAGTGAGGCTTTAGTGTCATTTAGCTTGTCCACATACTCTGCCTGATCTTAAACTTCTGACACACCATGCACTTGATCTGGACAAAAAGGAAAAGTTCAAGAGGTTCTTTGTAGTTCGTCTGTAACCCACACGCTGAAGTACTGACCTCTTACTATTAGGTGATCCAGTTAATTTTTTTAAATTACGATAAAAAACATATGAACAATGATAGATAGCTTAGGAAAAGGTTTCGTCAAATATACAAATACTAACTGTTCACTTCTTAACTAAAAGAAGCATGCTGGCAGAGAGTTAACGTGATGAATGTGTTGCCTAGGGCATTTTATTTGGGAAGTAATTGGCAAAGGCTTAGTTTCAATTTGTATCACTTGTGGGACTGAGATCGCCATAGGCAAAGGTCACTTTAGTAATACGTAGTTTTGTACTTTGTTCCAGGCACTAGTGTTGGCAGAGAAAAGTCTGGAGATTTAGAGGAATGTAGGTTCCTACCTGACCACTGTGTTGCTTAGCAAAGAGAAGACATGCTCTCCTGCATTGATGCCATGGAGAAGAAACTAACAAACACCCAATTCTCTTAGTAAGGCTAAAACTACATTTCCTGCTACATATAGATCATGAGAAAACATGAGTAGAGCTGAGGCTGATAATACGTTTGTTATTGTTGTTGTATTTCCTGGCATTACCTGCTTTCACTACCTTTTTCCCAGGGGTAATATAATTATATACATCTAGTGAGTATAAGGTCCCTAGGTGTCACAAACGGTTTGCAGTATAAGGTCCCTAGGTGTCACAAACCGTTTGCACTTGACCACTGACCTAAAGGTTGGTGGTTCAAACCTACCTAGCAGGCATCATGGAAGAAAGGCCTAGTGATCTGCCTCTGTAAAGATTACAGTCAAGAAAACCCGATGGGGCAGTTCTACTCTGACACACATGTGGTCGCCATGAGTTAGATTGGACTGGATGGCAACAGATTATTTTTTTTTTGTTTTGTTGTGAGTATACCCGTCTCCTTTGTCAGAAGCCAGCACCACTGATAGGAGGGCAGAGTCTTTCCTCTCCAGCCTCGGAGATACGTTCCTGAAGTCTTTACTTAACTTGAATTTTTTTTAAGACTTCTGGTGTCGGCAGTGTATTTGTTCAATAACGCTGTGGAAAGACCATATCATTTAGAACCAGAAATTTTGAATTCCATGACCATTTACCAGCTATACCTTCAAAAATATCACTAATCTTTCACTAATTTTTCCATTTTTAAAATGAGAAAAACAGATTTCTCAAAATTCACCACAGGAATCCAAAGATAATAGAAAAATGGAGATCATTACTGTTTTCCTAGTATCCAGCCCCTATAATTTTCATGGCATTTGTCATCATTTCCTTCAGGTGGATGGCAGGCTAGAGGGAAAATTGGCTTGATTTTTAGCAGATCAAACACATCTTAAAATAAACTGACATGACTCAAAATATTCCTTGAGTTTTGGCCTTAACTTCTGGGTGAAAAGATGAATTTAATGGCAATTAGACAGCAACAAAGGAAAGCATTTCAGGCACAGTTATCAAGCTGCCTATATCCTCAGCGACGCACAGCATGATTCATTTCTGTCGCCTTGTTTCCTTCCATTTGGCTAGAATCCCAGTTTATCCAGGCTTTCATGTATGGTTGAAATCAGTGAAATTCTGCTTCTAGATGTTTCTTTTTGTTTTCTTCCACTTTCTTGTCTAATACAACTCCTGCTTTCTTAATGCTTTTCTTTTATGGTGCCCAGAGGCCCAAAAGCAAAGTATAAAGATCCCGTTCTTTTTTGATCCTTGAAGACCTTTTTCCTTCCTGTTTTTCTCCACTTTCAAATTGTTCACTATTTATTTTACCTCTCCATACCTTTTGTGTTTTTCTATTTGCCATTTTATAAGTGCTTTTTTAAAAAAAAAGATTGTTTTGCCTTGGCTCTAAGCACACCTAACTGCATTACCATAGCTTGCCCTAGAAATAATCAACTATGTATACTGCGTAGTTACATCTACTGAAAGGAAAGCGTAAATGCAGAATGCTGCATGTTCAACCTCTCTTTCTGTTTTCTCTTCTTATTCTTTCTACTGCCATTCTACTATGAAGGGGACTTTTACAAACCTAACAGCTTAGCAATTAGGATTCTTTTCACCTCATTTAAAGGTCAGTTGAGGAGAAACAACCAAATTCAAGTGGAATTTTCTTGTATTCTTTTCAAACTATTTCTGAAAATTATAAAATCTTGTTTAATTTTTGGCTCCTACGGAGCCCTGGTGGCACAGTGGTTAAGACCTACGGTGAGCTACGGCTGCTAACCAAAAGCTGGCTAACCAAAAGCTCAGTACTTTGAATTCACCAATCACTCCTTGGAAACCCTATGAGACAGTTCTACTCTGTCCGATGGGGTCTCTAATAGTCAGAATCGACTGGACGGCAACGGGTTTGGCTTTTGATATTTTTATAGCAACTATAGAGGCTAAATATGGTCAAAATCTAACACTGGTTTCAGAAACACTCAGCTCATACATAAAAGGGTAATATCTGAAAATGAAATATATAGTATGCTTTCAAAATGATGAAGAAAATGAAAGTGAAGGAGGAGTGACAAGATAATTTTATAATTTCTAATATGACTTTGTTACAGATCTTTCTATATACATAAATACATAAAGATATATACATATATATAGTTTCTGATATATATATGATTTCCAATATGTATGTGTGTATGTGTGTGTGTGTGTGTATTTTCTGACAAAGTGGACAGCAAATGAAAGGAGAGAGAAGAGGAAGACTTCAAAATAAGATTCCAGATTTAATTGCTTTGAAGTGTAGTATTTGCTAGGTTTTTAAAATGCAGCAGACACACGGCAGTATTTTGTTTTAAACTCGACAAATTTAACAGGCTAATTCGGGACACCTGTCCCTGCCGCTATTTAACATACGACATGTATCTTGAGTAATGTGCACGAATCTGTAAAGCTTAAGTATATTTAGCATAACAAACAATATGCAAGATTTCTAGATGCAGGTGTCACGGTTTAAAGAAGGAAAAAAAAGCGTACCTGTAAAATCTTGACAGGTGAGTCAGTAGAAAGTAAAATGATCTTGTGCTGTTTGAGTACAGGGGAATGCTACTAATTATAATACCTAACATTTTCTCTCAAGCTACAGATTCCCATTAACAGGAACCCAAAATTGGCTTTGTAAATGAGTAGGCTTTGTAAATGAAGTTATTGCTTCAGATTTCCAGGTGTTAGTCGCTTCTGTGACTATATTGTCTTAATAACCATTTTGTCTCTAAGTCTTCCCTATATTTTCCTTCACAGAAAATGGATTAATAACAATATAATAGGTACCCGTTACAGGCATTGCCTTCATTTCCAGGCATACATCCTCGCCTAATCAGCCAACCACCTTAAAATGTCTGTATGTAGCCTGGAAGAGAAATACCTGGATTCTAGTATGCCTTATTCTATTGTTTTTCATAAATTATCCAGGGCATTTTATTTCCCTCCATTATTTGCATGTGTCTAAACCATTTATGATATGTTCTCTCAATTAATTACAAGGTCCCTCTGCCATTGGCGCATTTTTCTCACCACTTGTTTTTAAGCTGTCAAGGATTCCAAGGCTCTCTGCTGCTTACAGAAACTTTGCCATATTGATTGCTTGATTTTTAAAACACACACTAAAATGTGCAAGAAAAAAAAAAAATTTAAAGGCTTTAGCCCATTAACACACACACACACACACACACACACACACACACACACACACACATACCACTCTAAATGATGTAGCTACCTGTCATAATTCAACTGAGGGGGTCTTCAGGTATTTTTAGGGCTATTTTGCTTAGTAGACCTGGGGGAAGAGAGAGATGTATTTATATCTTTTCTAAGTGGTTTCTTATAACTATTATGATGCCTTTAAAATAGAAACTGTAGGAGTTAGCATTTTAGGATCCATTCTCCCTTTTGGGTGATTTTCTTTTCACACAGTCTTTGGAAAATATATTTTCCCAGTGATTTAAGGGATTTGATGACAACTGTTAAAATAATAGTAATCCTATGTCAATCAGAGGTTAGTGATACAATTATATTTTATTCAAAAAGAATTTATGGCAGGCCTAATTAAAGCACTGAGCTCAACAGATATACTTTGTAAATTTTCCCTAGATGGTAAATCCCACAGATAACAACTTCCCTACTCAGAATAAGTTTATGCATCAAAAATGCAGGTACTTATCTGTGTGCTCATTAGTAAATGGAAAAAAAATCACAGAAAACAATGTTTCTGTATGTTCCATTGATTGCAAATGTTAAAGTTCACTTCGAAAGAAAATAACAACTCATAGAGAATTTACTTTAAATCAGATTGAAATTAAGTAATCTATAGGTTAAATCAGCACTTAGATAGAAATATGAAGGCTGGTTCAGTACCTTAGCCAATCATGGTGAAGACTGTCTTTCCAGAAGCTCAATTTTTAACTACACAACTATCCCCCAAAAGACCCAAAACTTGTTGCCATAGAGTCGATTCTGACTTAACAACCCTATAGGACAGAGTAGAATTACCTCATGGGGTTTCCAAAGAGCAGCTGGGGGATTCAGACTGTCGACCTTTTGGTTACCAGCCTAGCTCTTAACCACTGTACCACTAGGGCTCCTACAACTACAGGGAGTATTAAATGTTACTGTAACTCTATACAGAGGCTCAGATTCCTCATTGATAAAAGTTTGGATTATACCTTGGGTAGAGAACCCTGACAACTTGAAATGCTGCTTCATGCCAAAAGAACTTGAAATGGGTTGTTGTTGTTGTTGTTGCCGTGGAGCTCATTCCAACTCACAGAGACCTTATCTACAACAGAGCAAAACACCGCCTGGTCATGCACCATCCTCACAATCACTGTTATGTTTGAGGCCATTGTTGCAGCCACAGTGTCAATCCATCTTGTTGAGGGTCTTCCTCTTTTTCACTACCTTCTACTTAACCAAGCATGATGTCTTTCTCCAGGGACTAGTCCCTCCTGATAACATGTCCAAAGTATGTGAGACAAAGTCTCATCATCCTTGCTTCTAAGGAGTATTCTAAACAGCACGTACTTCTTCCAAGACAGATTTGTTCTTTATTCTGGCAGTCAATGGTATATTCAGTATTCTTCACCAACACCATAATTCAAGGGCATCAATTCTTCCTTGGTCTTCCTTATTCATTGTCCAGCTTTCATACGCATATGTGATGACTGAAAATACGATGACTTGTGTCAGGTATACCTCAAAGTGACGTCTTTGCTTTTTAACACTTTAAACTGGTCCTTGGCAGCAGATTTGCCCAGTGCAATACGTCATTTGATCTCTTGACTGAGGCTTCCATGGGTGTTGATTGTGGATCCAAGTGAAATGAAATCCCTGACAACTTCAATTTTTTCTCCATTTATCATGATGTTGCTTATTGGTCCAGTTGTGAGGATTTTAGTTTTCTTTATGTTGAGGTGTCATCCATACTGAAGGCCATAGTCTTTGATCCTCATTAGTAAGTGTTTTAAGTCCTCTTCACTTTCATAGAGCAAGGTTATATCATCTGCATATTTTAACGAGTCTTCCTCCATTCCTGATGCCCCGTTCTTCTTCATATAGTCCAGCTTCTCAGATTATTTGCTCAGCATACAGATTGAATAAGTATGGTGAAAGGATACAACCATGATGCACAGCTTTCCTGATTTTAAGCCACCCAGCATCCCCTGTTCTCTTAGAACAACTGCCTCTTGGTCTATGTACAGGTTCCTCATAAACACAATTAAATGTTCACAAATTCTCATTCTTTGCAATGTCATCCATATTATCCATAATTTGTTTTGATCCACACAGTTGAATGCCTTTGCATAGTCAATAAAACACAGGCAAACATCTTTCTAGACTTCAGGGCAACATGGCACTATAGTCAGAAGCACCATGCCATCCCTCCACAGCAAAGATCTGAAAAACTAAGTCAAACAGAGTATAAATCAGTCATGAAACCCTAAGCATCAAGTGAAGGGCTAAAGAACTCAGCCAAGCACCAAATAGAATAAGAAACTGACTGAGAACAGAGAGCAAGGAGATTTACATGCAGAGGTTCCCTATCAGCTAACACAGCATGGATCTGCCATCTTAGACTCCTATCAGAGATCAATGAATGGGGGTATGAGAAAGCAGATTCACAGAGCTTCCAGCAGGAGACAGAACAACTGGTAACCAACGATATACGTTCTCCCACTTCCCACCCTTCTTCACCCCCACTCGGCCTCCTCTGCTCCCTGCAGCCACAGTCCATTGGCCTGAAAGCACCGACTTCACCCTGGAGCCTCTTGGATTCTAGCCACCTGTACTGGCCAGCTCCCTGAGTGCCATTTCTTGGCTGCTGGTGTTGCTTTTTTCTGCTTCATTAGATTTCTTCCTTACCTCTCACCACCTCCTCCACTTTTCTCTAAAATACCTGGCTCCGTGGCCATCTTTGCTTCTTCCTGGGGGGCTGTGAGGCACAGCTCAATGATGAAACTGCCTCCCGGCCAGAGCCACTACACTATTGGGACCCCAGGATTTTCTTTTGTTTGTTTGTTCTGATTTTTTCTGTTTTGATTTGTTAGTTTAATTGTTTTCTTTTTCTTTTCTCAACTTGGGAGCCCCTTCTGGCATGGCAGTGCCACGTGGTTTGGGAGATACTCACTTACTCTGCACAGAAGCACAGTGACATCCCTGGGGGCATTTCTTTTTTCGTTTTCTTTTTTTGGTTTTGTTTTGTTTTGTTTTCTTGTCTATCTTTTTCCCTTTTTGTCTTTCTTCATTTCCAATTTCTCGATTTATTCATTTTTTCTTTTACCCTTTTTCTTTTTTTCTTGTTGTTTTTCTCTGTTTCTCTGTCTCTCATCTCTCCACTCCAATAGCAAGCTCCCTTAGCACTCTTTTCTGTTCGTGTGTAAGTTTTTGGCTCCTGTTCCTCTCTCCTCTTTCTAATACCCATCTTAGATCCACACATCACAATCTTACCCCTCCTTCCTGCCTACCTGCACTGTGTGCCTAACTTCACACCACCAAGGAACACAGGCACAGCCTACCAGAACCTGCTGTGCACTGATTCCCAGCCCACCTTGTAGGCCCTAGTACGTGCCACAAACCACACATCCCAGCAACTCCTCTTCAGCTGGACCTGCCCTGCTGTACCATATCTGAGTGACTGACCCTGCCCATTGGAAAAGGAGGTGAAAGTATCGAGCCCACAGATGAGCAAACAACAAAGAATGCACAGCCCACCTGCTCAGTCATAACCAAATAAAATAAAAAATCAGGGTGAAACAAACAATTCTACAATCAATAAATGAGGAAAATAATTACTGAATGCCCAGAAGACAGCAGACAATATCAAAACATATACAAAAACAGGACAGGATGGTTCTAGTAGGCATCCAAAATAAAACACCAGTTGACTTTCTAGTAGAAGAAAAGGCACTAGAACTACCTGATAGGGAATTCAAATCTTTAATACTCAGACTTATCCAAGAGTTGAACCAAAAAGACAAAACTGAGGAAAAAATAGACAAATTCATGGAAAATACAGACAAAAAATGGAAAAATCAATACAATCATACAGGAACAAAATGCTAAAATAAATTCAAAACTAGAAATCATACAAAAACAACAATTAGAAATCCAAAAGATAAATAACAATATTTCAGAAATGGACAGTGTCATAGAAGGGCTGAGGAACAGGTCTGAAACGATTGAAGACAGGATAAGTGAAATTGAAGACAAACACTTGGATACAACTCTGTTTGAGGAAAAATCAGAAAAAAGAACAAAAAAAAAATTAAGAAACCCTGAGAATTATGTGATATACAATCAAAAGCAAAAATCTGTGAGTGACTGGAGTTCCAGAACAGGGGGAGAAAACAGAAAACAGAGAGAATCACTGAAGAATTGTTGGCAGAAAACTTCCCCAGTATCATGAAAGATGAAAAGCTGACCATCCAAGAAGCTCAATGAACCCCATATAGGATAGACCCCAAAAGAAATTCATCAAGGCATATCATAATCACACTCACTAAAACCAAAGACCAACAAAGAATCCTGAGCTTGGATTATTCAGCAGAAACCATTCAGGCAAGAAAGAAATGGGATGACGTATATAAAACCTTGAAAGAAAAAAATTGCTATCCAAGCCTATTATATCCTGCAAAACTCTCATTCAGATATGATGGTGAAATTCAGTCATTTCCAGATAAGCAGAAATTAAGGAAATATGTAAAAACCAAACCAAACTTACAAGACTTATTAAAGGGAGTCCTTTGATCTGAGAACAAACCACATCAGACCACAGGCTGAATATAGAACACAGGATTGTACTAGCCAGATACCAACCTAGGAAATGAACTCCTAAGGGTATCCAAAACCGAAACAATTACAACAGGGAACAAGAGAAGTTAATCTATAAATGACAACAACATCAGAACAATAAAAAAGGAAACAAAAGGTGTAGGTATAGAACCTTGTAATGGAGAGGAAGGCAAGGTGATACAAAGTAATAATAGACTGGTTCAAACCTAGGAAGATAAGGGTAAATTTCAATGTAATCACAAAGAAAGTTAACATCCCTACTCATCAAACTAAAGAAGGAAAACATAAAGTCTCAGTAGAAACAAAACCTACAAAAACAGAAGAAATAAAAAAAAAAATCCACAAACAAAAGGAATTCGGCACAGGAGACAGAGAGGAACAAAGAAAACACTAGTACCAAAAAAAAAAAAGCCCTGCAAAATGACAGCAATAAACTCACACCTATCAGTAATTACACTGAATGTAAATGGCCTAAATGCACTCATAAAGACATGGAGAGTGACACAATGGATAAAAAATAAACAGGATCCATCAATATCCTGTATACAAGAGACACACCTTAGAAACAAAGATGTAAATTTATTAAAAATCAAAGGATGGGAAAAAAATATATTAAGCAAACAGCTACCAAAAAGAGCAGGAGTGGCAATACTAATCTCAGATAAAATAGACTTTAAAACAAAATCCAACATAAAAGACAAAGAAGGACACTATATAATGATTAAGGGGATGATCCATCAGGAACACGTAACCATAATAAACATCTAC
>NW_004443945.1:7705148-7712150 GCF_000243295.1 Trichechus manatus latirostris
GGACTAATGAGGCACAGCAGTCCAGGGACAAGGACTAGAAGGCAAGAGGAGACAAGAAAGCTGGTGACAGTGAACCCAAGGTTGAGAAGGAACAGTGTTGACATGTTGTGGGGTTGTTAACCATTGTCATACGGCAATATCTGTACTGTTTAATGAGAAACTATTTTTTCTGTAAACCTTCATCTAAGGTACAAAAACAAAAAAAAAGAATTATCTATTTGAGATCAAACTGACAACAGGAACTCAAAAGGTTTGATGGGAAGCCTAGGGGCCAGTGAGTTGAAGAGAATGGTGATGGAATAATTTGGAAAAGGATAGTGAGAATAGCAGCACAACTGGAAGAATGTAATTGATGTCACTGAATTGTACATGTAGAAATTTCTGAAATGGTGTATCTTTGGCTATGAATATTTTCACACACACAAAAAAAATGTTCCTCCAAGTTCGAGAAGGGAGAGTGTGGACATGTCATGGGGTTGTTAACCAATGTCATAAAACAATATGCATACTGACTATTTAATGAGAAACTATTTGTTCTGTAACCTTCACTTAAAGTACAATAAAAAAATATTTTAAAAAATCTTTCTGGTATTCTCTGCTTTCATCTGACATTAGCAATGATATCCCTCGTTCCACATCCTCTTCTGACTCTGGCCTGAATTTCTTGAAATGGCTGGTGGAGGAGGTAATTTATAAATACATGCTATGGCCTCACGTTTAGTTTTAAACACCAAGAACTAGAGTCTTTATCCATTTTTAATGCCATGTTAGTTTTTATATTTATTTCTATATTTAAAAAAATTCCTTCATAAAAGGGATAAGGATTTCCTAGATAGTCTGGAATCAGGATTCGATGCAAAAATTGATGAAATTTTGAGTAATTTTCCTTTGTCTGAAATGGAATGAGTATGTTTTCAGTTGTACAAGGAATAGTTGCATTATGTCAGATGACATGATTTATTTTTCCAAGTATAATAAGAATGTATGTAGATATTGGGATATGAAAATGTATTAACTATAGTAGATATTTACCATTTATGGACTACCTATCATTAAAAAACAAAAACAAACAAACAACAAGAAGAAGAAAAAAGACTTCAGTTTTGAAGGATCCTAAGAGTTATGGTGGATCTGGATAGAGGTAGGGTATCATCCAGCACTCACACTCTAATAGCCATAGACATATGACCTAAAGTTGGCAAATCAAATCCTCTTTCCTCATGCTTTAAAACTTAGGGAGCACTACAAATATTCAAGACAAATTAGAGATTATTCAGGTTGACAGAGTCAAAGGTGTAATGGTGGCATTTACGAGTGGTGGCAGGGTTGATTTTCCAGTTCTGGTAATGCCCAGAGTGGCACCTAGACCATCTGTTTTAATAACCTGTTGTCTGTTGGCTAGGTCTCCTCGCTCCTGCTCATTTTTTTCAGCCTGACTAACCAGGCTTATTCTAGAAGCCATTTGATATTATTCCAATAAATTATTTTCATTGTCATGCTACATTTCTGTTTTTGCAAGAAGTACAAGAAATTTAAGAAATTCTGTCTAAATATGGACAACAAGTATACACTGCCACAGATGGGGCACCTGAATATAAAGACCAAAAAAAAAAAAAAAAAATCACCCATCTATTGAAAGCAGACAGAAAGTTTAAATGCCCAGTTTACATGGCACCATTTTTCAAGTAAATATGAGTTTGGAACCTCTATGTCAAATTCACTACATGATATAATATAGGAAGACACCATGATTGTAGATTTTGTTTTGAGTATACCCTTAACTGTCAATACTTTACAGGGTAGTTGGTAGAAGTTGGAGTGGAATATAAAACATGTTATAATATTGCAGTTAGATAAGTCCTTGTGTTGTGAAAATTTAAAAAGACTTACTAAGGTTCTTCATCAGATCAAATGCTAACTTTCCATATCATGGTGGCTCAGAAAACTCTATTTATTCTATAACATTAAGGGCAATGGCACACAGTAATGTCAAAATGTTAGACTCCCTAAAAAACGTTTTGCTATTTTGTTCAAGGAAATACAAATAATTTCATTCACTTCAGCTGCTCTTTCAGGGGCTCCTTGCTGAATTTCCCTATATTCTTGATCTGTAAATATTTTTATGCCTCTAGCTCAGCTATGGACTCATTTCTTTATTTACACTTTCCCCTTATATGATCTCATGTAGCTCTATGGCTTTCAATAATGTCAATATTCCAATGCTTCTCAAATCTCTCTCTGTAACTCCAAACTCTTCTTTAAACTCCAGAATCATATATTCAACTACATACTATTAGGTGGGAAAACCATATGAAATTGATATTTGTTTTTTGCTTCTAAAAAAAAAGAGGTAATTTCATATGGTTCAAACTAATTAATAGCTGTACTTGGATATTAATACAGTAACCTCAGATTTAACATTTCTAAATCATAACTCATAGTTTCCTATTCTTTTAACCCCTTGTCAGAACTACTCCTAATCTAGCCTTTCACCTCAGTAAACGAAAAGCATTTCACACAGTTGCTCATAATTAAAATCAAGGATTGATTCTGGATTTTATTTTTCCCTCGGATACCTCGAAATTTAATACATCAACTAGCCATTTTTTTTTTTTTTTCCCTACTTAAAAAACTTATCCATCTCGAAGAACAAAACCCAGTTAAAGCCACCATCACCCCTGGCCTCAACTACTGTGGTGGTCTCCTGCCTAGTCTCCCTGGCTCTACACTGATCACTTGTAAAGGGTTTATTCTAGTCATTGAAGTGTAGTGTTGTTCGTTTGTTCTTTAATATAATTTAGATCATGCCATTTGCATTCTTAAAGCAATTAATTTCTCGCTATAAAATATAGATAACAGTTTTTTCTTTCTTTTTTTTAAATCATGGCCAACAAAGTCTGCATGCGTACTTCTCTGATCTCATCCAGAATCACTCGTTCCATTCTCATTATGCTTCACCTATATTGGTTTCATTGGACTCCAACATGCCAAGCTTATCCCTCCTTTGAATCTGGATGGAGATCAGATCTCACATTTTCCTATGGTGGTCTGCTTCCGGTCACTTATTTTCTCGGTTCAGATGTCATCTCCTCAAAGAGGCCCTCTGATAATTCTATCTATCCAAAATGGCTTCATTTAGATAGAATCACTCTGTAACACATTACGCTGTTTTCTTTTCTTCCTGGCACTTTATTTGAAATTTCTAAAACACTTTACTTGATTACTGCCTGACTTTTCCCAAGTCCCCATACCTTCCAGAATATAAGTTCTTTTAAATTTAGAACCTTGCCTAAGATGGCATAGTGGTTGAGAGCTTGGCTGCTAATCAAAAGGTTGGCAGTTCGAATTCATCCGCCGCTGCATGGAAACCCCACGGGGGTAGTTCTACTCTGTCCTTACAGGGTCACTATGAGTTGGAATGGACTCGACAGCAACAAGTTTTTCTTTTTTTGTTTCTGTTTTTATAAACTCTGCAGGAGCCTGAGCGGCACAACCGTCAAGTGCTTTGCTGCCAACCAGAAGGTTGGTGGTTTGAACTCACCCATTGGCTCTTAGGGGGAAAGATCTGGCAAATTTACTTCTGTAAAGATTACAGCCCAAAAAAATTTTAAAAACCCTATGGAGCAGTTATACTGTGCCACATGGGGTCACTATGAGTCAGAATCAACTTTAAGGCACCCAACAACAATAAACTCTGTGCCTAGTAGTCAATCAATAATTGTCTTAAAAGAATAAAGGAAATGTATTCTGTGAACTTATAAAATGGCAAATGGAAGATACATTTATTTCTTAAAAGAAACATGAAATGAGAGCCCTTCAGAGCAATATATTTTGAAGAATTTTAGAAGTCTCTTGTGAAACTTTATTCAGAATTTCAGAATATTTAAGAATTTCGTCATATATTTTGATAAGACTGAATTATTCTTTAAGTTTTTGTGAGTGCACTTGAAATGTACAAGTCTAGATGGCTTTGAGTTATCACTTAACTGACTTGAAAAGAATTAACAATTGAGTTAAAGTTGCAAAAAGACATGGTACATCCCTTTCAGATTTGAGACATGAGTATGAATATCAAAAGAATCACCAGATTCTGACTATCAGACCTAGAGTTTGAAAGTAAGGTGAAAATAATTACTGTGTTTTTATTTTTTCAGTTTAGCTAAGTTGAAGCTGTCTCCTAGAATTCCCTTCCATGTGGTTCTGGGTTAGAGTTGGCCACAAAAGAAATCTGTGCCCTTCAGCCAAAGATTAGACAGACCCATGAAACAAAATGAGACTAAAGGGTCACACCAGCCTAGGGGCAAGGATTAGAAGGCAGGAGGGGACAGGAAAGCTGGTAACATGGAATCCAAGGTACAGAAGGGGAGACTGTTGACATGTTGTGGGGTTGGTAACCAATGTCACAAAACAATATATGCACTAATTGTTTAATGAGAAGCTAGTTTGTTCTGTAAACCTTCATCTAAAGTACAGTAATAATTATAACAAAATCTGTGGAATATTTAGAAGGTACAAGTGAAACATGTTTACCTTCAGAAGTTTGAGGTAACGTCAGGTGCTGTTGCAACTCACATGCATTGCCACAGATTTGCCAGCTTATCTTGTTGGTTGCAGTTCCTGCAGCTCCCACTGGATGTCTGCCTTCAGTTTCTCTACACTCTTGGCCATGTTTTTCTGAAGCCCTATTGCAGGTCATTCACATGATCAAAGTCGGAGGCTTCAAAATGGTAAGAGAGCAGCATAGGTTCCAGTGAGAGACAGACGTAGGTTTTAGTTCATCCTCCTTGGTTCCAGGCCAATGTCATGGGTTCTAGTTTAGTCTTCCTTTCTAGTTGTTTAGTTGTCCAGGGTAACTCCAGGTACCACTTTCAAGATAAAGACATGTTGCTGCATCCGGCCCCTCTTACTACTAAGAAAGAGACACAATATTTATTGAACTTCTTAGGATTTGTTGTTGTTGTTGTTAGGTGCCGTCGAGTCAGTTCCAACTCATAGTGACCCTATGTACAATAGAAGGAAACACTGCCCGGTCCTGAGCCATCCTCACAATCATTTCTATGCTTGACCTCATTGTTGCAGCCACTATGTCAACCCATCCTGTCGAGGGTCTTCCTATTTTTCGCTGACCCTCTCCTTTGCCAGGCACGATGTCCTTCTCTAGGGACTGGTCCCTCCTGAAAACATGTCCAAAGTACATGAGATGAAGTCTCGCCATCCTCACTTCTAAGACAGATTTGTTCTTTGGATTTAAGAAGCAATAAATATATCATTTGGGCTTACTACCCCAACCTTATACCACATGGCCTGAGAAGCTGCTAGTTTTGAGTGTGACCTAGATCAAAAGAAGGCTCTTCAGCAGATCCAGGTTTCCATGAGAACCACTCCACTACTTGGGTCATATGCCTTAGCAGATCCAGTTGTACTTGAAGTGTCTATGGCAGATAGGAATGCTGCATAGAGTATTTGGCAGTTCTCTTTAGGTAATCATATTGCAGTCCTAAAGATGTTAGTGCAACTTTTTGCCATCCTGAAAAGATAACTATTCTCATTTTGATGAAAAAAAGCTGCTGACTTGTGTACTGAGATCAAGTTGATATTGAATGCCTGACAGCCAGCAAACAATTTATCATATGAACGTCATGCACCTGGTGTTATCTGGCCCACCAAACCAGAAAATTAGAAGTGCACGGCAACACTTTATCTCAATAAAAGTGGTATATATGAGATTGGGTCCAAGGAAGTCCAGAAGGTCCAAGTAAGGTGCATTAGCAAGTGGCTCAGATATTTATTACCCATAAGCCTATTAAATTGTCTCCTCCCTTTCAATCTGCAGCGATGGTAATTTATACCCATTTGATTGAAAAATTATTATGGTCCATTTATAAATGTTCTACACAATGAGCTAGTACTACCTGAAAGTGGAGGATTACAGAATTATAGCCTAATACTGGAATATTACTTATGAAAATGATGATGGAAAATCTTTTCAGTGGACAGAACTTTGAGTAGTACACCTGATTTATCATTTTACCTAGAAGGATGAATGGCCCGAAGTAATTATAACTAACTCATGACAACTGGCAATGACTTGTTGGAAGAAACACAAATAAAAAATTAGTAAGAGGCATTCTGGGGAGGAAGTATGTATATAAACATCCTCTCTGAATGGGCACAGATAATGGAGATGTTTGTGTCACATATGAACGGAAACCAAAGAGCAACCTCAGCGGATGACAATCTTAATAACCAGGTGAACAAGATGTTCTTTTTTATGGATGTAAATCAGCCTCTTTCTCAAGGAATCCCTGTACTTGCCTCAGGAACATATAAATAGAGTGGATAGAGCAGCAGGGATAGATGTTATGCTGGGCTCAGTAATATGAGCTTTTAGAAACCAAGCATGATCTGGTCAGCTACTAAAAATGCAACTTGACAAAAGTAGAGATCAAGACCAAGTCCTAATATAACACCATTCACCAGAGGGATCAGCCATTCTTCCTGCTGGCAGGCTGATTACATTGAACAGCCTCCGTCATGGAAGGGGCATGCTTTATTCTCTCTGGAATAGACACTTATTCTGGATATTGATTTGCCTTCCCTACCCAAAATACTTTAGTTTTACAAACTATGTATGGACTTGTAGGTGTGAGGAAGCATCTAAGGTGTAGCTCCTTTAGTTCCTGCCCAATCTCCTCTTTCAACTTCTCCAAAACCTAGTCATGGCTTATGTGCAATTTCATGGCCAAGTACACCAGCACTTTGGCAGGTCACCTAAATCTTCAAAAGACTTAGCTTCTAGTTTTTCCTCATGGGTTCCAACTCATCCCTGCAAATTCCAGTTTGTCATTGTTCTCCTCCACATCATTGTATGTCCGATTTCTTCTCCTGGTGTCAACAATGATAATTTCAAGAAAAATACTGGAAAAGAACCTGAATGTGTGTTGTGCAACATTTCCATTCATGCTTTTTCGAATCTATTTTTTTTTTTAATTGTACTTCAGG
>NW_004443945.1:7727061-7746375 GCF_000243295.1 Trichechus manatus latirostris
AATAGATAATTTGAAGAAGTAATACTAAGAATAATCTATACTGTACACATATATGGATTTCTGATTATGTGGGTTAGGTATTTTTTTGAAAGTTTACAGTCCAAGTCAGTTTCTCATACAAAAATTTATACACACATTGCTATGTGACCCTAGCTGCTCTCCCTATAATGTGACAGCACACTCCTCCTTTCTACCCTGGATTTCCCATGTCCCTTTAACCAGCTCCTGTCCCTTTTTGCCATCTCATCTCGCCTCTGGACAGGTTCTGCCCATTTAGTCTCATGTATCTTCTTAAGCTAAGAAGCACTCTCTTCACAAGTATCATTTTATGCCCCATAGTCCAGTCTAATCTTTGAAGAGTTGGTTTCAGTTCTGGGCTAAACAAAGAGTCTGGGGGCCGTGTCTTCCAGGTTCCCTCCAGTCTCAGTCAGACCATTAAGTCTGGTCTTTTCACTAGAATTTGAGTTCTGCACCGCATTTTTCTCCTGCTCCATCAAGGACTCTCTGTTGTGTTTCCTGTCAGGGTTGTCATTGGTAGTAGCCGGGTACCATCTAGTTCTTCTGGTCTCAGGCTGATGAAGTCACTTGGGCTAATATTTTCCTTGTGTCTTGGTGTTCTTCCTTCTCCTTTCCTCCAGGTAGGTTGGGACCAACTGATGTATCTTAGATGGCTGCTTGCTACCTTTTAAGATCCCAGACGCCACTCACCAAAGTAGGATGCAGAACATTTTCTTAACAAACTTGGTCATGCCAATTGACCTAGATGTCCCCTGAAACCATGGTCTCCAGAACCCTGCCCCTACTACTCTGTCCCTCGAAGTGCTTGGTTGTATTCAGGAAACTTCTTAGCTTTTGTTTTAGTCCAGTTGTGCTGACTTCCCCTGTAGTATATGTTGTCCCTCCCTTCACCTAAGGTAATTCTAGTTAGTGAATACCCCTCTCCCTCCTTCCCCATCCTCATTACCATCAAAGAATGTTTTCTTCTGTGTTTAAACCATTTCCTGAGTTCTTATAACAGTGGTCTCATAAGTACTTATCTTTTTGCCACTGACTAATTTCACTCAGCGTAATGCCTTCCAGATTCATCCATGTTGTGTTTCTTGGATTCATCGTTGTTCTTTATTGTTACGTAGTATTCCATTGTGTAAATATACCGTAATTTGTTAATCCATTCATCCATTTATGGGTACCTAGGTTTCCATATTTTTGCTTTTGTGAATAGTGCTGCAGTGAACGTGGCTGTGCATATATCTATTCGTGTGATAGCTCTTATTTCTCTAGGATATATTCTAAGGAGTGGGATTGCTGGATTGTATGGTACTTCTATTTCTAGCTTTTTCAGGAAGTACCAAATCGATTTCCAAAGTAAGTGATTGTGCCATTTTACATTCCCACTAGCAATGTATAAGTGTTCCAGTCTCACCACAGCCTCTCTAACATTTTTTATTTTGTGTTCTTTGGATTAATGCTAGCCTTGCTGGGGTGAGATGGTATCCCATTGTAGTTTTGATTTGTGTTTCTTTAATGGCTAATGATCATGAAAATTTCCTCATGTATCTGATGTATCTGGTAGCCGCCTGAATGCCTTCTTTGCTGAAGTGCCTGTTCATATCCTTTGCCCGTTTTTTAATTGGGTTATTTGTCTTTTTGTTGTTGAGGTTTTGCAGTATCTTGTAGATTTTAGAGATTAGATGCCGATTGGATTTGTTGTAGCCAAAATTTTTTTCCCAGTCTGTAGGTTGTCTTTTTACTCTTTTGGTGAAGTCTTTTGATGAGCATAAGTGTTTGGTTTTCAGAAGCTCCCAGTTATCTAGTTTTTATTCTGGTGTTTATGCGTTGTTAGTAATGTTTTATGTTCTGTTTATGCCATGTATTAGGGCTCCTAGCATAGCCCTTATTTTTTCTTCCATGATCTTTATTGTTTTAGATTTTATATTTAGGTCTTTGATCCATTTTGAGTTAGTTTTTGTGCATGGTGTGAGGTATGGGTCTTGTTTCTTTTTTTTTGCAGATGGATATCCAGTTATGCCAGCACCATTTGTTAAAGAGACTGTTTTTTTCCCATTGAATGGACTTTGGGCCTTTGTCAAATATCAGCGGCTCACAGCTGGATGAATTTACGTCTGGATTCTCAATTCTGTTCCATTGGTCTAAGAATCTGTTGTTGTACCAGTACCAGGCTATTCTGACTACCGTGGCAGTATAATAAGTTCTAAAATCAGGTAGTATGAGGTCTCCCACTTTGTTCTTCTTCTTCAGTAATGCTTTACTTTTCCAGAACCTCTTCCCTTTGCATATGAAGTTTGTGATTTGTTTCTCCATCTCCTTAAAAAATGCCATTGGAATTTGGATGGAGATTGCATTGTATCTGTAGATCACTTCGGGTAGAATAGACATTTTCACAATGCTGAATCTTCCTATGCATGAGCAAGCTATGTTTTTCTACTTATGTAGGTCTCTTTTGGTTTCTTGCAGTAGTATCTTGTAATTTTCTTTTTATAGGTCTTTTACGTCTCTGGTTACATTTATTCCTAAGTATTTTATCTTCTTGGGGGCTATTGTAAATGTATTGATTTGGTGATTTCCTCTTCGAAGTTGTCTTTGTTGGTATAGAGGAATCCAAATGATTTTTGTATGTTTATCTTGCATCCTGATACTTTGCTGAAATCTTCTATTGGTTCCAGTAGTTTTCTTGTGGATTCTTTGGGGTTTTCCTTGTATTAGATCATATCATCTGCAAATAGTAATACTTTGACTTTTTCCTTACCAGTTTGGATGTTCTTTATTTCTTTTTCTAGTCTAATTGCTCTGGCGAGGACCTACAGCACAATGTTGAAGATGAGTGGTGATAAACTGCATCCTTATCTGGTTCCCGTTCACAAGGGGAATGATTTCAGGCTCTCTCCATTTAGGATGATGTTGGCTATTGGCTTTGTATAAATGGTCTTTATTATGTTGAGGAATTTCTATTCCTATTTTGTTGAGAGTTTTTATCATGAATGGGTGTTGGACTTTGTCAAATACCTTTTCTGCATCAATTGATAAGATCATGTAGTTCCTGTCTTTTGTTTCATTTATGTGATGGATTACATTGATTGTTTTTCTAATGTTGAAGCACCCCTGCATACCTGGTATGAATCCCACTTGGTCATAGTGCATTATTTTTTGATACGTTGTTGAATTCTATTGGCTAGAATTTTATTGAAGATTTTTGCGTCTATGATAATGAGGGATATTGGTCTGTAATTTTCTTTTTTTGTAATATCTTTACCTAGGTTTGGTATCAGGGTTATGCTGGCTTCATAGAATGAGTTTGAGAGTATTCCATCCTTCTCTATGCTCTGAAATACCTTTAGTAGTAGTAGTGTTAACTCTTCTCTGAAAGTTTGGTAGAATTCTCCAGTGAAGGTGTTCGGGCCAGGGCTTTTTTTTTCAGAGTTGTTTAATTACCTTTTAATTTCTTCTTTTGTTATAGGTTTACTTAGTTGTTCTACCTCTCTTTATGTTAGTTTAGGCAGGTAGTGTGTTTCTAGAAATATGTCCATTTCCTCTAGGTTTTCAAATCTGTTAGAGTATGATTTTTCATAGTATTCTGTTATGATTCTTTTAATTTCAGTTGGGTCTGTTGTGATATGACCCATCTCATTTCTTATTCAGATTATTTGCTTCCTGTCCTGTTTCTTTTGTCAGTTTGGCCAGTGGTTTATTGATTTAGTTGATCTTTTCAAAGAACCAGCTTTTGATCTTGTTAACTCTTTCAATTGTTTTTCTATTTCATTTAATTCTGGTCTAATTCTTATTATTTCCTTTCTTCTGGTGCCCAAGGGCTTCTTTTATTGCTCTGTTTCTTTTTGTTCGAGTTGTAGGGTGAATGTTTTGATTTTGGCCCTTTCTTCTTTTTGGATGTGTGTTTATTGCTATAATTGACCTCTGAGCAATGCTTTTGCTGTGTCCCAAAGTTTCTTGTTGGATGTGTTTTCATTCTCATTTGATCCTGTGAATTTCTTTATTCCGTCCTTGTGGGTTCAGTTTTTATGAAAAGCAGACATCTCTGACTAAGTTTTTACTCCTTAAGATGAGTAAGCCCCGAACTATCACAGCCTCTTTGTTACACCCTAATTTTCTTAGCATATGGATACAGTTTCAGGCGTTAAACATCACTGATTTTTACACTACTTTGTAAATTTATCAAAATCTAAATCCATTGTAAACATCTGTAAACACAAGTAAACATCTGCAAATAGCTTATGTTCATCCTTTAGGGGAATTCTAAGTTATTTATTATTTATTTATAATCTTTGCTTATTTGAATATTTACTTAAACTAAAACTTTCCTGGAAGAGTGCTCAGCATATCACCTTTGATATGAGCAATGGTAGATTAATGTACAATCTAAGTGCATTCAAAAGGCAGGTAAAATTAAAGCCACATGTCTCTCTAAGTACCTGAATCAAAATTACAGGATGTGGTTAATTATAGGAAACTAGAATTAGGACTAGAACTGACTTGTTACCATTAGCTGCCTTCAAGAGGTTCCCAACTCATGGTAATCACTCTTGCACAATGGAACTAAATTCTTCCTAGCCCTGCAGTATCTCTGTGATTGGTTGGGAATTGGACTGTCGTGATTCACAGAGTTTTCATTACCTGATTTTTAGAAGTAGATTGCCACCCCTTCTTCCTAGTCCATCTTATTCTGTAAGCTCCTCTGAAACCTGCTCAGCATCATAGCAACAAGCAATCCTCCTCTGACAGACAAGTGGCGGCTGCACATATGATACACTGGCCAGGAATTGAACCCAGGTCTCCAGTATGGAAGGCAAGAATTCTACCACTGAACCACCCATGACTCCCAGAACTTTCTAAGCCAAAAACCAAAGCAGTTTCTGATGAGTCAGTTCTGATTCATGGCAACCACATGTGTTTCAGAGTAGGACTGTGTTTCATAGGGTTTTCAAGCTGTGTCATTTTGAAAGCAGATCACCAGGCTTTTCTTCTGAGGCTCCTCAAGGTGGAATCAAACCACCAACTTTTTGGCTATTAACCTTTTGTGTCACTCAGAGACTCCTTAAATAATCTAAATTTTCCTTGAATTAGTTTTTGTCTGGTCCTCAATGATTCATTTTTGCAAAATCATGTATTATCATAAGTGATAAAATGATTTTTTATTGATGTTACAAAAATATACTTTCTCTTCAAGAACTCTTTTGTTTGTATCTGTTAAAATCAATTGTCCACAAGTAAGATATCATAAGGAAAAAATATTCTGACTCTAATTAGAAAAGAATGTTGGATTTTTTAAAATGATAGACCGAATTTAAATATAGCTTTCATTCAACCAGTCATCCTCACTTTAAAAACTTACTTTGATAATTATACAACCAGATTATGATTATAATAATATCATATTATTTTTCAGCGAGGATCAACATATTCATTAAATTAATCGCTGTAACTAAAATGAATAAATACATTTGAAAGCAATCTGAAAATAATCAGAAGTTTATTCAAAATGCACCTACAGATATATTCACCACATCAATAACTAAAATAGTAACATTTTAGAAATATCTTAAATATCTGTACTGGGTTGGATAGTGTCCCCACAAAATGCATGTCCTTCCCTGAACTTCAGAAAGAGGCCCTATTTGGAAATAGCGTTGTTGGCAGATGTAATTAGTTAAGTTAATGTGAGGTCACACTGGAGTAGAGTGAGCTCTTAGTCCAATATGACTATGTCTTTATAGGAAGAGACAAGACTCAGAGACACAGACACAGAGAGAAGACAGTCATGTGAAGATGAAGGCAGAGATTTGAGTTGCACAGCCACAGGCAAGAAACTCCTGGAGCTACCAAAAGCCTGAAGAAACAAGGAAGGATACTGCTCTAGAGGCTTCAGAGGGAACATGCCCCCACCAGCACCTTGATTTTTACTTCTAGCCTCTGGAACTTTGACAGAATGAGTTTTTATTGTCTTAAGCCACCAGGTGGTACTTTGTTTTGTCAACCCTAGGAAACTAATACAATATCCATTTTTGGATGAAGTATATAATATAGTATATTGACAGCATCTGTTCCTAAATAATATATTAAGGCTGTGTGTGATATTACAGTATATAAGATTGGAATCTATAAAAATGACATGAGAAAAATTTCACTTTACATTTCACTTTATAATTTTAAGTCTTTAGAGTAGTCCTACATATGCATTATTCTGGTTATGTAACAAAATAACAAAAGTATGGAAAAAGTTAAGAAAAATAATTCTAGAAAGAAATTGATCCAAATTTTATGAGTAACTATTTCTTGATTATGGGCTTATGGGTGATTTGTATTTTTTTCTTTTAACGTTTTTATTTTCCAAGTTTTCTACATTAATCACAATAATTATTTAATATTAAACTAATTATTTTTAAAGTTTATGCCCTCAGTCTGTTCATAAAGCCAGGCTCACAATTTCAAAGTTAATTTTACATTGATATTAACAGAAATAAAGAAATCTACACCCAAACCCAAGCAGTTATAAGGGTTTTGCTTGAATAATATTTTCCAATCTAGTGGAGATAGCAGGGTAAACTTTGACTGAAACTTTAGTAAGTCTAATAGTATCATTTCTGAGATAGTTTTGCTGAAGTAGTAATAGTATGTTCACTGTATAATGAGTTTAATGTCACATTTTTCCAAAATGTTGCTGAATAACAGTGTAAAAATTATTTTATCAAATTAAAAATATTTCACACTTCCAAGTGAATAAACATTTTCCTTGGGAATTTGTAGGCATTCTTAGCAAGAAATCCAGGGGAAATTTTTACTTCAAGGAAGCAGTATTAGAAATAGCACAGTTAGATGCATTTAAAGTCATTCAATAATCTGATCATTCCAAATTGGACAAAAATAAATTAGATGAATTACTTTTTCATTAATGTTTAAAGTGTATTTCCTTATGACTAGGATTTCTAACAATATCTGGAAATGTCACAACACTTTCCATTGATTAATTAATGCTATGTACTAAGGACACAGCAGTAAGCAATCTGTACATGCTCCACACCCTGTTATTGTTGTTGTTAGGTGCCATCAGGTAGACTCCAACTCATAACGATCCCATGTGACAGAGTAGAACTGCCCTATAGGGTTTCCTAAACTGTAATCTTTATGGAAACAGATCACCAGGTCTTTCTCTCTCAGAGCTGTTGAGTGGGTTTGAACCACCAACCTTTTGGTTAGCAGTTGAGCATTTAACTGCACCACCGGGGCTCCTCCTACATCCTAGCAAAGCTTAAAGTTAGTAGGATAGCAGAAAACACAAATCAAAGATTCATGGATATTTACCATGTGTGATAAATGATAACTCACTCAGGGTACTAAAGGAAGAGAGAGAGAAATGTGTGTGTGTGCATCTGGTGTGAGAGAGAGAGAGAGAGAGAGACAGAGGGAGAATGATGTGTTTGGGAGCATACTGGAGGAGTGAGTAAAGGGTTGAAAGGTGTTCTAGACAGAGGTCAAAGACATGACAGGAAGGAGCTGGGCAAGTTGAAGGAAATGATAGAGTCAGTGCTGCTGGTACCCAAAAGAGGGGTCCAAACATGCAAGGCCATGAAAACCAGTACAATTATATGTCTTTATAGACTAAGAGTATTGAAAATGGCATGACTAGATTTGCATTTCAAAAAGATAACTTCTGGTGTAAGAAACAATTGGGAAAGGGGCAAGGACAGATACAAGGAGATTATATGGGTGTATGTTTCAGTCAACAACAGACAGAAGCTTGGAATTGGCTGTAGAAATTGAGAAGAATAAATAGATCAAGGAATATGAGGTAAAATCAAATTTGGGTATAAATTTGACTCAAGGGCTAAGAAAGAGATTCTGGCTTATGTACCAGGATGGGTGTAGCTCGAATTTACCAAAATTTAAATTTTTAGGATTAATAGGTTGGAGGAGAATAGATTATAATTTTTGAGATGTTGAACCTGACTAATACTCTTTAGTATAACAAGTTGATGAATATCAGTGGATTAATGATGGATAAGAAAATATGCTACAATAGATTTTTCATAGAGTATTTAAGAAGAATAATTTAGTTATTGGTTAAAAAAACTTAAATATAAATATATATAATCTTCTTGATTTTAATGCCATAAGTCTCTTAATAAAGAATATAAATATACTATGTTAATAATTAAATATTTAGAATAAAGTTTTCTTAATAATATTTTTTCATGGATTTACTCTCATACATCATAAGTGCCATGCATCATAAACATAGAGGAAACATTTAACAAAGTTCTATTATCTGAACAATTGGTAACTTTTATTTCATAAAGGAAACAGCTGTAGCTACCAAGTATAATACATATTGCATTCATGGTACATACTTTAGAAGAGAAGAATGGGATGCCCATTTTCTTCTGCTCTAGTTGGAGAGAAAACACTGTCATCAAGCCTCATTTCTCATTTGCAGTGAAAAGCACAAGAACTGTGCTCTGATTAGTAATTATCTCTAAAATCTTAAGTGTGTACAACAAGCGAGTTGAAAAACAGTGGGACAGAGAGGCACAGCATGTCTAATTGAGAAAACTACATGATCAACAATATTGTGTTATACCAAGAGATAGATTGAAATTAATTTAGCAGAAAATTGGCCTAGTATTGACTACTCAAAAGAAAAGATGCAAAATGCTAACATCTTAGTCAATAATGTTTCTCAAAATAGCAGAAACAGAAAATGTTCATTTTATTATTTCTGAAAAGTTCAAAAGGATGATGAAAATAAAAGCAATGGACTTAATAGGATGCAAAATAAAGCATGGGAATTATGTTAACAATTTTCGTATGCAGGAAGAAAATTCAGGTGAAGAAATAAAAATGTAGAGATCTTGGCTGGGAAATGTTTTTCTGAAATTCTATCATGATTCCAGGTCAGGGTATGACACTTAGCTTCTTGTTTAGTCAAAGAAAATTAAGTAAAAATCTAAGCATGGAGGGTGTAGAAACAAAATGAAAGTGCTTTTTAAAGTGGCTGCACACTAACTGAAAGCCTGTTTTGTAGTTCTGGCTAATTAGGTTTTAGGTGCATTTAAATACCGTTACTGAACATTTTGATCCAAGAGTCTATAGAAGAATCCTGATCAAAAGGGGGGAAATTTAGTAAAGAATTTCAAATTCTCATGGACTCCAGACTTCCTGGAGCCATGAAGTTTGGATGAATTCCTGAAAAACAATTGCCCTGAGATAGTCTTTAAACCTTAAACCAAAAATATCTTCTGAAGTCTTCTTAAAACCAAGCAATAGTTTAGTTTAACTAGTAAAGAATATCTGCCTTCAACTTTATGCCCTTTTAAGAACTATCTATATGATAACAGCAACTTGAAAGATCAGATAGGAATTTTAGGGGGCAAAGAATTTATGTTAATGGGGGGGAACAACTCAGTAAAGGAGAATGAGAGTGGTTACACAACTCAAAGAATGTAATTAATGTCACCAAATTACATGTAGAAACTGTTGAACTGGTGTATGTTTTGCTGTGTATACAGTGTTCTCAACAACAACAACAAAATCAATAAAATTAAATATTAAAATCTATATTTCATATGATGATCAGTAGATAAATCAGTATACATCTTGTGCGATATTCATCAGTCATTTATAATTAGGATAATTGATCTATTTCATAGTTTATATCTGGTTTTCCTCTGATCTATACAACATCCAAACTATGACATAATGTTGTGTCACTCTATTTTGTCGTTAAGAAAATTCAGATTTGAAGGGATTAGCCTACATATAACAAGCATGTATGATCCAAGTAGTTTGTCTCCAATTATATTCGTATATGATAGCTTTTGATCAAAAACTAATAAGGTTGTTCAGAAAAGATACTTTTGGACTTCATGACCTCTTCTGTGTTTTTTGTTTGTGGGTTTGGTTTTTGTTTTTAACCTCCAGGATTTTATCATTTGGGTTCACATGCACATACAACACACGCATGTGCACGTAGTAGTTTATATTAGTCTCAATAAAGTAGTTGATACTATTTAAATTATATAAACTTAATTATTAAATACATTTATATTTAGGGAAAGTAACATAAATAAAAGATTAGATTGAATTTTTAAGTATGTCAAGATTATTAAAAGAGATTAATAAATCTCAATATGTTCTCCAATTAGACAGGTAAGATAGCAGGGACAGCAATTGTATGAGTTCTATCATGTTTACATTTTTTAACATTTATTTTGTTGCTGTTGTTGAGAATATACACAGCAAAACATACACCAATTCACCCATTTCTACATATACAGTTCTGTGACATTGACTATATTCTTTGAGTTTTGCAACCATCATCATCCGCCTTTTTTGAGTTGTTCCTCCCCCCATTAACATAAACTCACTGCCCCCCAAGGTTCCTATCTAATCTTTCAAGTTATTTTGATCCCATATAGAGAGTTCTTAAAAGAGCATAATGCTCAAGGCAGACATTTTTCTACTAGTTAAGCTAAGCTATTGTTTGGTTTTAAGTAGACTTCAGGGGATTTTTTTTGTTTAAGGTTTAAAGGTTCTCTCAGGGAAATAGTTTCGGGGGTTCGTCCAGCCCATATGGCTCCAGAAAGTCTTGAGTCCATATTAATTTGAAATTTTTTTCTGCATTTTCCCCCTTTTGATCAGTATTCTTCTACAGAATCTTTGATCAAAACATTCAGTAATGGTAGCTAGGCACCATCCAGTTCTTCTGATCACATGGCAAAGAAGGCAGTTGTTCATGGAGGCAATTAGCCTCACACTCCATATCCTCCTCCTATCCTTGATTCTCCTTCCTCTGTTGCTCCAGGCAAATAGAGAACAATTGCCATGCCTTGGATGGCTGCTTGCAAGCTTTTAAGACCACTAGCACTAAACAACAAACTAGGAGGTAGAAGAGAAGCAGTAAACACATTATTAGGCCAGTTAACTGGGATGCTTCATGAAACCATGACCCTAAACTTCCAAACCAAGGAACTAAATCCCATGAGGTTTTAGGTTGTACATAAGCAGGTTCAGCAGCTACTCTTTTTGTGTGTGTGTGTGTATGTGATTGTTGTAAATATCTCTATAGAACAACTTTTGCCAGTTCAATCTTTTCCAGATGTACAACTTACTGACAGCAGTTACAATAATCAGCTGTGCAAGCCTACCCTTAATCAATGTGATTCTTCTATCACCATTAATCCCCCTTCCCTCTCCCTCCTGCCCCGGGTTAACACTAATAAACTTTGGTCTCTATACATTTGCCTCTCTTGTCTTTTTATATAACTGAGGTCATACAATATTTGTCCTTTTGTGATTGACTCATTTCACTCAGTATAGTGTCTTCAAGCTCTATCCATATTGTAGCATGTATCAAGACTTCATTTCTTCTACTGGCTGATTAGAATTTCATTGTATGTATGTACCACATTTTGTTTATCCATTCATCTGCTGATGGGCATTTATGTTTTTTCCACCTTTGGGCTATTGTGAACAGTGCTGCAATGAACATTGGTGTATAAGTCTCTGAGTCTATGCCTTCAAGTCTTTTGGGTATATATCTAGGAGTAAAATTTCTGAATCGTATGGTAGTTCTATTTTTAGTTTTTTGAGGAACCACCACACTGTTATCCACAAACGCTATACCATTTTGCATTATCACCAGCAATAGATGAGGGTTCCAATTTCCTCACATCCTCGTCAACATTTGTTATTTTCTGTTTTTTTAAAATATTTGTCATCCTAGACCCAATGGCAATGGGGTTTTCTTTGGTTTTAATCATCCTAGTGAGAGCGAAATGGTATCATGTTGTGGTTTTGATTTGCATCTCTCTGATGGCTAATGACGTTGAGCATCTTTTCATGTGGTTGGTGGGTGGCCATTTGAATGTCCTCTTTGGTGAAATGTCTGTCCAAGTCGTTTGCCCATTTTATGATTGGGCTATCACATTTCTTTATCTCAGTTTCATTAGATTACTGTACCAAATCCAAAAATGCTGTTATCTCTAAAGATGAAAAGATTTTAGTAGAGGTAGCAATATATTTTTACCACACAAAGAGAAATTGAATTAAAATATTTTAAAGTGTAAATAATCAGCCCCATGAGTAAAGAAATATATTTATCTTTTATTAACCTCTGTATTACTGATACCTTTCTTCAGAAATCTAGGCACTTATTAAATATTTGAGGAACGAGGGAATAAATTAACAGAAGAATGACTGAATAAGCATGATTGACAGGTATATATCTTTGTTTAGAAAGAGGATATAATCAAGTCTAATGAGAAATATGGATTAGGCAGCAATGTGGTGAAAAACATAGAAAAGCAGCCAATGAAAAAGAGAAAACTGCCAAACAAGGCAGTTAAATAAAATTTCCAAGGATGTAGGGAAACAGACATTCTCAGAAATTACTTTAAAGAAACAAATTACTAGATTTTTTTTCCAAAAGTCATTTGACTATATATAAACAATAAAAATATTCATATTCTTTGATCCATCAGTAACCGATTTAGTGGAGAGTCTTAAGCTATCAAAAAACAAAAACAAAAACCAAACCCATTGCCATCGAGTTGATTCCGACTCATAGCAACCCTATAGGACAGTGTAGAACTGCCCTATAGGGTTTCCAAGGAGCAGCTGGTGGATTCGAACTGCCAACCTTTTGGTTAGCAGCCCTATCTCTAAACCACTGCACCACCAGGGCTCTTAAAATATTAAGTTGTAAATATGAACCAGTTTTATTTGTTCCCAAATACTGCTTTCCTCTGTCCACTACTGAACTTTCCTTTCCTATTGGAGAGCAAGTTTTTAATAATATTTTGGTCAGGTTTCATACTTTTCCTATTACCTTTGGCTATCAGAACATTTTTGTTCTGTATTAAGACATACTATATTTTGTTTTCAAACTTTCAGTCTCTAACTTGTTTTAGAGCTTGTCCTTTCTCCTCCTTTCAGTAAAGGTTCTAGCTGCTTAGACAAAGGGTGCTGTGTGTGTGTGTGTGGTAAGACTTGGTTGGGGCTTGAGATAGAGGATGGGTCTCACTCTGAGTTGATCTTTCCTCTTCTCTTCTAGTAACTAAGTTGTCCAGTGTTGGAAGCAGGACAGTGACACAAAAAAGGCAAAAGGCTCCCTCTGAGAACTATGACCCTGAAATGAAGACACCTTAGGTTGGCTCTGGTTCTATTTGGTTCCTTTTGATGCTGGTAACTTCTGCCAATGTCTTCATCTTTGTCCTCGTTAACAGCATTTAATACCATTTAACTCTTGTTCCTTCTTCATTCAGCTTAATTTGGCTACAGAAGTTTTCCTCTTTTTAATTCTTTTAATTCTATTTTTTCTTTCATGTTTTTCCCACAAAATTGTCATTAACATATTAATTCACTCACGTTTTCTTCTAGCACGTTCATGGTTTAATTTTTTACTCTGGCATCTTTGACTCATTTGTAGTTTGATTAGTATAACATGTAAGATAGTTGTTAAGCTTTGCTCTTTCCAAATCAATAGCCAGTTACCCCCCACCCTCAAATATTGACTAACTCATCTTTAAAACACAACATTTTTATTAAATTTTCTTTTATACTTGCATCTATACTAGCTTACTCAATTCTGTTCCTTCACTATTACCACACTGTTTTATTCGCTGTAACTATTAATGTTTTAATATCTATTAGATCAAGTTTCTTTATTATATTTAAAACTCTCTGGAAATTTTCTTATGTTTATTATATTAATTGATCATGGATTTAAAGTTATTATGCCATGTTCCAAAGATACTCTGTAGAGATTTTGATTGTAATGAAATTTAACTTATGGATACATTTAGAAAAATGTGTTATCTATAAAACATTAAATGTGCTTGTTCTAAAACAAGAGATGTTTCTGATTGACTCAAGTCTTTTGTATTTATGTTGTTCAGTAGAGATAATGATTTTTTTTCCTATACTTCACCTCCTGTTAACATTTTTCTCTGGGTATTTTTATTCTTTTTGTGATAGTTAAAATTGTTTTGTGAATTACTTTTCTTCAAGCAGCTCTTTCAACTATTTGCATATAGTAAAACTAGATTTTTAAGTATTTTGATTTCTAGTCTGTAATTCAAATGAAATCCTATATTATTGCCTACATTCATTTAATTCTTTTTTCTCTCGAGATTTCCATATATATACTCATACAATCATAGCTTTTCTTTGGCATGTAGGAAAGCTTCAACTTCTTTGTTTCATTTGTTTGGTTTTTTTTTTTCCTTTGTTTTGTTTTCTGATTATTATGGCTATTACTTCTAAAACAAAATTAACGGTAGTGGTAGTAGTGAATATGTTTGTCTTCTTTTAGATTTTCAGAAAAGGGAATATTTTTATTGTTCCCTTACAAAAAAGTTTCTGATTGTTGGTCTCAGAAGTATTTTTAAGTCTTTTTTTTTTTTTAATTGTGCTTTAAGTGGAAGTTTGCAGTTCAAGTTAGTTTCTCACACAAAAATTTGTACACAATTTGTTTTGTGACCCTAGCTGATCTCTCTACAATGTGACAGCACACTTCTCCTTTCCACCTCAGATTTCTCGTGTCCATTCAACCAGCTCCTGCCCCTCTCTGAACTCTCATCTCACCTCTGGACAGTAGCTGCCCATTTAGTCTAATGTATCTACTTGAGCTAAGAAGCACACTCTTCACGATTATCATTTTATATCTTAACAATGCAGTCTAATCTTTGTCTGAAGAGCAGGCTTCAGTAATGGTTTCAGCTCTGGCCTAACAGAGTCCAGTTGCCATGACTTCGAGGGTCCCTCCAGTCTCACTCAGTCTTGTCTTTTTGCTAGAATTTGAGTTCTGCATCCCAGTTTTCTCCTGCTCCATCAGGGACTCCTTATTGCATTTGCTGAGATGGCAGTCATTGGTGGTAGCTGGGCACCATCCAGTTCTTCTGGACTCAGGCTGATGGGGTCTCTGGTTTATGTGGCCCTTTCTGTCTCTGGGGTTTATACTTTCCTTGTGTTCTTCATTCTTCTTTGCTCCAGGTAGATTGGGACCAATTGATGCATCTTAGATGGCCACTCACTAGCTTTTAAGGCCCCAGACGTCGCTCGCCAAAATGTTATGTAGAATGTTGTCTTAATAAACTTTGTTATACCAATTGACCTAGATGTCCCCTGAAACTATGGTCCCCAGCCCCCAGCCCCTGCTACTCTATCCCTCGAAGTGTTTGGTTGTATTCAGAAAACTTCTTAGCTTTTGGTTTAGTCCAGTTGTGCTGACTTCCCCTGTAGTGTATGTGGTCCTTCCCTTTACCTAAGATAATTCTTATCTACTCCCTAGTTAGTAAATACCCTTCTCCCTTCCTCCCCACATAACCATCAAAGAATGTTTTCTTCTGTGTTTAAACCATTTCTTGAATTCTTACAATGGTCTCATACATACTCATCCTTTTGCAACTGACTAATTTAACTCAGCACAATGCCTTCCAGATTCATCCATGTTATGTTTCTTGGATTCTTTGTTGTTCTTTATTGTTATGTAGTATTTCATTGTGTGAATATACAATAATTTGTTTATCCATTCGTCCACTGATGGGCACATAAGTTGTTTCCATCATTTTGCTATTGTGAACAGTTCTGCAATGAACATGAGTGTGCATATGTCTATTCATGTGATGGCTCTTATTTCTCTAGGATGTATTCCAAGGAGTGGGATTGCTGGATCGTATGGTACTTCTATTTCTAGCTTTTTAAGAAAGCACCAAATCGATTTTCAAAGTGGTTGTATCATTTTACATTCCCACCATCAGTGTAGAAGTGTTCTGGTCTCTCCACAACCTCTCTACCATTTATTGTTATGTATTTTTTGTATTAATGCTAGCCTTGTTGGGGTGAAATGGTACCGCACTGTAGTTTTAATTTGCGTTTCTCTAATGGCTAATGATTGTGAGCGTTTCCTCATGTATCTGGTAGCCACCTGAATGTCTTCTTTATAAAGAGCCTGTTTGTATCCTTTGCCCATTTTTCAGTTGGGTTATTTTTCTTTCTGTTGTTGAGGTTTTGCAGTATCTTGTAGATTTTAAAGATTAGACACTCATCGGATTTGTTGTAGCCAAAATTTTTTCCCAGTCTGTAGATTGTCTCTTTAGTCTTTTGGTGAAGTCTTTTGATGAGCATAAATGTTTGATTTTTAGGAGCTCCCAGTTATCTAGTCTCTCTTCTGGTGTTTGGCATTGTTAGTAATGTTTTGTATTCTGTTTATGCCACATATTAGGGCTCCTAGTGTTGTCCGTATGTTCTCTTCCATGATCTTTATTGTTTTAGATTTTATATTTAGGTCTTTGATCCATTTTAAGTTAGTTTTTGTGCATGGTGTGAGGTATGGGTCTTGTTTCATTTTTTTGCAGGTGGATATCCAGTTATTCCAGCACTATTTGTTAAAGAGACTGTCTTCTTCACATTGAATGGACTTTGGGCCTTTGTCAAATATCAGTGGCTCATAGGCAGATGAATTTATGTCTGGATTCTCAATTCTGTTCCATTGGTCTATGGATGTGTTGTTGTACCAGTACCAGCCTGTTTTGACTACTGTGGCAGTATAATAGGTTCTAAAATCAGGTAGTGCGAGGCCTCCCACTTTGTTCTTCTTCTTCAGTAATGCTTTACTTATCCAGGGCCTCTTCCCTTTCCAAATGAAGTTGGGGATTTGTTTCCCCATCTCATTAAAAAATGCCATTGCATTGTATCTGTGGATCGCTTTGGGTAGAATAGACATTTTCACAATGCTGAGTCTTCCTATCCATGAGCAAGGTATGTTTTTCCACTTACATAGGTCTCTTTTGATTTCTTGCAGTGGTGTCTTGTAGTTTCCTTTGTATAGGTCTTTTACATCTCTGGTTAGATTCATTCCTAAGTATTTTATCTTCTTGGGGGCTATTGTAAACAGCATTGATTTGGGGATTTCCTCTTTGAAGTTCTCTTTTTTAGTGTAAAAGGAATCCAACTGATTTTTGTATGTTTATTTTGTATCCTGATAATTTGCTGAAATCTTCTATTAGTTCCAGTAGTTTTCTTGTGGATTCTTTGGGATCTTCTGTGTATAAAATCATATCATCTGCAAATAGAGATAACTTTGACTTCTTCCCTACCAATCTGGATGTCCTTTATTTCTTTTTCTAGCCTAATTGCTCTGGCTAGGACCTCCAGCACAATGTTGAGTAAGAGTGCTGATAAAGGACATGCTTGTCTGGTTCCCAATCTCAAGGGGAATGATTTCAGACTCTCTCCATTTAGGATGATGTTGGCTGTTGGCTTTGTATAAATGCCCTTTATTATGTTGAGGAATTTCCCTTTTAGTCCTATTTTGTGAGAGTTTTTACCATGAATGGGTGTTGGACTTTGTCAAATGCCTTTTCTGCATCAATTAATAAGATCATGTGGTTCTTGTCTTTTGTTTCATTTATGTGATGGATTACACTGATTGTTTTTCTAATGTTCAAGCATCCCTGCATACCTGGTGTGAATCCCACTTGGTCATGGTGAATTCTTTTTTTGATATGCTGTTGAATTCTGTTGGCTAAAATTTTGTTGAGGATTTTTGCGTCAATGTTCATGAGGGATATTGGTCTGTAATTTTCTTTTTTTGTGGTGTCTTTACCTGGTTTTGGTATCAGGTTTATGCTGATAATGAGTATAATGAGTTTGGGAGTATTCCATCTTTTTCTATGCTCTGAAATACCTTTAGTAGTAGTGGTGTTAACTCTTCTCTGAAAGTTTGGTAGAATTCTCCATTGAAACCATCAGGGCCAGGGCTTTTTTTGTTGGGAGTTTTTTATTGCCTTTTCAATCTCTTCTTTTGTTATAGGCTTATTTAGTTGTTCTACCTCTATTTGTGTTAGTTTAGGTAGGTAGTGTGTTTACAGAAATTTGTCCATTTTCTCTAGGTATTTGTTAGAGTACAATATTTCATAGTATTCTGTTATGATTCTTTTAATTTCAGTTGAGTCTGTTTTGGTATTGGCCATCTCATTTCTTATTCAGGTTATTTGCTTTCTCTCCTGTTTTTCTTTTGTCAGTTTGGCCAGTGGTTTATCGATTTTGTTGATCTTTTCAAAGAACCAGCTTTTGGTCTAGTTAATTATTTCAATTGTTTTTCTATTTTCGATATCATTTAATTCTGCTCTAATTTTTATTATTTCCTTTCTTCTGGTGCCAAAGGGCTTCTTTTGCTGCTCTCTTTCATTTGTTCGAGTTGTAGGGTGAATGTTTTGATTTTGGCCCTTTTTTTCTTTTTGAATGTGTGCATTTGTTGCTGTAAATTGATCTCTGAGCACAGCTTTTGCTGTGTCCCAAAGTTTCTGGTAGGATGTGTTTTCATTCCCATTTGATTCTGTGAATTTCTTTATTCCATCCTTAATGTCTTCTATAACCCAGTAGTTTTTGAGAAAGCTGTTGTTCAGTTTCCATGTGTTTGTTGCTTTTTATCCTTGCTTTTTCTGTTATGGATTTCTACTTTTATTGCTTTATGGTCAGAAAAGATACTTTGTAATATTTCCATGCTTTGGATTCTGTTAAGTCTTGCTTTATGGCCTAATATGTGGTCTATTCTGTGAGTTGGAAAAGAAAATATACTTGGATGCTGTTGGGTGCACTGTTCTGTATATGTCTATGAGATCAAGTTGGTTGATTGTGGCATTTAGATCTTCCGCGTCTTTACGGAGTTTCTTTCTGGATGTTCTGTCCTTCATCAAAAGTGGTGTGTTGAAGTCTCCTTCTATTATTGTGGAGCTGTTTATCTCTCTTTTCAAAGGTGTTAGAGTTTATTTTATGTATTTTGGATCCCTGTCATTGAGTGCATAAATGTTTATTATGGTTATGTCCTCCTGCTGTATTGACCCTTTAATCATTATATAGTGTCGTTCCTTATCCTTTGTGATGGATTTTACTTTAAAGTCCGTTTTGTCAGTGATTACTATTGCCACTCCTGCTCTTTTTTGATTGTTGTTTACTTGATATATTTTTTTCCATCCTTTGAGTTTTAGTTTGTTTGTATCTTTAAGTCTAAAGTGTGTCTCTTGTAGGCACCATATAGACCGTATTTTTATCCATTCTGCCACTCTCTGTCTCTTTATTGGTTCATTGAGTCAATTTAGATTCAGTGTAATTATTGATAGGTATGAGTTTAGTGCCGTCATTTTGATGTCTTTTTTTGTGTGTTGTTGACAGTTTCTTTGTTCCACTTAATTTTCTGTGCTGAGTCATTTTTCTTTATGTATTTTCTTTTCATCTTTTTCACTGTTGTTGTTTTTGTATTTGCTGAGTCTTTATGTTTTTCCT
>NW_004443945.1:7746475-7759435 GCF_000243295.1 Trichechus manatus latirostris
CTTAATTTTCTGTGCTGAGTCATTTTTCTTTATGTATTTTCTTTTCATCTTGTTCATTGTTGTTGATTTTGTATTTGCTGAGTCTTTATGTTTTTCTTTTTTTTTTTTTTTTTATTTTGAAGCATAGGATTGTTAGTTTCCTATGTGGTTACTTTAATATTTACCCCTATTTTCCTAAGTTTAAACCAATCTTTTGTTTATATCTCCTTGACTTCCTCTCCATATGAAAGATTTATGACTACATTTTTTTAGTCTCTCTTTTTTGTTTTAATGTTGTCATCTTTTACATACTGACGTTTCTGTTTCCCTATTTTCAGTGTTTAGCTTTGATTTATTTTTGCAATTTCCTTATCTGGGTTGATATATGGTTGCTCTGTCCTGTGTTCTAGTCTTGGGTTGTTATCTGACATTATTGATTGTCTAACTGGAGGACTCCCTTTAGTATTTCTTGCAATTTGGTTTGGTTTTTGCAAATTCCCTAAACTTCTGTTTATCTGGAAATGCCCTAATTTCACACACATATTTGAGAGACAGTTTTACTGGATCTATAATTCTTGGCTGGCATTTTTTTTTTCCTTCAAAGCTTTATATATGCCATCCCATTGCCTTCTTGTCTGCATGATTTCTGCTGAGTAGTCTGCTCTTAGTCTTATTGACTCTCCTTTGTGGATGACTTTTCCTTTAACCCTAGCCACTCTTAAAATTCTCTCTTTATCATTGGTTTTGGCAAGTTCGATTATGTCTTGAGGGATCTACCTTGTGTGGGATCCGAGGAGCATCTTGGATAGATATCTTCTCATCTTTCATTATATCAGGGAAGTTTTCTGCCAACAAATCTTCAACAATTCTCTCTGTATTTTCTTTTATCACCTCCCATCCGCGTTCTGGTAGTCCAGTCACTTGTAGGTTATTCCTCTTGATGGAGACCCACATAATTCTTAGAGTTTCTTCATTTTTTAAAATCATTTTATCTGATTTTTCCTCAAATAAGTTGGTGTTAAGTGCTTTATCTTCATTCTCACTAATTCTGACTTCCATTGCCTCAATTCTGCTCCTATGACTTTCTACTGAGTTGTCTAATTCTGAAATTTTATTGTTCATCTTCTGGATTTCTGTTTTCTGTCTCTCTGTGGATTCTTGCAGCCTGTTAAATTTGTCATCATGCTCTTCTACATTCTTCTTAAGTTCCTCTATTGCTTTGTCTATATGTTCCTTGGCTTGTTCTGCATTTTGACTGGTCTCCTTCCTGATTTCTTGAAGAGTTCTGTATATTAATCTTTTGTATTCTACATCCAGTAACTTCAAGAAGTTCTTTTCCTCTGGAAAATTTCTTGATTCTTTGTTTTGGGAGCTTGCTAAAGCCATCATGGTCTGCCTTTTTACGTGATTTGATATTGACTGTTGTCTTCAAGCCACCAATAAGTTATTATAGTTATTTATTTTATGTTTGCTTACTGTATCCTAGCTTCTTGTTTTGTTTTGTTTCAATATGTCCAAATAGGCTGCTCAATGGGAGCTAGTTTGATTATTGGAGCTTTTGAATCTCTAACGTCCTGTCACCAGGTGGTTAGATCTGTTACTAAGTACGTGAGCCCAGGAGTCTGTTTACTTTTCTTGTATGGATTCAGCTCAGGTGTCCAGGTAGTCGGTCACCAAGTGTGCGGTGCAGGCTCTCACCTACAGTCCTAAACAGGCAGGGGTGATTGGAGTAGGCACAGGTATCTGGCTGCAGTAGCGGGTCACGTGCTGATCAAGGTAGGGGGCTGACAGCCATCCCTAAGTGTCTAGGAGGAAAGCATGTCTCTGTTCCCTAGAGCGTGTAGGTGGGTGGGTTTTGCAGCTGGATTACGGGCACCTAATGCTGTTGGCTGTAAGGAGTGGGAGACACCACTTATTCTTGGGCCCCTGTCGCAGGTGGCTAGGTGGCATGGGTGGAGCCACCAGTCCTCAGGCCCCTGCTGTGGGTAGGTGAGGACTCTGCTTAATGGGCAGAGCAGTGTCAAATGTCACAAACCTGCCACTCCACCATATAGTTGATACAGTTGAAGTTAAGCTTCAGGCATATACCCTGTTGTAGTGTGGTAATAAGGGCCTACGCTGTTGAAATGGGCCCACACAGGTTTATGCAGGGGTGAACAGCATTCAAAGTCTGTGGACCTTTAATGCCTGTGTCTAGGCAAAGGAGCTGTGCCTGCCCTGAGTTCCCAGCTTAGGTGAGTTGGCAGATTATTTTTTCCCTGTTTGTTAATTTATTCTCTCTCCAAGGCCAGGAAAGTGGCTCAGGACCCATGATGGGTCCTACTTCCGGCCCAGAGGACATGGCAATCACTGAAGCCAGCATGGAACTCAGTGGCGAGCAGGGAGGAGGCAAGTAAATGGGAGAGAGTTTCTTCCCAGAGGGGGTATTTTTAGATTTGTGTGGTTGGTTAGATGCATGTACTTTTCTTTTTGCTATTGAGCACTGCTTTTCACTGGTTCTGGAAGCTTGAGTAGACGCTCTGCCATTCAGTCTCTCCCAATGTGGAAAATGCATCCTGAGTGCCCCTACTTGCCTCACAGTGTGTGTCAGCTGATCCAGCCTGCAGATTGCCAGTGCTGGCCAGGTAAGGTCTTGTAACTCCTCACTGCTTTTAAACCATCTCTCCCTCCCTCTGCCACTCACTCCAATTCCTAAACTTTGCCTTTGATGTTCAGGGCTCCTAGATACTCATATATAATTAATTCACTTGTTTTTCAGGTTTTTGTTTTAAGAGGGACCACAGTAAGTGTCTGACTACTCCACCATCTTGGCCTCGCCTCCTATTTTAAGTCTCTTAAGGACAAATTACTTTACTGGAAAACTCTCGAGCTGCCTTTCTTCTTAACAAAATATTTCTCTAGAAATTGACCCTGATATACAAGGGCAGTGTCTATACTGTGTGACTCTCCTAACCTGACCATATCTGACACAGTCATTGTTGTTAGGTGCAGTCAGGTTGGTTCCCACTCATAGCAACACTACATACAAGAGAATGAAACGTTGCCTGGTCCCGTGCCATCCTCACAATCGTTATGCTTGAGCCTATTGTTGCAGCTACTGTGTCAACCCATCTTGTTGAGGGTTTTCCTCTTTTCTGTTGATCCTCTACCTTATCAAGCATGATGTCCTTCTCCAGGGACTGGTCCTTCCTGATAACATGTCCAAAGTATGTGAGACAAAGTCTTGACGTCCTTTCTTCTAATGAATATTCTGGTTGTGCTTCTTCCAATACGGACGTGTTTATTCTTTTGGCAGTCCATGGTGTATTTAATATTCTTCGCGAATACCACAACTCAAATACATTGATTCTTTTTTGATCTTCCTTACTCCTTGTCCAGCTTTCACATGCATATGGGGCGAATGAAAACACCATGGCTTTGGTCAGGCACACCTTAGTCTTTAAAGTGACTTCTTTGATTTTTAACACTTTAAAGAGATCTTTTGCAGCAGAGTTGCTCAATGCAATGTGTCCTTTGATTTCTTGACTGCTGCTTCCATGGGAGTTGATAGTGAATCCAAATTAAATGAAATCCTTGACAGCTTTGGTCTTTTCTCCTTTATCGTGGTCCTGCTTATTAGTCCCATTGTGAAGAGTTTTGTTTTCTTTATGTTGAGGTGTGATCCATACTGACAGCTGTAGTCTTTGATCTTCGTCAGTAGGAGCTTCAAGTTCTCTTCACTTTCAGCTAGCAAGGTTGTGTCATCTGCATAACACTAGTTGTTAATGAGCCTTCCTCCAACGCTGATGCCACAGTCTCCTTCATATAGTCCAGCTTCTCGGATTATTTACATAGCATACAGATTGAATAAGTATGGTGAAAGAATACAACTCTGACACACATCTTTCGTGATTTTAAACCACTCAATATTCCCTTGTTCTGTTTGAATGGCTGCTTCTTGGTCTCTGCAAGAGGACAATTAACGTTCCGCATGAGCACAATTAAATGTACTGGAATTCCCATTCTTCACAATGTTATCCATAATTTGTTATGATCCACATAGTCAAATGCGTTTGCATAGTCAATAAAATCCAGGTAAACGTCTTTCAGACATTCTCTGCTTTCAGCCAGGATCCATCTGACATCAGTAGTGATATTCATTGTTCCATGTCCTCTTCTGAATCTGGCTTGAATTTCTGGCAATCCCTGTGGATGTTCTGTTGCAACTGTTTTTGAATGATCTTCAGCAAAATTTTACTTGTATGTGATATTAATGATATTGTTCAATAATTTCCACATTCTATTGGATCACCTTTCTTTTGAATGGTTACAAATATGGATCTCTTCCAGGTGGTTAGCTAAGTATTTGTCTTCTAAATTTCTTGGCAGAAATGAGTGAGAGCTTCCTTCTAGTGCTGCATCTGTTCATTGAAACGTCTCAGTTGATATTCTGTCAATTCCTGGAGCCTTGTTTTTCACCAGTGCCTTCAGTGCAGCTTGGACCTCTTCCATACCATCGGTTCTTGATCATATGCTGCCTCCTGGAATGGTTGAATATTGACAAATTCTTTTTGGTACGGTGACTCTGTGTATTCCTTCCATCTTCTTTTGATGTTTCCTGCATCATTTAGTATTTCCCCAATAGAATCCTTCACTATTGCAACTCGAGGCTTGAATTTTTTTCTTCAGTTCTTTCAGCTTGAGAAATGCAAAGTGTATTCTTCCCTTTTGGTTTTCTAACTGCAGGTCTTTGCACATTCCATTATAATACTTCGTTTTCTCAAACTGTCCTTTGAAATTTTTGTTCAGCTCTTTCACTTCAACATTTCTTCCTCTCACGTTAGCTACTGTATGTTCAAGGGCAACTTTTAGAGTCTATTCTGACATCCATTTTGATCTTTTCTTTCTTTCCTGTCTTTTTAATGACCTCTCGCATTCTTCATGTATGATGTCCTTGATGTCATTCCACAACTCGTCTAGTCTTCAGTCATTAGTGTTTAATGCATCAAATCTATTCTTGAGATGGTCTCTAAATTCAGGTAGGACATACTCAAGGTCATACTTTGGCTCTTGTGGACTTGTTCTAATTTTCTTCGACTTCAACTTGAACTCACATATGAGCAACTGATAGTCTGTTCCACTGTCAGCCCCTGGCCTTGTTCTGACCATCATTGCTTTCCCAGAAATTAGAAATATAAACCTGAGAAAGACAGATACTCTGGCTTCTTAGAGGTGAGGTTTTTAAAGTTACTTTAATGACAAAGTCTGCTAAGACAGAATCATGAATTTCAACAGCTGAGGACCTGAAAACTACCTCACTTCCTGCTCTTCACAAGTAGGAAGTTGTCCTCACGAGCTTTGGTTGTTTAATTCCTCCCTGAATTTTGTAAGATACCTCAGGATTGTTCTAATGAAAGCCTCTCAACCCTATACATATCTACCAATTCACCATGCCCTATTTTAATTCTTATTGATCACTTAAAATGGTTCACTTTTCTCCATTTTCTTCACTCTTTACTAGATTAGATGATCATCATCTTTCAACACTTTCACAACTTCCCAACTGATCTCCCTGCTACCTGTTTAGACCGTCTCCCATCCTTTTTCCACACTGAAGCCAAAATTATTATAATAAAATATTCCCATGCTCTCTCCAGCTTTAAACTCTTCAGTCGATGTGCCCTCAAGTTAAAGTACAAAATCATATTAATGTAGCTTATAAGGTCTTCATGATCTGGCTTATTCTTATTCTCCAGCCTCTTTTCTCCCCATTATCTCCTTTCATTTTCAATTAAGAAAGACATGGTTTAGTTTTCCTCACTCTTTCTAGCTTTTTCTCACTTTGGCTTCTGGATCTGCAATTTCTGTCCTCAGACTGAAGCAGCTCATCCTCTCTCTTGGCCTGGTTAACACTTACTTCAATTCAAGTCACAGTTTAGAAATCACTGTCATCAATGAACATGTTTGATCTACCCTCAAACCTTGAATCAGGGTTAGGTGACCCAGTCCTGCTCTTATAAAAAAATAAAAAACCAAACCCGTTGCCATCAAGTTGGTTCTGACTCATAGTGACCCTATAGGACAGAGTAGAACTGCCCCATAGAGTTTCCAAGGAGCACTTGGTGGATTGGAACTGCTGACCTTTTGGTTAGCAGCCATAGCACTTAACCATTACACCACCAGGGTTCCCCCTGCTCTTATAGGACCTTATAATCTACTCTCTACTTATTCTACTTAGCTGTAATTGCCAGTTTATTTATTTTCTATAACCTTCATTGGATTGCAAGTTTAATGGGACAAAAGCTGTGTCTGTTTTGTTCATCACTGAATCAAGGCATTTGCCAATACTTGTAATGTCCTAGATAGATCGGTAGCTGCTATTGAGTCCACTTTGACTCATGGAGACCTTATGTACAACAGAATGAAATGTTGCACAGTCCTGCATCATCCTTACAATTGCTGGCATATCTGGGTCCATTGCTGCAGCAGTTGTGCCAGTCTGTCTCACTAAAGGTCTCCCTTTCTCTTGCTGGTCCTCTACTTCACAAAACATGATGTTCTCCAGTGATAGATTCCTCCTGATGATGTGTCCAAAGCACGTGAGTCAGACAATGTTATGTCATGATCCATAAGGCTTTCATTTGCTAATTTTTGGAAGTAGATCATCAGGTCCTACTTCCTAGTCTGTCTTCATCTGAAAGTTCCGCTAAAATCTGTCCACTTTGGGTGGGCTTACTGGTAATTGAAATACCAGTGGCATAGCTTCCACTATCATAGTAGCACGTAAGCCACCATAGTACGACAAACCAATAGATAGACGGTAGTGTAATGCCCTAGGCGCTCCTTAAATATTGGCTGAGTAAATTGATAAAAAAATATTAAATTATATTCACCTAAGCTTCCCGAGTTGTTGATATATTATTGTCTTTTATCAAATCTTCTTAAAATTGTTAAAAACACCATAACACACACACTATTTTCCTACTTAAATTTATGTTACCCTGGTACTGATGTTTTATGAATTCCAGTAATTGTTCTTTTCAGATGCAACTTTTCATTTATTACCTAAGTATGATAACTGTGATTTGCAATAATGGTTCAGAAATGGTGTAAATGTGTATTGACTGTCTTCCTCAATACAAATTTGTTGTATATATGCTTTAAAAAATATTCTGAAGCAAAGTCATTTAATATAGGCATTTAAATATCATATTATCAAGTGCATGTTAAATAATCATCCAATGAGTCAATTTTGCTTATCTGCTATTTTACACCTCTTCTGTGAGCTGTTTATGAAATCCAGCAGATGGAGGATTTAATGACTGTAGATCACAAATTTCCACACAGCATTGTCAGTTCAATTTTTCATCTTTCTATTTTCATCTTCTTTCATCTTGGTAAAATTGCCATAGGCTACTGATCTTGAATCAAATTTATCTGAAATTCAAACATAATGAAAATGAGAATTGAAGAATGGAAACTAGTCACAGCCATCAATATAGATTTTAAGCAAATAAATTCTTCAAACTATGGAACATCAATGCTTGTGCCTGTGGTAATAGAAGCAAAAAGATAAATCCAGTAGTGAATTTCAGCTAATTACTATTCATGTCATACTAGTTGACTATAGTAGTAATTATTTAAATATTCAATAATTTAAGTTGGTGCTGTCATCTAATGTCCTATTTGCCAGTTAAAGATTTCAAGTAAATGGTCTTGACTCATTTTCATTATTTGTCATGAAACTTAAATACAAGGTACAGATCATAAATTGGGGATTTATTTGTAGTTATAAGGATCAGATTGACATAATCTACTGTATTTTTTTCTCTCTTTTGAGGCACAGAAAGTCTGTACATTCTTGAGTGAGAATGGAAAAACAAAACAATAATAAAAAATTTCTCATTCTTTCCTTGGATTCTAGTCAAGGTTAAGCCTGAGAGAATCTCCTAAGGGATGTTAACAAAGTATATAGTTTGTAAAGAGAAGTATCTACTACTATTTTCAAGTAAGGTTAACAATTTCTCTGATAGAACCAACTGGTATCATGGGTGTTAGAGAAAATGGTTTTGCTCCAGACTGAGCTGATATCTCTTTAGATCAGAGAAAGTTTATATATACACATGATATTATTTACTATTGCACTCTTTATTATTATGACCAACATTTACTGAGAGACAAAAATATGTTAGGCATTTTGCTAAGACCTTAAACCTTAACGTATTCATCCTGTACTGCAATTTGCATCTCTACTAGCAAGGTTCATCCCTGCTAAATTCTAATGTCAATCTTTATATACCAATCACTGTTTCCATTAAAACATACCATTGCTGAAGCTTTGGTAAACCAGAGGTTTTCATGAACTTATTTGCAAATGGAAAAATATGACTTTTTATCTTTGTTCCTAAATCACTGAGGATTTAGTATAGAACCCTTACAATATATCAGACCACTGAAGAAAAAGTTTTTATTCAAGTTGTTTTCAGCAACTGCCTACTTAAAAAAAAAAAATATATATATATATATATGTGTGTGTGTGTATATATATATATATATCATCCCCTTAGTCATATCATCTGAGGAGTAGGAGGCCATGGAAATATACCAGTGTTTGTTAATCATTAGATATAAAAAATAGTTCTGTTGTTGTTTCGAGACATATTCACTTATACACTGATATTACTTGAGGATAAGAATTAGAATTTGGTTTTTGCTCAAAATGTGTATTAAAACAAATCCCAAATTTAATAAATTAAGTACAATATTAAAAGTTAAAATATAGACTATGTGTGCTACAGAAATAAGTAAAACATTTTAACATATGCCTCTCAGTATTTTATATTTATCATGCTCTGGAGCATTTTAAATTATTGTTTTCTCAAACATAAGTCAATTGATAATCTTTTTTCCTTCATTGTAGTTGCTTATATTTTGATGACCTAGCAACATTGCAAAGCTAATTTAAAAATCATAAGAAATTTTTAAAATATTTTGAAAAAACATAAAAATAAGGTTAAGGTTTTAAATACAACAGAACCAATAAATTTCTAAATAAATTAATCACTGGCAATTTATTTTGATAAGGGTAAATTTTTTAGCATCTTTCTCATCTCTCTGCTGGAAATGACATTGTCATAAAGAGAATTCATGATGCACAGAAAATGAAAACTATTTGATAATTTATTCCAAAATCAGGAAGATAGTAGCCCATAACCTATTGCTTTTGAGTCGATTCTGACTCATAACGACCCCATAAGACAGAGTAGAACTGCCCCAAGGAGTTTCCAAGGCTGTAATCTTTAAGGAAGCAGACTGTCATATATTTCTCCCATGTAGCAGCTGGTGGGTTCGAACAGCCAACCTTTCAGTTAGCAGCTGAGCACTTTAACCACTGTGCAACCAGGGCTCCTTAAGAAGATAGTAGCCTTTTTATTTCCTTAAAATAAAATGGTAGTACTTAAAATTGGCCTTGCTTACCAAGCTTCTTGAAATAATCTTACTGTAATTCAGTCTCCAATTCTGTACAAGTCACCAAACAAAATTACACAGATTTTTGAATTTCATCTGCATAATGTTAAATCACTTAATAATTTAATTTATAGTTTATTTCAAAATAAAGAAAGTGATGAGATCAAATTGATTTTCAGATTTTAAAACAAGCAATTTAAAAATGCATGCATTGCATTTACCTCATGATTTTGCCATTCTGGTATCAAAGTAGTTAAGGCTGTCTGCAATGAAATTTCAGATATATTTTTAGAATAAAATGCTGTATTATGTGAATATGTATATATAACTAACTGGATTATTGACCTATATCATAGGGTTATATGAATTTTTTTTTCTTTTTTTCTCCAAGCACTGCCTTCCACATGTTTTTTTTAATATACTTTTCTGGCACCTTAATGGCATCTTGAGCAGTTCTGGTTATTAAATGACCACTCCTAGTTTAAAATTTGAATTCTAAATTCAATTTAAATTTTATTTTCACAGTTTCCTCCTAACCCACAGAAACACATTCAGGTTTGCTACACAAAAATGGTAGAAGTACAGGCAGCTTCTATCCTGTCCCTTCTCTTTGCCTTGTCTTCTCTCCCGTTGTCTGCTGTTAGCTCAGATTGAGCAAAGGCAGATAAGCAGGTCTACTGCTTATGCTGATCCACCAGAAAACAAAATAACAGCTTCCTTTCTTTGTTATTCTATTGGAGCCTCCGTCTTCTCTTGGCTTCAGGGAGGATAATCTATAGGCTAGAGCAGGAAAAACAGACTCACCACAGGCAGTACTGACAAAGTTTGACTCCATCTCCACGTCTCAGTTTTGTTTGTTGTAGTCAGAGAAGATTTGTTGGAGTAGTGGCACACCATGAAAATAACAATTTTAGCTGCCTCTTTGAAAGCTTTAGTGGAAGCATTTAACTCCAACTATTATTAGCTTTCTTCAGAATATGGGGGTATTGATTATCTCCTCATCTCCAAATTTGGGCCTTGGCAATCAATTTTGGAGCAGAGGGAAGAGCTCTATTTAACAGTTTGCTACTTTTGTTACATTCTTTGGATTGTACCTTCTGTATTAGTTATGGTACAGTCTATACTTCTGTAATAACAACAGCAAATTAATGGTTTTAACAAGACAGAAGTGACTTCTCTCTCATGTCACCGTCTCAGGTAGTTGGTTCGGAACTGACAGGAAACTCTGTTCCATGGATTGGCCCAGGTATCCAGGTTCATTCTATTTTGGTACTCTACCATCTTGAATCACGGGGCTTCCATATTGAATTCCAAGAGGTTTATTTCACCTCTTACCCTCATGTAGCCCTGCAGAAGGGGAAAACAAGAAAAGGGGCAACATACCCATTTCATTTAAGAGCATGCCTAGAAGTAGCACATTTTATTTACCTGGTATTATTGTATTAAACAGAACTTAGCCCCCTGGCCATCATATCTAGTGTCAAGAAGTTCTGGTAATGTAATGTTTTAGCTGGCCTATGATGTGCTCTGGTGGCAAAGTGGTTAAGAGCTATGACTGCTAACCAAAAGGTTGACAGTTTGAATCCACCAGCTGCTCCTTGAAACACTATGCAGCAGTTCCACTCTGTCCTATAGGGTTGCTAGGAATCAGAACCAACTCGATGGCACCAGATTTTGTTTTGGTTTGGTTTATGATGTGCTTAGCTAAAATTCTGGCACTATAATATTAGTGAAATGACAAGATAATGCATATTGTGGGACAGCAAGTAATATCCTTCTATTAACTGAAAACATCTGAATACATGGTCTTGCAGCAAAATGACTAAAAGAAAATCATGATGATTGATAGAGTACCCCAGGCACTTAATGTTAAGTGCTTTAATTATTTAGGCATTATTTTAAACTTAAGAGTTGTTTATGAGTTGTATCCTAAAAGGAAGCTGAAAGGGGATTGGGTATCAAAAGAGGCACTTTGCTTCCCTGGATATTTCCTTCCTTCCTTCTTTTCTCTCTCTCTCTTTCTTTCTTTCTGGAGTAATTGGGTTTGGGGAGGAAGAATACAGAACTAAAATACCATTTTTATCACATCATGTTAAGAACATATGCTATCAGCATGATTTATCACTGTGAATGTTAACCTATATCTCCTGCATGAGGTAGTAATTGTCAGCTTTCTCCACTGTAAGTTGCTCTTTTTTTCTCCCTTTCCATTTGTAGTCTTTGGAAAGAAGTCATTATGTGCAGCCTATCCTTAAGAAGTGGGGAATTATGTTGCACCTCCTTGAGAGGACAGTTTCTACATACATTATTTGGAATGCTTCTGCACAAGGTATTTGTGTCTTCTTCTGCACTTATTTATTCATTTATGTTATCATTTATTTATATTAGTATGGACTCATGGATATTTATTTTATACTTGTGTTATAATCCAGTACTATTATATTTTATTTTGTTGCTTAAATTGTTTCAGCCTTGTCCCTTAGAAGCTCTTTCAGTGGGCTCCTGTGTCCCTTTGACACACCCATATCATTGTGGATTTTTGTGAGCAGTTTCTTACTTTAACGCACTACAAGATACTCTAGGCTCATTTTGTATATTTCCTGCTTTATTTCTAGAAACAGCCATTTCTCAAAAGTTCCTTTCATTTGAGAATGAATATTATCCCATTTTCTAACTCATTCTGTGAGGCCGGCATTATCTTAATAATCAAGGTAAGAATGTTACAAGAAATTCAAACTACAGACCAGTATCTTTCATGAATGTATATGCAAAAATCCTCAACACAGTGTTATCAAATTCAATCCAACAATGTATGAAAATAATTGTACAACTTCATTAAATAGGATTTGTTTCAGGTAAGTAAGACTAGTTCAGCATTTAAAAAATTAATCAATGTATGAGCAGGCTAAGTTAGAAAAATCATATAAGCATATCAATTGATGCTGAAAAAGCATTTGACAAAATCCAACACTTGTTTATAATAAAAACTCAGAAAATTAGGACTAGAGAGAAGCTTGTCAAACTGATAAAGAACATCTACAAAAAACCTACAGTTAACATCATACTTAAAGTTGCAGAATACAAGTTTAATATACAAATGTCAATTGTTTTGGTATATACCAGCAATTAACAATTATATATATAACAATTATTAATAATTATATACACTTTAAAGAAGTGTTTTGCCACTGATTTGCCCGGTGCAACACATCATTTGATTTCTTGACTGCTGCTTCCATGGACATTGATTGTGAATCCAAATATATCCTTGACAACTTAGGCTAAAACCCAATATGCATGTGTTTGTGTGTGTGTGTGTGTGTGTGTGTGTGTGTGTGTATACATACCAAACCTGTTGCCATTGAACTGATTCCAACACATAGTGACCCTATAGGACAGAGTAGAACTGTCCCATTGGCTTTCTGAGGAGCAGCTAGCTGATGGATTTGAACTACCGACTTTTGGTTAGCAGCTAAGCTCTTAATCACTGTGCCATCAGTCCTCTCTCTCTCTCTCTCTCTCTCTCTCTCTATA
>NW_004443945.1:7761525-7796365 GCF_000243295.1 Trichechus manatus latirostris
ATACAAAAAAAAAAAAAGAATTATTTATGTGAGATCAAATTGACAATAGCAACTCAAAAGGTTTGATGGGAAGCCTAGGGGACAGTAAGTTGAAGATAACTGTGATGCAATAATTTGGAAAAAAGATAGTGAGAATAGCAGCACAACTGGAAGAATGTAATCAGTGTCACTGAATTGTACGTAGAAACTTTTGAAATGGTGTAACTTTGGCTATGTATATTTTCACCAAAAAAAAAACGTCCTCCAAGGTCAAGAAGGGAGATTGTTGACATGTCATGGGGTTGTTAACCCATGTCATAAAACAATATGTATACTGACTGTTTAATGAGAAACTATTTGTTCTGTAAGCCGTCATGTGAAGTACAATTTAAAAAAAAAAAATTTCTTCTTCTGGAAAAAAAAAGATACTTTGTAGATCTCTATAAACTGATTCAAAATTTATATGGAAAGGCAAAAACAAAAAAAAAAGAGTCAACATAATATGAGGACAGATGAAGTTGGAAGGCTCATACTACTTTATTTCAAGAAGTACTACAGAGCTACACTAAAGTAGAGAGCATGATATTTGTAAAAGAATAGATACATAGATCAATGGAACAGAATAGAGAACCTAGCAATAGACAACACAAATAAGTCAACTTATCTTTGAAAAAGTACCAAAGGCAATTCAATCCAAAAATGGGACTGGAACAATTGAATGCCCATATGCAAAAAAAGAAAAAAGGAAAAAGAATTGAGACACAGATCTTGTATCTTTCACAAAAATCCACTCAAAATGGGTCATAGACCTAAATGTAAAAACTATAAAACTTATAGACTAAAACATAGGAGAAAATCTATGTGACCTTGTGTTTGATGATGAGTTTTTAGACACAACAACAATAACAAAAAAAAAATTGATGTTAGACTTTATTAGAATTAAAAACTCCTCCTTTTAAGAGACATTTCAGCAGCTCACTGATTTGGAAAAGAAACTGGAACTTCAAATACTGGCTGCTATCTGAGTTTTTCTGACCTAATTCCCTACCACTTTATATGCACAATTAAACCATGTTTCCCTGAAAAAAGCAACAATGGTGCTTGTTTGCTTAGAGGCAAAATTGGTCACTTGCTTCTTGAGAAGTGTCTTTATTCTGTCATTAATCCGTTAATTATAATTAACAAAATAATTTTATTACTTATAGGATGCAAAAAAAAATTAATCAAAAAAGCAGTATAGTTCTACAGTTAAAGATTATTGGAAAGTAGAATGCAGTTTGGATATTTGCCTAAACGTGTACCCTTTTGCATATAGCTCAGTACCAAAAACCAAATCCATTGCCATTGAGTCCATTCCAACTTACAGCGACCCTAGTCCAGTACAGTAGGAGGAAAATGAAATGTGGAGTCTCACAGTCTTTAACTTAATTTTAAAATACAGTCCTGCTATTTAATAGCTATGTGACATTAATGTTCTTAACCTTCCTGAATCCAAAGTTCCTTTTCTCTTAATTATTGGTAAGACACAGTTGATATATTTTTCTGAGGGTTAAAGTAGGTAACAGGAGCAACAAGAATATGGATTATCTGCTTTTGAAAGGATATTTCTTGCTAACATACAGGAAATTCAGTCCCGTTACCTTTCTTGCCTTTAGTTTCTTCCCATACCAGGACTAGTGTGTGGTTTGTTATATATCTATCATCCATTAGCAGGTAGTGATTGTTATTCTGCTTGGGAATCCACATTGGGTCTTGTGCTTAGTCACACACATCATTGCCAACGCCTCCCTAAGATGCTTGTGGTTGATAATGTCACCTTTATGTTTCTCTTCAACTAGTTAGTCTTCCCCAGATCCCCAAAACCAGACTGCTTTAGAGATCACAGTATTTTTAAATAAGTAGATCAGAAAAGATAAGTCAAATGTAAGAAGAAAAGAAGTTGCTATGCTAGCTTTATGAAGAACCTCAGTCTAGTCCCACACTCAATTCTTCCTTCAAGAAATGTCTCTACTGTCATCTGCAGAGGAGTTTCCACATCTACATTTAAGACAAAAATAATACCAATCTTACAGTTTCTTTCAAAAATAGAGGACTAAACACTGAACAATGTATTTTATTAAGCCAGTCATACCCTTACCTCAAAACTTGAAAAATCCTAAAAAGAAAACTATAGACTAATATCCCTATACATAAATGCAAAAATTCATTACAATTAGCAAATCAAATTGAACAATGTATGAAAATTATAATGCATAATAACCAAATGGAGTTTATCCCAAGATAACAACATTGGTTTAATATCCGTAAATCAAACATTGTAAGTCATCATATTAATAGAATAAAAGGTAAAAACTAAATGATAACTTAATACATGAAAATCTTTCTAAATGAAACACAGCTCCTATTAATGATAAAAGTTGTCAGAAAACTAGAAATAAGACTTTTGTCACCTGCTAAAAGATATGTAAGGAAAACGTACTGCCAACATCATACTCCATGGAGAAAAACATACCTTAGGAGAAGAACAAAGCAAGATTGACAATCTCATCAGTTTTAGTAAACATTGTTCTGGAGGTCCTTGTCAGTTAATAAGGCAAAAAAAATGAAACAAACATCATATATATCGGAAAGGAAATAGTAAAGCTTTCTTTATTTGCAAATGACATGTTTGTGCATGTAGAACCAAATAAGAAAACTAAAAATCAATTTTCAATCTTAAAAGTTAGATTAGTAAGATCTCGATATAGATAGTCATTATACCAAACTCAATTGTATATCTCTATGCTATCAATAAAAATGGAAATTGATATATAAATATGAAATTTACATTAGCAGCATAAAAAACCTAGGGATGAATTTAGGGGAAAATATATGCAAGACCTTATGCTAAAAACAACTGAATATCGCTAAAGGAAATTAAAGAAGACCTAAATAATTCAAGAGATAGGAGCCCTGGTGGCACAGTGGTTAAGAGCTCAGCCACTAACCAGAGGGTTGGCAGTTCGAATCCACCAGTTGCTCCTTGGAAACCCTATGAGGCAGTTCTACTCTGTCTTATAGAGTTGCTGTGAGTCGGAATCGACTCTATGGTAACAGGTTTAACTATGTTTATGGCTAAGAAAATTTGATATTGTTAAGATGTCAATTCTCCCCAAATTTATGTATTGATTTAATGCAATCTCCAGCAAAATCTTAGCAGGTTTTTTTGAAGAAACTGGTGTGATACCTCTAAATTTTTATTTGGTAAAGCAAAGGAACTGGAATACTCAAAATAATATTGAAAAGGAACAAAGTTGGAGGATTGGTATAACCTGATTACAAGATGAATTATAACATTACAGTAATCAAGAAAGTGTGGTTCTTGTATAAGACAGAAATATAAGGGAATGAAACATAATAGAGTACAGAAATAGACCCACACATATGTGGTCCTTTGATTTTCAACAAAAACCAAGGTAAATCCTTATTCCAGCATGTTCCAAGATATTTTTACATCAAAGCACATGAAGAAAGTGATAATGCTTGTGTAGTTTACTGATGTAAATGGAGAAATTGTTTGTAGCTGAAACAAGTAATTCAAGGATTCCACTGCCTCAGACCCTGTCCGGAGGCCTAAGGGTCTGAAGAAATTAATATCTCGGTACACTTGATACTCAAATTAGTGAGACCTGCTGCATGGGGCCTAATTTATCTGTAAGTGACTCGATCAAGTGCTATCGGGCAGAATGAAAATAGAGAACTAGGTTAAGTTCACTTTATGAGAAAATAAAATTACATTTTTACTTACAATTTTTGAACTTCACTAATTGTAAAATCCCAACAACATTCTTGCCAATCAGTGATCTAGCTAAGGCAACTAGTCAGTATATAGGAAGTTCCAACTCTGCCCTTAGGCAGAGAAGGGAAAGGGTTGAAGCCTATCTTTCCAAAGATCAAAATAGCCTCATGGCTATGCTGTCAACTTTAACTTTTCATTGTGAGATTACTTCTTACTTTGCTACTTCTATCTCAATGTGATTATTTATTGAAGTGCATTTGAGAGCAATTAAGATAACAGCAAGAAGTCAAAGAACAAGCATTGAAGGACACTGAAATCAAGGCAGGGTAATTCAGTGAGAAACAATGAAAACCCACTAGGGAACTGCACAGCCATTTTGTATTATGGGTAGAGGAATTTCAGCCAAGTGTGATATGACTCTCAGAAGCCTATGATTAAAAATGTTGCTCTTATTGGCCATATTATAAACTGAGTAAGGTAAATGCTACGGACAGCAAAGTGAACCTTAGTTGTTGAATAATCAGCAAATTGCCACTTATTCAAACCAAAATTATCCTTGCAGAAAAGCATTGAGATACTTAAACCATTTACCCTCTTCTATTCTGCTATTACATCTCAGAACTTCGTCATCTACCAAAATACAAATTTTCTGAAGCAGCTCAACAACTCCTGAGTTGAAAGCTTGATTCTGATCTCCCTGCCAATGATAGTATTATCCAGAATGAAACAACTACAGCAATAACAGACAGAGAAACAAACAACAACAAAAAAACACAATCTATGCTAATAACACTTTCCATTGGCTCAGATAACTGATTTTTCTCTGAGGGTTGTGATTTTTATTACAATGGAATAATTGTGGTATCATATGAGATTAGTTCTGAATTCTAAGTAGTAATTAAATGCTGAAATGTATATTTGATCTTTTGATAGATGATTTATTCAGCTTTTACCTGCTCCGTATAGGGGATCTAATATGTGGCTTACATGCAACTAGGTACATTTTATTCCATGTTGGCATTATCAGTGTGGATACGGACATTTTTGCTATCACCTAGTGTTCTTCTAAGCTGCCTTCCTCCACCCTGGATAATTATGCTCAAGGAATGCAACCTAATTTGAATATTAGCCTGAGCAACACATAATTAAGAATGTAAATCTTAAGAAAAACAAAAACTAATTTAATCCAAAATCAAATATAAATGATGTTTGGATTCTCCCATTACTGCTTCTTCTTATCACCTCAGGAACTAACTATATACTAAAGAGATTATGCATATGAATGCATTCTTAGGTGAATAAACACTAGTCATTACAAAGTGAGGTCTGAAAAGCTAAGGGCAACACAGAAAAAAATATGTTCTATTTACGCAGGATCAATATATTCTAGGCATCTAGGCATAAGAAGGAACTACTTTCTTATATGGTTTAATAAACTGGAAGAAGTAAGTGTGAATTTTCCTTGGAAGTCTCTAAAATCTTAATGGGTATTGGTTAGCCTGCCCTGTATTGCTTTGAAATAGAGATAGATTAAACAAACATTCTCCACACCCAGATAATTCTTAAAATAAGGGAGAAGGTGAGGGAACTTTTACTACCTATTTACTAAGTACAAGGAGATTTATAATATAATTTTGTCCCCTCTTGTGATGAGTACAGCTTTATTATTTCTTTTTGCGGAAGAAGAAAATGAGACTGAGAAAAATTAAATAAGTTGTCAAAGGTCACACAACTGGTAAGTGGATAGCTTGGATTTTGATACATATTTTTTTAAATCCTAGTTGTGTGGTATTTCTATTATGCTATGAAGGAAATGACAACAATGAGAATTTTAAATTTTATAGATAGAAATTCTGTTTTAGTTCTTACTTTTATTTTTCATAGCACATTTTAAACTGCTTCAATATACATTTCAAATTTCATTTCCAATACCATTTTACTGAATTTTCTGTCTTCCTGTGGAGCAATTAGAAGTTTATATTGTTTCCATTACCCTTCAGAAGTGAAATAAGCAAAAAAAGAAATTGTCTTTCATTTAAAATCATCCACAGGATCTATGATGGAACCATACATTTTCCCAGGACCCTGGAATCGCAGCTTAAACCCTTAGCATGCCTTTGACCACACTATGGACATTGTTGTCAAGTCAGCTCTACTCATGGTGACCCCATGCACAACGGTATCAGATGATTGTGATCCTTCAGGTTTTCACTGGCTGATTTTCAAAAGTAGATCACCAGGCCTTTTTTTCATAATCTGTCTTAGTCTGGAAGCTCCCCAGAAACCTGTTAAGCATCGTAGAATCACACAAGCCTCCACTGACAGAGAGGTAGTGCTTCACTGGTTGGGAATTGAACCTGGGTCTCCCACGTGGAAGGCAAGAATTCTACCACTGAACCACTGATGCTCTCACTATGTACATAAGAGATTGTAAATAAGCATTTGCTGAATTGAATTATCTTCCTATATCCATGGATCAAAATGTTTATTCATCCTTGCATAGCTACTTTTTCATTTATCTTTAAAGAGCAAGAATATGCATAGGATTCATTTTTTAATATATAAGAGCACATTTTTGTCCTCTGGAATCATGCATTTATAGTTTTAAGAAATATATAGACCATGTGACCTACATTCAATTTTAGATGATTGCTAGAGTTTAGTAAAGTAATCCTATGTCTAGAATTCAGATCTCCTGACCTCAAATCTTTGTTCTTTCTCCTGTATCCGATTGTCTTTCATTTGTCCATGCAGTTTAATATTAGCTAGAAAACATATTTTAACATTTACAGTCTTTTTGAAAAATCCTGTTATTGTTAAAGAATAAGTTTATAAAGTACTCAAAGCGCCACCATCCTGTATATACTGCTATAATGAAAAAGTTAAGTAGAGTTTTATTGTCAATTTTAAAAAGCAGCAACACAATCAAAATGCAGCAAACTCTAAAATCATGGCATAGAGTGTATGGACTATTGGAATGGCTCTCATTATGTCTCCTTGACAGCTTTTGAGGGAGAATTCTTTTTCATCTCGCCTGTATTTCACACTGGCAGGATAAGTTCATAGACATCTCACAATTAATGTATATAAGAAATTTGACCACATTCTGAGCAATTGAGAAGCTTATCAGAGAAATGCCAGTTTTAATAAAAATTCTACCTAATCTTATACCATAGATTCCTGTAGAAAGTTATCAAACTCAAAAAAAATGAATTGCAAAACTAATCAAAGTGCATGTACAGTACATACAATTTACTATGACAGCAAATACTTTGGGGCTATTTAAAAAAAAAATCCAGGGAACAGAATCTAAATAGTACAATTTGTGGTAAATGTCAAGGAACATTATTCTGATAAATGTCATTGTAATAATTAGATGGAAATTGTTCTGAGTATTACAGACTATATAATCAGTTTTGAAAGAAGGATCAAAGGTGTAAATTTCATGACCATTCAGTGAAAGCACTTTCAGAAGCTTTACCGTAGCTTGTTCCTGGGGGAAGGGAAAGATGGGGGAAGATAACATTATGACAAAATCATTCTACTCAGCTAGAGTAGATTGCACACTTTTTTTAATAGACTACATTTGTCAATTCTCATTTGGGAGTGCAATTATCTTGATTTTAAACACAAGAAAGACAAAAATAAAGTTCAATAGTTACATTTTCAAATTATGATAAAATACGCACAAACATATGTTTCCTAGAGTTACAGTACAGGTTCTGACTGACAATGAGGAGCAAAGAACTTTTATAATTTTCTCAACAAACAGAAGCAGTACATTCTGGTTATTCCCCACCCCGCTCTTTGTTTTTATGGAACCAGTACTATATAGGCGAGCATGAGAAATCACTAAAATGTGGAGAATACTCTCAAAAAAATACGTTTTTGAAAGACAAGATTAAAGTATATGAAATAATTAAGACTTATGCAAGATACTGCTCAATCATTTTCCTAAGCCAGGGCTTTCCAAACTGGGGAGGTATTGATCTCTCAGCCCTCAGGACAGCCAAAGAGCCCCCGTTTATCCCATTTTGCCATGTACATATTATGTGGTTCATGACATTGTAAGTGTTGAGAAGTATTGGCCTAGGTAACAGATTTTAATAGAAAGTCTAAAAACGGAAACGTCAGTATGAATTTCAGGAAAGAAAGATGGGGTAAGTGTTTGGCAGGACACTTACAGTGTTCATGAGATATATCTGCTCTTTATCACTTTTAGAGGGCTTAGCTCAAAAGGGCCGTGGCTGGCTGGCATCCTGTCTGGCTTCTTAAGGTATGCTGTCTGGCTGTCTGAGTATATCTGGGCATAAACAAGAGGGAAGTAGGAGAGTGTGAGAGGGATTCAAGGTGATTTTGGAGAACTGTAATTGATTCCTCAATTCAGGAGTCCTACAGAATTCAAGGTCAGCCTAAGTCTAAGTCAGAAATTCCAGATTAATTTTGCAGTGACTGAACGTTTGCCATAGGCTAGGCATATGGGGGAATCTGCAAGATCAGTGAGTTTAGTGTATGAATCAAACACAACTTACAGCTGTGCTTTTGTGGAGTACAAAATAATTATTTTACTATCCTTCAAACTAACAAAATATGGTTTAATTGAGAGACATACAATGAAGGTAATCAACATTTACAAATGGAAAAAAAAACCACTGATCTTTCAGTGCAAAGATTTTTGCAACCTTATGTTGTATTCTTTATGGAAACTCTATTTTGACTACATTTATAAAAAATGTAGTTAGTGTATTTCTCGAACATCTTTTAAGAAATTCACCTTCTGTGATTCTAGGTGATCCAACTGATTTTAGCTGTAGGAACTATAGAACAAAGACCAAACCCATTGCCCCTCGAGTTGATTTTGACTCATAGCAACCCTATAAAACAGAGCAGAACTGCCCTACAGGGTTTCCAGGGCTCTAACATTTATAGAAGCAGACTGCCACATCTTTCTCCCATGGAATAGCTGGTGGGTTTGAACCGTTGACCGTTAGCAGATGAGCCCTTTAACCACTGCGCTACCAGCGTTTCTGTGGGAAATATATATAGGTAAAAATATGCTTCTTTTTGTTAGCTAGAACCCATAGTTAGCTAAATTCATGTTGTTCTATTTATTCAAAAATACAGCTACTCCTCACTTATCAACATGTTTAGGTTTCAAAGACCAGGTCGTTATGAGAAAATTCCCCTTAGACGAAAATGGAGTCAAAAGGCAGAGCCCACCATGGCGCCTGCACCCCGCCTTCAAGCAGGTCGTTAAGCCCTGTGGTAAGGCATGTTGTTTGGAAGAGGCCCACAGCTGGACTAATGGGGCCAAGCTACAGGCCTCCAGCCAGCTGTCTCCGCGCCTCGCCGACACCACACAGCGTGCTGCACACCTTCAGCCAGTAGCCCCAACTGCAGAACGCAGCTGTGTCCCTCGCAACTAGGACCTGCAAGCATTCCAAGAGGGCCATGGGCGCTGGCAAAGGTAACATCATCTCACAACTGGAAGAAGGCAGCCCTGAGTGCAGGCGGGCCCTCACCTTCCTAGACATGGACCTGGTGGTGCACTAGGTGTCATCGGCTGACGACGGCCAGTGTGAGTACCTCCTGGATATGATCCCACCACGTGCTCCATCCCCTAGTTGGCCACATGGAAATAGCGAACACCCACCTCCTTCTGTCCTCACAGCTGCGTCTGCTGAGAAGGCCTGCACTGACCCATCCTCCGCGTGGGAGACAAAGCTGCTGAGCGCAGTCACCCAGTAAGTGATCTAAGACGCTGCACAACTTGGTGTTTATTACTGCCAGACATACATCCTTAACGCGCAAAATAGACAGCAGATTTTTTACTATTGTTGTAAATGCGAACTGTCAGATAACGAGATAGTTGGTAAGTGAGAAGTAGGTGTGAATTGAGTTGAAGGAAATATTCTCATATGAAAAAGCTTTGTTTCTTTTTATTTTAATAAATTTGTTAAAACAATGAAATGTTATTTGGGGTAACATTAAGAAATACAAAATTTATTATCACGCCATCTGATGTAGGAAGCTGTTACCTAGACACATTTTATAGGCATCTTTTATATTTAACACACTTTCATTTCTCTGAGGCCACTATTCAAATGGGTGACAGGATAATTTGTTTTGTTCAGTGAATTCCTGATACAAGGAAAAGTTCTCTCATCTTTCATTCAACAATTTATCTTCCTGTGGTGATTTATTTTACTATTTCCAGACACACTTTATTACCCACAGACTTGGCAAGCGCTTCCCACCACCCCCCCTTTCTGGGAATCAACTGAGTCCAACCTAGGTATGCACATTATAACAAATACAAACTTCTTGCATTTCACGTTATTACAGACAATCTGTTGTTTTGTTTGGCACAATTTTTCTGTTGTAAAATTGGTAGCAACACTGAGATGTAGCTAGATATAAAATATTTAGGATTATCTTTAATGAAATAAGTTGCAATTGTATCAATTGTGAGGTGACATAAAAAATCTAAGGTGAAATGGTTTTGGGGTGAGTCAGAAATGCTTGTTGTTATGCTGTAAGGCTGTATCTTCATTCTGGTTAGTAAGGAAAGGCTCTAAGATAGAAACGGCATTTATGAGAAAGAGAAAGAAGGGGAAAGGAAAAAACAAAACAAAAAAAGGCATCACATTTAATTCTGTTTATATGCTATTTATATTGTAATTCAGTTCAAATGACAAATGAAAATATTATAAGATTCTAGAATTTAGGTGTTCAGAACAGTCTTATGTTTCCTGTTTTGTGTTATTGTACTTCATTGTCAATGGAGTCTACACATACTGCCTGTTAATGAATAGTGGGTGATAAAAATGGTATTTTTATCATGAGATTCTATTTTTACATACTCGTTTGTTAATACATCCTAACTGCAACAATGTCTAATTTGAAGAAGAAAATCTTAAACAGAAAAATATTTATTCTAGCCCGTACAGTCAAAAATATATAATCAAAGATACAAAGTCTACCAGCTCTCACAACTTATTTTTTTTAAATTGTAGAAATTTCTGAACTCTCTTGGATCAATATAGGTCCTTTATATAACAAAATTTGTTAATTATATTCTTAGTAACATGGCTCCCATGAGATTGTATCTACCTTGAAAATGTAAAATATAGAGTAAATATTATTCAATAACTTTGATCAATGAGATTAAAAATGAATTAGGATCCAGGGAATGGACTCGGATTACAATGCTCTTTAGTGCTCTTGGTAGCATTGTGAAGATGTTCCCCAGATTTTTAGTCTTTGTAAATTTAGAGTTTTGGAATAGATCATCTCAAGACCTTTTCCAGCTCTGAAGTTCTGTAATTCTCTGCCACAAGGTTTTGGTTCTATATTTATGGATCTATTTCATATCTCTTCCTTTACTCATATATAGATGCAACAATATGCAGAATATCATGATTTATTAAACAAAGAGTAAGATATCTAGGAGCAATTTTTTTTTTTTTTTTTAAGATGGACTACTGCTTTTTGTATTCTGCTCCACACAGGTGCCTGTTTACAAGTTCATCAAAAACAGGCCACAACTGTAAAAGCAAACTTTAGGTAATGAAGAATTACCTTTGAGAGCCTCCAACTGCTTTTGCAAATTGTTTGGTTCACTCTGATTACCAGAAGTTCCTTGATGAAGGTACTCTTCAAAGCAATGGTGTGCTTTTGTCACGAGATAGAACACTTGTGAAAAATCTCCTCAAATAAGTCAATAACAGTACACATTGAAAATTTCCCTGCTTTTGCCCAAAAGTTAATTTTTATGTAAAAAAGAGGTAATTAGTCCCTCTCTGTTTGGAAGGCCGCTGCTAATGACTTTTTCCGGTTTCCAATGTTCTCTTCCTGGAAAAAAAAAAAAAATCACATTTTCTTTTTCTTTCAATGTCCTTCATAAGTAGTTTACTCCAGTTCCCATCTGAGGGATTTCCAGGTGGAGAGGTCTGTCATAAAGTTGAACACTATCTCAAAATCTGCCAAGCTGAAGGCAGAAATTTGGGAATCATGAACATATAAGTAGTTGCTGAAACCGTGGAAGAAATCCAGAGAAAGCAAGAGAGACAGAGAGAGAGAAAAAGGATTTGTATGGCCCTTTTTGATCTAGCCTTGGAAGTCGCACAGCATTATCACTTACAGCACGTTCTATTAATCAGGATAGTCACAATGTCCAACTCAGATTCTAGAGAAGGGGAGATAGACTTCACCACCTGACGAGTGATGAGGTTCAGAAGGAGAATGTGGGAACTGAAACATTGCTGCAGTTATTTTTGGTAAATATAATCCGCTGATATTTTGATATTTCAGTCTCTGGTTTAATACACTAAACAATGACTATATCATTCATAAAACATTTATTTATTTTAAATATTTCACATTAAATTATTCTGTGTCTCCTTAGGGTTTTATTATTACTATTGCTATTATTGTTATTGACTTGTGAGTTTCCAAATCTCAGTGGTCTTTAATTTTTTTCCTGCGATAATTTGAATTCTGATAATTCACGATTCAAAAAGTTTGTATTGTAAACAGTCTAGTGAGAGAGACTACATTAAACCATCTCTTTCAGAATATTTGAATCCTAAAGGTTTATCTGAAGAAAGTAGTATTTTTATTAAGTGTTTTTTAGAATAAATTTATTATTCACATAAACCTGTTTACGAATTTAAAAAAAAAAAATCACAAATTGTGTCCACTATCCCCAGCTCATTCCAATGAGAAATATCAAGTTTTACTTTATTTTATGATAATTTAACCTAAACAACGATTGACTGGGTGTCATGTAAGTAAAGCCTTATCGTAAGTAAACATTCTATACCATATAATATTATTCTAATATGTTCAGCATGTTACATTCTATGGTAAAGATTGTTTCTCCCTTAAAATTGCTAAAGACAGCTCCAGGTGAAAGAAACAAATTATGTGCTTCAAAAAAAAAATAATTGTATAATAAAAAAACAAGTAATTTACCAACTTTGTTCAGATTAAACAAAAGAGTACATTAAAGTGGAAAGAGTTGTTGCCGAAGCGATTATACTAGTCAAAGTGACATCATCAAGCTTACACTTAGTATAACCTTTTTTAAAGGTTAGTAGGCAAAGGACTATCTCTGCTCTTTGAAAATGTCAGAAAAAAATGTTACTTTTCCAAAAGGTAAAGCAACATTAATCTAAACGTTAACCAAAAATCTGTTGCCTTTGAGTAGATTCCAACTCCTAGCGACCCTACAGGAGTAGGGAGTTGAGGAGTAGAGCTGCCCCATAGCATTTCCAAGGAGCAGCTGGTGGATTTGGACTATCGACCTTTTGGTTAGCGCCGTAGCACTTAACCACTACAACACCAGAGTGCCTATCTAAGCATTAGCAGCGCAAATTATATTAAGAAAATAGTTCTAATAAATAGTATTAATCAGAAATTATCATACATTCCTAGAAAGTTTGGATGCAGTCAAAGGAAGTTTGAAGTAGATTAAAAACTCATCTTCATTATTCTTAGATACATTAGCTATAACCTAAGAACACTGGACGAGAAAGAATAATGAAAGGCTTAGAAATACCAGTACTATAAAGAGAAAAGAAAATGATCTTACTTAAATTGTAATAATATACAGACCTAAATGGACACTTAATTTGAGAGAACACAACCTGATATATTAGATCAAGAGTAGGACGCCAGGGCACAGTCTCCACTACTAATTAGATCTCACTTAACCTATCTCCCTGTGCTTCAGTTTCTTTGTAAAATAGGCATTTTTGCCCTGGACTATCTGGCAAGACTGCTGTGAATTGATGTTAAATTGCTTCCAGTCATTTTACATTAATATTTAGACTGTTTCAAATCATTTTAGATATCCTTATACATAAATCTTTTTACACATGTGCTAATTTATTAATAAATTTTTAAAAGTAAAATTGCCAAATTAAAGGGTATGTGTATTTTTCCTTTTGCGAGATACTCAACATATAGCTTATTTTCTTAGATTGACACAGTGGCTGCAACAATGGGCTCAAACATCGCAATGTTTATGAGGATGGTGCAGGACTGGACAATATTTTGTTCTGTTATACATAAGATTGCTATGAGTTGGAGCCTACTGGAAACACCTAAAAAAACATCAAAGTTTACATTCTGTGGTGTTGTCAGGTTGGCTATTCATAGTCCCCTAAATAAATCACTCAAGATAAGACCATATTTCCAAAGTCTAGACTATAAACACAAAGAGATTAGGAATATTTATTTTGTTTACTCTTGAATCCTCCATGCCTAGAAAATGCTCAGCATATGCACACCTCAACTCACTAAAGAGATTCAGCAAGCAGAGGAGAATAAGGGAACTAGAGATAAAAAGTGATAATCAAATCCATATGCATAATATGCATTGGGTGCAATCTCAATAAACATCTTTCACATGACATGCTGTTACATGACAGACACTTCAAAACTTGAAGTCCTTGAGGAAATTGCACATATAATTTATTATAAGGTATGCTTCAAATCATACTGGCTTATTCTCATTTCTTAGGCAATGTGGAAGAAATGTACTATTAGGCAGAGGACCACAGCAGTTTTTTAAAAGTAGTGGGAAATACTAATCTGAGAAATGTTCTACCACCTGCTTCCAAATTGTATCCTTAAATATTCAAAACACACCTTTGCCTAAAGTTGCAGAAATTATATTTTAAAAGACTCTGCCAATGCTTCTTCCTTGCCTCAGAATGTTTCTCCGGTTCTAACATGCTTGCTCCCTGCTATTCTGTAAATATGGGTTTCCATTGGTTCATATAATCTTGGATATTAATCTTGGACCATGTGTCTAATTTTACAATTTGAACTTCACCATCCTACTCTAATGGTCTGCCTCATAACTGACTAGAAAATACTTATATGACACAGCTCTTTGCACAAGAAGCTCTGAGAAAGAAGATGCCAAGACTAAGCATGCCAGGTATCTCTAGCTCGCTCTCAATTTGGAGAATCTGATAATAATTGTTGGCTACTCTAAAGCTATTTCCCTTCCTTTTGCTAAATAAAAAAGAAGAAGAATAAGTTATAAACTGACCTAAGCCAATTTATTGTGACATGACCGAAGTTACTCACACTCATAGCTTTCTTTTTCCTTTTCTTTTTTGGCCTATGTCATCTCATTTTGTGAATTAACCTACAAAAAAACAAAACAAAATAAAACATGTTTTGAAGAATCTAGTTTGGTAATCCACAGTTGCATGTTTTATCTGTAGCTGTAAGAATCCTTAAACATGGAGGGTAATACATGTTCTTCTCCCACAACATTGCTATCAAGTGATACGTTATCGGAAATGCAAGTCTCAAAGCAAACTGTAACAAACATACAGCGCTTACTAGTATTCCAGATTACCTGTTCTGCCAACTAAATGTTATCCCAGCTGTCTATCCTTTTATATATTCCATAAGCACTTTACCTGGAATGTTTATTGTATGGTGATGAGAGGATAGTCTAGCAGTGGGTCCAGCAAATATTTTTAGAAAAATGACAGGATACTCTGTTGAGCATAAATACTGGAACAACATATATTCTAAGTCCTAGGTGGCATTTCAAAGGATCAGGCTCGTACTTTTCCTAGAGTCATCTACCCTATTGGATGGGAGCCCTGGTGGTGCAGTGGTTAAAGCATTCATCTGCTAACCAAAAGGTCGGCAGTTTGAATCTACCAGCTGCTCCTTGGAAACTCTACGAGGCAGTTCTACCCTGTCCTACAGGGTCACTATGAGTCAGAATCTACTGGACAGCAATGGGTTTGGTTCTTTGGTTTTATTCAAGGATGAGACTGTCTGTACAATACTTTAAGCTAATTTTTATGCCTTGAACACTCCTCAGTTTACCAATGAAAATGTATTTCTAGCATTGTCCTAAATATAAAATTTTCTGTGGTTATCAGAGGTAAAGAAAATTGAAGTATTTACACGAGCCATTCTGATTAGAATCTATCAAATGCCAAGTAAACATTCCTGAAGGGTATTTCCAATTTCAGTATTTTGAATATTATCTGTACTACAGATCAAATATCTCTCTCATTCTTTCTCTCTCTGTCTCCATGTACACACACACACACACAAACATGCAGAAACATCATTGTTGTACATGTAAAATGTTGAAACATTTTACAATAAACTATAGACTATATCTCACCAATTTTATTGTGTAGGCCACCCATCTAAAATTTGGGGCTGGAATTATGATTGTTAACAGTTGACAACAGCAATTATTTCCCCTCAGCCAAAACTCAATTGAAGTTTAGTGTGTAATATTCTTTTTTTGTTTTTTAATTGTACTTCAGGTGAAGGTTTACAGAACAAATAGTTTCTCATTAAACGGTAGTGCACATACTGTTTCATGACATTGGTTAACAACCCCACGACATGTCAATCCTCTCCCGTCTCGACTTTTTTTTTTTTTTGGTGAAGATATACATAGCCAAAGATACACCATTTCAAAAATTTCTGCATGAACAGTTTAGTGACATCGACTACGCTCTTCCAGTTGTGCTGCTATTCTCACTTTAGATGAAGATTTACAGAACAAAACAGTTTCTCATTAAACGGTTAGTACACATGTTGCCCTATGACAATGGTTAACAACCTCACAACACATCAACACTGTCCTTACTCAACCTTGGGTTCCCTATCACCAGCTTTCCTGTCCCCTTCTGCCTTCTAGTCCTTGTCCCTGGACTGCTGTGCCTCATTAGTCCCCTTTTGTTTTATGGGGCTGTCCAATCCCCGGCTGAACAGTGAACCTTGGAAGTGACTTCACCACTGAGCTAAAAGGGTGTGTGGGGGCCATACTCTCAGCATTTCTCCAGTCTCCTTTAGGCCAGTAAATCTGGTCTTTTGTGTGTGTGTGTAGAATTTTATTCTACATCCTTCCCCAGCTCTGTCCAGAACCCTCTGTTGTGATCCCGGTCAGAGCAGTCAGTGGTGGTAGCTGGGCACCATCTAGCTGTACTGGACTCAGTCTGGTGGAGGCCTTGGTAACTGTGGTCCATTAGTCCTTTGGACTAATCTTTTGCTTGTATCCTGTTCTCTTCATTCTGCCTTGTTCCCGAAGGGGTGAGACCAGTGGATTATCTTAGACGGCTGCTCACAGGCTTTTAAGACCCCAGACACTACTCACCAAGGTAGAATGTAGAACATTGTCTTTATAAACTGTGTTATGCCAATTGAGCTAGATGTTCCCTGAGACCCTGGTCCCCGAGACCACGGTCCCCACAGCCATCCGCCCAGTAATTCAGTCCCTCAGGGAGTTTGGATGTGTCTATGGAGCTTCCATGACCTTGCCTTGTACAAGTTGTGCTGGTTTGCCCAGTATTGTGTACTGTCTCACCCTTCACCAGAGATACCGCTTATAGTGTGTGATATTCTTGCTAATGAGATGTATGAAAATTCTAATGGGGTAGGTGCTTAAAAATATTTTCCTCCTTGATAAAATAGATGTCCTTTTCTCCCTCCCCTTCCTTCTCTTTTGTTGTTATTTTGTAATGACAATAGGCCTGGAGCTGTGGCAGCCATTTTGCAATCAGAGACAACTGACCTGATATCAAAAGCCTTCAATGAGGTAGAGGCATGAATGCCTAGAAAAGAGCCTGAGGTTCCTGATGACCTTGCTGAGACAACACAACAACCTTGGCTTCTAATTAAAAAAAAAAAAAAAATCAATATTCTTGTAAGTTCAGGCATTATAAATCACCAAAATGCCATATTTGGCACAGCTGTTTCCCAGAACTAATCTGTTTAATAGCAAGACGAGCTGATTTATATTTTCCTGAACAAGAACATTGGAATAAAAGAGTAAATGTATAAGTGCATGAATTTTTCCTCTTTATATTTTTCTAAAGGAAAAAGCAAAGGAAAACAGTACACAACTTCCTGTCTTTCAAGATGAGGTCCAGGAAGAAAGCATTTTGGAAAGGGGGAGGGAAATCACCAGGGAGATGAGGGACCTGGGAAACCTACCTTCTTCACAACCTTCTATTGCACTGCTTTTGGGAGGACCCTGGGAACGTGTTAGAGATGTAGGTTATTGTAGCTAGAACTGAAGTTGTTAAAGCAAAACCCATGCTGGGTGTCAGATTGTTTACTTACTAGTATTCAACTTTTGGCACATCAAGCTTTTTCTGTTTCTTGCTACTGATGTTGTGGTATGCTGCCCCAAACTTACATTTGCCTGAAAAGTGGGATCAGTGATTTTAAAAATAGATTTTATACTGTTTTTTCCTTTCATCTTCCATTTGCAAAATCAGTTTTGATACTAACTCACAATTTTTGACTAACAGTTAACTGTCATAGGTAGACATATGGAATAAGGTGAGACAAGGTTAAAAATAAAAGGAACATGCAAAAAATTGAAAACAATGCTCCATGTAGTCAATGTTTATAAATTATTAGATTATTCAGGGACATTCTCTAAATGGTTTCTGATAATATCTGCTGCCGCCATAAATGCTGATCAGTGAAAAGTGAGTCATGAAAGATGGAGACGGGGACAGTGCAAGACATGCATTGGTGGCATCTTCTGTAATATACCCAGGGGCGTGTCATCTTTTAAAAAAAATCAAAACCCGTTGCGATCGAGTCGGTTCTGACTCATTGCGACCCTATAGGACAGAGTAGAACTGCCCCATAGGGTTTCCAAGGCTGTAAGTCTTTATGGAAGCTGACTGCCACATCTTTCCTGGAGCAGCAGGTAGGTTGGAAGAGCCAACCTTTCAGTTAACAGCCGAGCACTTTATCGCTGTGCCACCAGGGCTTCTCATGTCATCATTATTGACACCTAAAAAAAAAAGTATAAAAACACTTAATGTGTTTGGGTTACTGTTGATGATCGATTGTCATTCAATTCTGTCTTCTGCACAATTTCTCCTTGAAATTCATCTGAAAAGGCAGATGCTTCAGGTATTTTAGGACTTACAAATTTAATGGGTTACTCCTTTTCTGTTGCAACTTGTGTTTTCAGAACTATGGTGCAAGTAAGTGTTCAGAATAGCTAATTGGATGGAAATCTATGAACTCATAATTATGTACTTTGATTTTGTTTATAAAGAAACGAATTTGGTGGCATCAGTTTCTTAAAATAGACCAAATGTCACAGGACTCTAGCACATAACTTGTTTGGAAATAGAGATAGTAGGATTTAGAGTGAGTTTTTCATATTCAGGAAACCTGGTTAACTTCTGGATCTGTTACTCATAGGCAACTAGCCATTGCTTCCTATGCTTATCCCACCCAAATGTAATACATCTTTAAACCTCAGGATTAATTAGTAATAGGGAAAATTTAAGGACGCACTACGTATATCTTAAAATGAGTTCTCATATCATAGAATAATTCCAAAACTTTACCATAGCCTAGAATAGAAGGTCCTGCATAAGGAATGGCTTGCTAAGTCTCTGGCTCCTTATTTTATCACTTTGTATCTAGTTATTTTGAATTTATTAAATTTATTGACTATGTTATGCTTCCTTTAAATTCCCAGTCTTTACATATGTAGTGTAAGATTTAATCATCCTTTAGATCCATGATTAGGTATCACGAATATTCAGAAATTCTTCTACTCCACCAAATCTGGGTTAGCTGTCTTTCCTTTAGAATCCCCTTTCCTTTAGATTCCATTGTGCCATTTATTTTCCTTGACATATTACATTATATTTAAGTTTCTATCTCTGCAAAGTTAGTGTTCTAAACTGTCTCCATTACCATTGTATCTTTTACCATATTGTATAAAATATTTATTACTTTAATTATTTTTGAAAGTTTAAGAAAATGGTTGTTATCATTAAGTACTAGAGAAAAGATTGAATTCCAGAAAGCTTTACTACTTAATTTTCTTTATATATAGTTTTGAATTATCTAGTTGTATCACAAATTGAGTGACTTAAAATTATCACAAATTTATTATCTTACAGTTCTGTAGTTCAGAGATCCAAGACAAGTCTCACTGGGCTAAAATCAAGGAGTTGGCAGGGCTGTGTTCCTTTCTAGAAGCTCTGGGGAGAATCTGTTTCCTTGCTTTTCCCAGCTTCTACAGGCCCCTTTCCTTCATCTTCAAAGCCAGCAAGATTGTGTCTCTCTGTATCTTTTTTCATCTCCCTCTGAATATCCTCTTCTACCTCCATTTACCACTTCAAAGAACTTTTATGATTAAATTGGGCCTACCTGAATAGCCCAGGATGGCCTCTCTAACTATCTGAAGGTCAAATGTAACCTTAAAATCAAATGTAACCTTAATTCCACCTGCACTCTTAATCCCCTTTTCCACTGGAATTTAACAACATGTTCACAAATTCCAGGGAATAGAACATGGCATGTTGGAGGGAGTGCATTATTCTGTCTACCACACTGATTAACTTTGCTTCTTTCATTTTGTTTCACTTTACACATGTTTTTTTTTTCCCCTCCCATCAAGACTTTCAAAGATACTTTACAATGCATGGTAATACACAATGGCATTCTCTTAATTGAAATACAATCAATCTTATGTAAGTAATCATAGGGGGACTTCTAATGTTAATTTACTGGATCCGTAAAATATCTTAGAATAATTTTCTTAAATAAGAATTATTTATCTCCATTTCAAACAAGAGTTTCTTTTTCATTATAAATGTGAAAGAAAGAAATTTTAAGAACAAATGTTAACTGGAGTTCTTAGTTGCAACTGACAGAAATTCAAGTTCCTTCAAATACATTGAAGGATATATTCTGAAATATGAACATAGTTGTAAACAACACAACACTGTAGCTGAAATTTTAGGGCACAGCAAAGCTTCAGGAACAACTGGAACCAGGAACACGAATAAGGTCAAGACTTTATATCCATCATATGTGCTTTTCTCTTTGAACCCACCTTATTCTTTCAGCTCACTCAAACTTTCTCTACATAATGAAAAATATATCCGCTGATGATGTTTGAATTTTGCATCTCACCACCTTGTCATTGGAAAAAACTTTACCCTATATTCTTAGTCTGAGTCTAATAATCCTAAACAGAAACTTCTTGATCACATTTGCTTTAGTTAACCACCTCTGGACCAATCAACTGAAGGCGCTGGTTCTTGCCACATTGTATTAAAATAGGGTACACTTGTGCAAGGGGTAAGAGTATTTCCTAGAAAACAGTAACTGTGAAAACAATCCCACCAGTAACCTAAACAAAAATATAAATGATAGTCAATAAATTGTGCTCAATAGATATTAGTTTATTTATTTGTTTATCAATGAATAAATAAATGATCAGCACATTTTTGCTGTAAATAAATAAATTCTAGGTTATATCCTGATACCATTAATAATTTTTCACCATCCCCTACGATTTATCACTACATCAATTACAATGAGAATTCAACTTCATAGATATAAAGAACATAATAATCCTTATTCACTGAAGCAATATTTGGTCAGATTCAATGAATTTTAATTACTAAGAAGATTAAGTATTTGGAAATGTTCTCCACAGCCGTCATTGAAACCAAACTTTTTTTTCCTCTCCTCTTTCCAACTAATTTAAATCAAACACTTAAAATAGAATACCTCATTCTTTGAGCATTCTTGTTAATCAAATAAAAATGTCTGTGTACTCACTTTGCCTGGATCCAGAACCTGTGAAAATTACCTTAATGCCTGCTGGTTTATCTATCACTGACAAGGTATCTTAGCTGTCTGATAAAATGATATAACACAAAAAGGAGATGATTGTTTGCATCGTTTCTAGCTTATGTTTTTCATAAAAGAGAGGTTGGTGGGAAAAGGCAAATGGCAGATGTAAAAATAAAAACAGCTCCCATTTATATAATGATTTTATCTTATAAAGCACTTTCAGGGCATCTTAACATTCACCACTACTCTGAAATTGACAGTATAATCCCCACATTAAAGATGAGAAAACTGTGGCTCAGAGACTTGAAGTAAATTTCACAAGGTCATGGATTCATTAAAAATGGATCTGGGTCAAATTCTTGATACTATAGACTCTTCAGCATGATGACTCTTAGAAAAGCACTTTTTATAAAGAATTTGTGTTACTTGCTTGCAAATGTCTATATAAAAATAAATTTTACAAATGTCTTCATATTTCACTTGTAGGCAAGAAATTTGACTATATGCCATAGTTCCCCAATTTTCAATGCTATGAAAACTTACCAGATGATGCCAGGGGGCATCAAGGAGGTGGGGGAGGGGAGAATAACAGTTAAGTAGGAAATGACAAATAGAAAATGATCTGGATCACAATTTAAACTTGCCTTTTAATATTACTCAGCTCTTTATAAGTAGTTAATTAATTCTAAAATTAATATTGACAAATGTAATAACGTTTGAATTAAACTTTCACTATTAGATTTCATGAAAGGTACAAAATGTTACAGATATTATGTTAAGAGTTCTTACTGATTATTAAATTAAACCTGACAGTAAATTTTGACATTCAAATATCAGAAAAAATGCATTATATCAGCAATAAAGGAATCACTTAATATTCTCACCACATCAAGGACCCAAAAGCAAGCATAGGCTTTTTAGGTGGTATCCAAGAAGGCTATGAAAAACACTACCGTTTGATATTGTTTGACTGGAACACTGAATTAGATCTCTTAAGGTGTGGCCTTATTTGTGAGAGACAACAGTTATAGTTAGTGGAAATGATAACTCAATTTAAAAAAATAACTTTCAATCCCTGAAAATTGCATAACTCCCTGGAGAACACTGAAGAAAATCATTCAACAAGACCACCTGTGGAGTTAATGCTCAAGATATATTTGTCATCCACCATTTAGCTCTCTCCATGTAAATTTACAGAGAATTTTTTTTAAATGACACAAAAGCATGCCAAAATCAAGTTACCACAAAATTAATGGTACACTGACTTAAATTGTGATCAGCAATAAAATGTCTTCAAAGAGGCAATCAGACAGCTCACTCTGCAGGGGCATATTATGGACTACAAGCAGATAGGAGACTCAAGATGCATTGTAATTGCACATCTAAGAATCAGAAAAGCTATTTTCCATGTCATCAAATAGTCCAGAATATACTAGCAATGGATTGTTTACTGATGATTTGCACTCTCTCTAAGTCACCAAAATCATTCATTTTACAACCAGGCCCTACAGCTAAAATGTAACTATCACATTATAGTTTATAAAGGAGGCTGAAAGATATATATGCATTTGCACATTAGTTTTGATACAATAAAGTGAACTTTTGGCATACAGAAATCTGTGACTTTTTTCCAACTAAAAATAAATGTAGATTGTAAATACCTACAAACTTATAAGATCTGAAAGTGCATAGATAACTAGAGACACGCCTAGCTCTAATGTTTCCATTGGGAGACCAGAAATCTATAAGCAGCAGAATTCTAATGAGTCGAAAGTGAATTTGTATAACCTAGCTCTTACCTAAGCAACAACAAGGCAAGCTCAAATGTCATTTCTGAAATGACGATGTTTATGTAGAATGTGAAATTCCTCTTTACAATACTTCCTGCATCAAGGTTCCTTGTGCCTCATCTAAGCTCCCTGTTTCCTTGGGACCCTTCCCTATCATCTTTCTTTTTTTGACCTGCCATGTATGTGAATTATCCAATATCTTGAAATTTTAACAAATTATCAAATATTCTTTGAATACTAGCTATTCAGCAGGCACTATCCTACTTTGAGTGTCTTAGATCTGAAGCTATATAGATTTGATTCCTGCTCTCTCAAGGAGCTCACATGTGAGAAAGAGAAATAGACTCACAAAAAAATATTTGCAGACACAGTGTTATAAGGGTACAGTGGATTTTGTAGACATACAGGTAGGAATAGTCAGTTCCACTTAGAATCAGTCTGGGATTTAAATCTTCAAAAGATAATAGTGATTTTGCCTAATTGGGGAAAAAAAGACATTCCAGTAAAAAGATTAGCATGTGTAAAGAAAATCCCAAGGCTCTGAACTGGTAAACATAATTACAGCTAAAATTTCATTATGACTAAATTTCTAAATTGTTGTTGTTGTGTGCTGTCGGGTCAATTCCGACTCAGAATAACCCTATGTGACAGAGAAGAACTACCCAGTAGGGTTTCTTAGGCAGAAATCTACAAGAGCAAATCACCAGGTCTTTTCTCCTGTGGAGCTGTTGGTAGGTTCAAATTGCTGACCTTTGGTTATTGGCCAAGTGCTTAACCATTTGCTACCAGGGCTCCTCCCAGAGTTCTAAGTATCCAACCTGCAAAGGTTGGAAAACTAGATAAATCAAAAAAAGAAAAACCAAACCCGTCGCAGTCCAGTCAATTCCAACTGATAGTGACCCTATAAGACAAAGTAGAACTGCCCCATAGAGTTTCCAAGGAGCACCTGGTGGATTTGAACTGTCCACCTTTTGGTCAGCAGCCATAGCACTTAACCACGATGCCACCAGGGTTTCCAAACTGGGTAGAGTATAGTTATTAAGAGTTAGAATCCATGCTAAGGAGCTTGAGTTTTTATGATTATTGAGATTTAGCAATCACTTAATGTGTGCTAAGAACCGTGATAAGCACTGGACACGCATTACCTTATCTTACTGTCACCACAAACCCATGGGTTTATTATCATCACTTCGCAGAAGCTTAGACCTAGACAGGATGAGCTCATTCAAGGTCAATAGTCGAGTCAGGCCTTAAACTCTGTCTCATACCAGTGTGTCACTGTTCTCCTTTGGCTACAGAGGATAAAGAACAATTGAAGGGCTTTTGAGTTTCAAACAACTGTCAAATCTGGTTATTCTACAAGCCATAACTTAAAACATCAGTTAATGATTGAAAAAGTGTGTGGGTGTGTGTGTACACACAAATATATAAATTTGTACACACATAGAAATATGTATACACATATACATATGTATACGTTCATGTATTTTAAAAGGGACTTTCAATGTAAAAGTAATGAAGTATGAGGAAACTGGTGGATAGAGATACAAGTACTGGGATCAGAAATCTCTAGGAACCACCATGTTGATGGTCACCTTCCTTTTCTAACTGTAGCATCATTCTCGTTCAGAAAGTACCAGAGAGGAACTAAAGAGGCTGGAAAGTTATAGTCTTCAAGTCACATTGGACTATGATGATACTTTCATTGCATCTCTCAATCTGTTACTCCATGAGAGAGCTGCAGCTTTTGTGAACAGCAAGGAATTCAATTCCATCCACAACCAGGAATAAGAGTCTGCAAAGTAGATGCCCAAATAACAGACCCAAAATTTAGAGCCTGAAGTTTATAATTCTTTCTCTGCAGCTAACTACTGCAAAACTACATGCCTCCATTCTATGTTTAAGAAAACAATTTAACTGAAGAAATATTTTTGAGAGCCTATGGGTATTATAACCTGGGTACTATACTGTCCAGGTTGTTAGCTGTCATCAGTCTATTCCAGCTCATGGCGACCCCATGGGTGCAGAGTAGAAAAGCTCCATAGGGTTTTCAAGGCTGTGACCTTTTGGAAGCAGATTGTCAGGCTTGTTTTCCAAGGTGCCTCTGGGTGGATTCAAACCTCCAACTTTTCGGCTAGTAGTCGAGTCTTTTCAGACCTCACCTCCCCCCAAAAAAATCTCAATATTATACTTTGAGGAGGAAAAAGTCCTTGACTCGTAGTTTTTGTCACAATAATATCCCTTTAAAATAATGATAAAAAGCCATTTTATTTTTAAATGCAAAAAGAAAATGCTTTAAAGTATTTTTACTTACTTACAAAAAAAGAAACTAATAACACTATGTAGGGAAGAAAGAAGTCTGGATTTCTTCCTACGTTCATAGAATTTTCACCCTATTAAATAAAGGAATAAAAAGAAACTGTATTTAGGAAACCTATATGGTTATTGTCAGGCTTGTCTTATCACATTTATTCTGAGAAGCTTATTAAATAATATGTGTGTTTCCTGAGGTTGAGTATATCAGAAACGGAAAGTTAAAATCTATGTTCATGCAATCACTTCTCTGCATTTACTGATTACAGTGTAGCATCCCTCATGTCGTATTAAAAATGTCTGTTTTCACACCATATTTTAGTCTTCTTGAAAACAAGTACTGTGTCTTTTATCTCTCTACCACGAGCACTTTGCTTGGTCCCAGACACGTAAGTAGCCACAAAAAAAGTATTGGCTGGTTAGATTAATGAATGACTGAATAAATAAATGATTTTTAACATGCATACCTGGAGTGACATTTCATAATATGGTGAGGCATTCAAATAAAAACATTTCAATTAGGTTCTTTATATCACTATATGAGAAATAATTACAGTGCTTTTTAAAAAAAAATAACAGAGACACTCAATAAAGAAATTTATCAGTGCATTTTTTATGTTGATCCAAATTATTCCTTAGTTTAAGCATTTTTTAGATTTTCTTTTAAATATCTCAACTTCCAATATTTCAGTTACTTTGCATATCATAAGATAAAAATATATTATAGAGTTAACTTACTCCATTTAATTTTTCAACCATAAAAATAGCAAGTAAAATCAGATTAATTTTGCAACACCAGTGAAACGATGCAAGCAAGAATCATCCATGAATACAAATACCCATTCAATTAAAGTTTGTTGAGGATAAGATTGTGGTCTAAAGGTATCACCTTAAAAATTGCTTATGAATTACAAAGGTGAAATATGCCTTACAGTACAGAGATCTGATAGATACACATTAGCCATATGTGTATATTAGCATTACCAATATGGAAGAAGCTGACAGTATGTGATTCCTATAACACAATGTGGAATATGCAACACTGACTATGTAGAATTCACCACAAATATTCTGCCAAAACCTAATCATGAGGAAACCACCGGCATATCCAGGATTTGGACATTCTATAAGAAACCTAGCATGAACTCTTCAAAAACATCCTTGACTTAAAAGACAGGAATATGAACATGACCACAAATACAATATAACACAAAACAGCACATAAACAAGTAAGTTCACCATTCTAGAATAAAGAAAACTAAAATACATACATATTTAAACACAATGTGTGATCTTTGACAGATCTTGGAGTATATTTCAGGCAATATTATCATATCAATGTTAAATTTCTTGAGCAGGTTAAATAGTTTTGTGGTTATGTATGAGAATTTTCTTTATCAGAGTATGTATCTGCTGAAGTATTTAGAGGAAGTATCTTAATGCCTGCACTTTAATTTCTAAATGATTCAGAAAACAATATAGAAAGACAAGAGAAAGCAAATGTTGAAAAATGTGAACAATTACAGAATCTAGGTGAACAATATACCAATGTTATTGTATTATTTTTTCAACTTTTTGCCACTATGAAATTTTTCAAAATAAAAAAGTTGGGGGAGGAAACAGATGAGTTAAATATGACGTTAACCTCTCCAATTCCTTATTATAACTTGGAGTACCCTCTCTGTGACCAAATGTTGGTTGTGTTTGATAAGCGATTTCATGTTTTAAATCAAGTAATTGCTCCGCTCTGAAGTCTCCAGAGAAGACTTGGCAAGTGACATGCAGAGCAGTCAGAGAATAATAAGAAGATGCAGGTGGGAAGAACCACAGAGGTCATCAGATCCAAATACTTCAGGTTCGGGGAAAGAAAATTTAGGCTTAGAGAGGAAAGTTAAGTAACCAGGCTTTTTAGTGGCTAAGCCGCAGGGATTCAGATCTCCCAGTGGCAGTTAAAAAAGTGTTTGTAGTTGTGTGAATTTGTACATTTTACTAGGATGCCATGGATCTGAGGAACAACCAGGGGACTTTTTACTTTAAAATGGCATACATATGACGTTACAAATTCTAGTGTCCAAAAAGAATCACATTAGTTAAATTTGAGGAAATCACATTATATCAGATCATAAAGCCTTCTTCCTCTGTCTTAGTTAAAATCCAGTCAAAATATTATTGGAGCTACCTTCCCATTGCCAGTGCTGTTGGGCCAGTGACTTACAAAGTGTCAAACGTTTGAAGACAACTATCAGGAGCCCTGATGTTGCAGTGGTTAAGAGCTTGGCCGCTGACCAAAAGGTGGGCCGTCAAATTCACCAGCCACTCCTTGGAAACACTATGAGGCAGTTCTACTCTGTCCTACGGGGTTGCTATGAGTTGGAATGGACTTGGTGGCGACGGGTTTTGGTCAGTGACACACTGCTTAGGGTGCAGCCTCTGTAGACGCAGCAAGTAGCTATGCTCTACTCCCCACTATGATCCTAAGGTCTTGAAATGAAAACCTCCTAGAGCAATAAGAGTCCAGTTTTAGTTAGTGTTTATAATTTGTATCCCTAAAAAAAAAAAATAAAAAAAAATACCCGTTGCCATCAAGTCGATTTCAACTCATAGCGACCCTGTAGGACAGAGCAGACTGCCCCATAGAGTTTCCAAGGAGCACCTGGTGGATTTGAACTGTTGACCTCTTGATTAGCAGCCATAGCACTTTAACCACTACGCCACTGGGGTTTCCTTTGTACCCCTGGCCTAATATATTTTTACTTACCTTGCATAAATAGCTTCTCTCTTTATAGCATACTACAGTATGAAGAAATATTTTCAGTATTCATTGACTCACTTCACAAAGATTTACTAAATGCTTTTTAAATGCACTGTTCCAAAAATGAATAAGCCACATTCTGACAGAAAAAAATTCTGAAACGGTTAAGGATAATGGTTAAACAACATGATGAACGTAATTAATGTCACTGAACTGTATTATGTGAAGATTGCAGAAATAGCAACTTTTTTGCTTATATATTTACCACAATTTAAAAATGAATAAGCTACGCATTTATACTCTCAAAGAGTTTTCAGTTTAGTGAATGAAACAAAAAATAACAGACTATTACAATACAATGTATAAGACACTAGACTAGACTTGGGACTGAGATAAGGTTTTCTAGAAGAGACACTGCCTTCAGATATAAAGAAAGTTTGGTCAAAGATTTTCTTAATTTGAAAACCCCATGCAGCTTTTTTTCCCTGAGCTCACAACTAAAATATCTAGTTTTTGTTTATACCTGTGCAAAATTAAGTTAAATGTTAATTGCTACTATTAGGTACTAATGTGCTTGGGATGGAGCCCTGGTAACGCAGTGGTTAAGAGTTTGGCTTCTAACCAAAAGGTCAGCAATTTGAATCAACTAGCTGCTGCTTGGAAACACTATGGGGCAGTTCTGTTCTGTCCTGCAGGGTTGTTATGAGTCAGAATCCACTAGACGGTAAGAAAGTAATGTGCTTAGGATAGCTTGGAGGACAGTGGCAGATAAAATAAATCTTGCCTCTTTCCCTTCAAGAAAATTGTGATTTTATGGAAGTGGGGAGAAGTGAAAACTATGTACACATGTAACCCAAAAGCTTAGAGTGATATAGATACATTGGTTGCTGTTTCACAACCAATAATTCGGGGACAGGAGAATGTAGATACAAGAGCTTTGAAACTTCTTTGTTTTGCTTTGCTTGGGATCCATCAAAGTCAGAAGTGGGTTGAATATTAATTCATGTGGGTGAGAAAATATATTTGATAATGAAATGACACACCAGCAGTTTGAATAATCTAATTGAGTACTTCTTAAACTATAAGAATAATTTAATTGTATTTCAATTCTTTAGATTCATTTTACGCTGAACGATAACCTGAATTTAAGGAGCCCCGGTGACTCAATGGTTAAGCCCTCAGCTGCTAACAGAAAGGTCAGAGATTTGAATGTGCCAGCTGCTGGAAAGTGGGAGGAAGACCTGGCAATCTGCTCCCACAAAGATTTCAGCCTTCAAAATCCTACGGGGCAGTTCTACTCTGTTTTATAGAATAGCGCACTATGAGTCGGAATCAACTCGATGGCACACAGCAACAACTGGGTTTAAAATAAAAAGAACAATTATTCAAGAGAAAAACTGAAAGGAAACACCAAGATTCATATTTCCAAAGTGCAAGGGAAAGACTACAGCCACCTTCTTGTGAGTAATTAATCGATAAAAGTAAAGGCTTATCAAATTTGAACAGGACGCTCTATGTCCAAAAAATTGTTTTTTGTAAATCTGGAACTTTCTAGATGAAAGTTCAACAGAAACACTTAGCAATTTGGTTGATTTTTCACCTCTGATTTTGAAAAGGTATAGCTTGAAGTATCATATATGTCAACACTCTAGAGAGTTCTTTTCTTTCTTTTTTTGGTTGTTGTTTTCCCTCTGTGGATGGTACAAAATTGTTCCAGACAATTTCACATAAATCAACCAACTTAGATCTAGATACATGGCGGCACAAACAGCAGGGATTTGCAGTGCTGGAATCTTCAATTTCATTAACACAGAGATAGACTGCCATTGAAAGCCATGGTCAAAACAGCTCTAAAGTCATTGTGTTTGAAAGTCAATGTGAATTCCAGAAACTGATATCAATCACTCACCGATTAAGAAATCTTAATCTGCACCAGACTTGGCTTCACCTCCCACCAGTCACTGTCTCCATTTTTAGACTTATAAAGCTAAAAGAAGTAGTGGTTTTAGCTGAAATTTGCATATCACATATGGCTATTTTGTAAACTGATGTTTATTTTGTTCTAAACAACATTTAAATTCAACGAGAAATACCTGTTGAATATTAATGAATGGTTGTGTAATTTTATGGATAATGATGCCTTTGATGTGGTAGGTGTGCAATAAACATTTGTAATAAATAATGTTAAAAATGTTTGGAACAAACTGGAAAAGGCAAAACTATAGGTATAGAAAACAGATCAGTGATTGCCATGGACTGTAGTTTGGGACAGAGGTTGGCAACAAAGGACAACACAGGAATTTCTTGGGATATGAAACTGTTCTTTATTTTGATGATGGTGGTTGTTACATGATTATATGCATTTGTATTGTGTTTGATTTATATGTATTTGTCAAAAGTCATAGAACTGAGGGTGAATTTTACTATATGTGAATTATATCTCAATATACCTGAGTTTAAAAACAAAAGGTCCAAATATCATATGTGCTATGCTAATGAAAAATGTTTAATATTTTGAAGAGCTTGTAGGGAAGATGGCATGCGTATAATTAAAATGTACATTTTCATCAAACGATTCATTACCTTACACCACCAACTCTATCTTTAACTCATAGCTTCTGTGAAAATTGCATGAGTCAACAGGAGCTTTGCTTTTTCTCATGTCCATGGCTATGCTGGACTTGAAGAGGAGCAAACAGGCAGGACACCAATAAGAATTCTTTATTAGTATGAAAAAACTCAGGCCAGCCACAGGCCGAAACACCATAGTGTACACCTTCAGAAACTCAAAAACCAAAACACAAGGTTTGAACTACAATGCTACCCACAGATACGAAAGGTTTTCCCCACCAGGCTTTTCTTCTTGTATTTGACCTTATTCAGGCTAAAGAAACCTTCAACTTAGGAGGATTGTGATTTGCACCAGAGGTCTCAGAAGAAATCCAAAATCCCCACTACAGATCATTGGAACTCTGAAGCTGGGTCATTCATGTTTGGTTCACATTAAGAAGATCCATCTTCTCTGCTTGCTCATCCCACCTGCCTGGCATCATGCCTAAGTGTAGCTTTCCCTAAGTAGATTGTATTTCTCTACAAGAACAGGAATTGCCTTTCAAAATTATTTATGCTGCTCACCGCTCCCTCCCTCCAACACAAATGCCAACGTCAGTACCTCAGAACCTGACACATTTTTTTTAATTACCCTTTGTCACAGAGTCAATTCGGACTCATAGCAACCCTAAATACCAAAACAAAACCCACTGCCGTCGAGTCAATACTGACTCACAGCTACCATATAGGACAGAGAAGAACTGCCCGACAGAGTTTCCAAGGCTGTAAATCTTTAGGGAAGCAGACCGCCACATCTTTCTCCAACAGAGCGGCTGGTGGGTTTGAACTGCAGACCTTTTGGTTAGCAGGCAAGCACTTCAACCACTGTGCCACCAGAGCTCCCGACTCTAAATAGAGGGTGCCAAATAATTTTGTGTTAAATAAAATAATTTATTTGGAGATCTATTTTATTGCCAATTTATCATTCCTTATTAGGCTTTCATACTCTAATTTTGGGATTGATTTGGTTAGAGGAGAAAATCCCTTCTCAGAAAATGCAAGCAAGTTGCTACTATTTAGCTGCTTGTAGATGTTTCCAGTTTCCAATTCTATATTTTACATTGCACCATCCAGACAATCGCTCTTGTTATATTGCATGAAATTGCCAATGAGATTTTTAAATTCCAGACAGGAATGCATCATTGTAAAACTTCCTATAGATGCCGTTATCTGAATAGAGTCCATGTCTCACTGAAATACTCTAGTATAATTATTATAAATGTAGGTCAAGTGGTCATGACAGCTAATTTTGTTTTGACTTTTAAATGATTTATTCCACAGTTATAATATTGTATTTGTGATATTAACAAATTTAAATTAACAGGAGTTCTACCATTATTAGTATGATGAACTAGATACCTTAAAAATCTCTAGTTCTGGGATAAGTTACAACATACCTTCTGTGGCATTGCTGAGCTCAAGTAAAAGAGAAATACGCAGTTCATGGAGAACAAACGGGAATCTTGGACTAAAATGGGTTGTGAGTCAAGCACACAGGAAGTGCTCAATGGATGACTGTAGTAGGCATCAAAGCTTGCATTGCCCTGGGCTCATCAAAAAAAAAAAAAAAAGGAATTATATTTTTACAGTACTGAAAGAATATAACTATTAACCTAGAGTTTTGAAAACAGAAAAATTATTTTTCAGAAATGAGAATGAAACGAGGACATTTTCAGGTACAACTAAATTAACAGAATTTACAATCAAGGGCAATCCTAAAGGAGCTCCAAAGAATGTACTTCTAAAGCGAAGAGAGTGGCCTTAGAATGAAATTATGAGATGGAACAAAAGTAATTGTAAGGAAAAAAATAAGTGAACATGAAGTTAAATCTAAACAAATTTTTCATGGATAAAACAATAAAAATATGCTCATTGTGTGAGGCTAAAAAAAATAAAATAGAACAGACATGATTTAGTGGACAATAATAGCATGTTAGAGGAAAGTTTCTTGAGCACATGTGTTCTAAGGTTCTTGAATTGTTTATAAGAAGGGATAAAATATTGATTGATAAGTTATTGATACTGTAAAGTGAAGCATGCAACCATTCATGATCAAGTTAATTAATTAATACAAATATCAGGGCCATTTTTTTTTTAATCACAGAAATGCATCACTGGCTTTACATTACATGTTCAATTATTTAATTTATCATATTTAGTGATTAAAATATTTAAACTCTATTATTATCTCAAGGAAGCAGAAAACCCATTTGATAAAATTTAATAGCCATTATTGATTTAAATGGTTCTAACACGCTGGATGGAGCCCTGGTGGCACAGTGGTTAAGAGCTACGGTGAGCTACAGCTGCTAACCAAAAGGTCGGAAGTTCAAATCCACCAGGGCACTCCTTGGAAACTGTATGGGGCAGTTCTACTCTGTCCTATCGGGTCACTATGAGTTGGAATCCACTCGACAGCAACAGGTTTAATATGCTGGATATAGAAGGAAGTATGCAGTATAGATATTAAATATATGTAATTCTTAATGGAGAAATATTATAAGCATTTCCTCTCCCTTATAAATCCAGATATATATATAGGGTTGCTATGAGTTGGAATCAACTCGACGGCAATCGGTTTGGTTTTTTTTTTTTGGGTTATAAATCCAGAACGAGACAAATATGGCTACTGTTAACATTTCTGTTCAACATTGTACTGGAGGTCCAAGCCAAAAACAAAGAAAGTGACAAATTTCTTATTCTTGGATATTATGTACATATTTTTCAAATAAATGATGTAAATTTCAATAATAAATAACTTGGAATAAGCTATCAAAACAGGTAGAAGACATTTTTTTTCAAAATAATTATAAAACACAGTTCATTATATTAAAAGAAACCTGAATGACTAGAAAGGGATGCATGTCACTATGTAAGAAATCTCACTAACATCAAAGTATTATATCACCCCAAATCAATCTATAGATATAATTAAACAGAATAAAAATCAGTACATATTTTTCAAGTACTACTCTAAAATACGAGGCAGAGAAGATGGCTAAGGAGAGTCAAGACATTCAGCAAGAAGAATAAGGCAAGAGGGAAATGTCGAACATTACTGCTTGTTTAAACCTATAATAATTATATTGGATATGTTGACACAAGGATAGAAAAATCGACCAATTAGAATAGAAAAACCAAAAATAGACACGTACATATAGACAAGAATGACATATGACACATCTGAAATTTTAGAGCAGTGGGCAAATGATGAACATTCAACCAATGGTGCTGGGATATTTGCTTATCCATATAGTAAAAATGAAATTGGATTCATAAACTACACCAAAAAGAGATTAGATACATAGAGAAATAGATAAGATAGAGAGATAGATGGATGCACACACACACACACGCACATATACATGCACGAAGGAAGCAAGAGAGTGGTGAACAAAAACTCTAAGACAGTGCTTCACTTCAATGGGAAACGTGGGAGATGGGATGTGCAATCAGGTAGGATAAATATTGTTGGTAATAGTTCATGCCTTCAGATGGGTGATAACTTCACAGTATTTGATTTTTATAGATATCTTTGATGGCTTGCGTATAAGTAACATATTTTTTTTTTCTTTTTTTTTATAGTACTTCAGGTGAAGGCTTACAGAACAAACAGTTTCTCATGAAACAGTAGTACACATATTGTTTTACGACATTGGTTACCAACCCCAGAACATGTCAACCCTCTAACTTCTCAATCTTTATTTGGTGAAAATACACATATCCAAAGATACACTATTTCAAAGATTTCAACATGCACAGTTCAGTGACATTGACTACGTACGCACTTCCAATTGTGCTGTTATTCTCACTTAAGATGAAGGCTTACAGAACAAAATAGTTTTTCATTTAACAGTTACTACAAATGTTGCCCTGTAACAATGATTAACAATCTCACAACACGTCAGCAATATCCTTACTCAACCCTGGGTTCCCTATCACCAGCTTCCTTGTCCCCTTCTGCCTTCTGGCCCTTGTCACTGGACT